>NC_034594.1:93439252-93445529 GCF_900095145.1 Mus pahari
TATTTCAGTGAATTCTGAACTCTCTCTGCCTCTGTGGAGAACAGGTTCCAGGGTTGCCTACAGATGCTAATGTCCATTTTGTAAAATGTTGGAGTATTACACACAGCCTATGCTTCCTATGCCTCCTACCCATACATTTAAACTATCACTGGTTTATTTATAATATCAAACACAATGTAAACGTTAGGCAAATGCTGGTTGTGCTGTGCTCTTTAGAGACTAATGACAGAAAGCATATTCATACTTTACAGGTGTGGATAGGTTGCCAGCTGTATTTGTGGTTTTAAGTTTGTAGCACTATGTTGAAGTGTCTTGAGAGTCTGAGAGCTAAATGAAGTTACAGACCATAGAGTTCTACTGCCAGTCAGGCTTTGACACAAGTGGGGCCCCCATGGAGTCCATTGCTGAGCGTATACTTGGGAATTCGACAGAGGAGTCATTACACAACAGACATACTATAGAGTATTGTGCTCAAACCACAGAAATATGTTTTAAGAAACCTACCAACAGATCACGTATTGCTTAAAACCACATTCAGTGTAAGCTGTCAAGACACAGTGCTCCTGCGGTAGATAAGAACTTCGCAGTTCACTCTGGTCACAACAAAATGTTAACCAGCCTCCCATCCAGGGAAGTGGTAAGTCTTGGTTTAGATACATCAGCTCTATGTTTTATATGTGAATCTTTCAAAAAGAAGATTCCCTCCCCTACCTTTTTAATTTCAAGCTGCTAAAATTTGTATTGCTTAACAGGTAACGTTTGCTTTTTGATATCACATCTGCCATGGGGTATATATTTTATAAAGTGACATGGGAGCTTAGAAACAAAATTCCATTGGAGTTAGAGGCCTTTATGACTAAATGTGTGAGTTTTAATATGTGCAGAATAACAGGGGAGTAAAGGGTTTTGCTGTGATTTGGTTAAACATGTGGACATTCTATAATACAGCACCAAGGGAACAGGTGTCTCCCACTCTTCTCACTAGACGAGTAGCTGAATATTATACGGACCTGTGACATCAGCATCTCAAACCAATTTCTTATATTTTAATTATTTTTCAAAGTGACTCTCTTCACAAGGACAGAATTTAACATCTATTTCCTCGGGTTGATGAATTCATACATACATCACAAATAGTTGTTCATAAAATATTATCCTAAATACAGGTTTTTCTCTTGACCTTCTCTGCTGTCCCAATGTTAATCCTGTCACCAGCACTGCTGTGTGCTGACGCTGCTGTGTATTCCCCCTTTAACATTCTCCCTATCAGACAAAAGGTAGGTACTGGCAAGAGAAACAGGTTTGGTATATTACCAAGGGCCACAGCTAGCTGTGGGCAAACCAGGCCTGCCACCTGTGTTTCTGTAATGGTGCTCACACTCCTGCAGCTGTGTCTCCAAGGAAACCCTCTACACTCCCTGCCATGGACTCCCCACAGTCAAACAAGTACACTAATAACTATTTGTGCAGTAGACACTAAGCCTTCCCCCTGGGCAGGATGCAGTTGCTGAGCCCCTTGTTAGCCCATGAATTTCTGTTGAGATAACATTATGAACCTCTCTGCTTTTGTTTTTGGTGCATGGTGGCATATGCATCACATACCAGTGACTCATCTCGTGAGCTGAGTTAACGATCCATCCTCTCGCTGTCCACCCTGGGTTCAGATGGTGCTCTGACTCCTGATGTTCTTCATGTGGCTTATTTCCATAATGGCTGATGGAAGCTTCGTGGTGTGAATCTAAACCTGGAGTCTGAGTCCGTCAGTGCGTCCTAGTATGAAGCACTGTAATGAGTGCCTCTGTCATGCCTGTGTGTGTACGAGCTGTGTGAGGCCAGCGGCCACCATGCAGTATGGGGCCAGTCGTGCTGTCCATTCATACCCAGCCCCATTTCTTCATGAGAAACGCAGCCTCGGTGGTAGCAGCCCCCGCATTTCCTTGGTACTTGTGTGTTAACCCTGTGGGTGTTGCCGTTCCTTTTACCTGCAGCCTCTCGACGTCATTCCAGGTCCACTAGTGCTCTCTCCACTGCTGAATCTGTTGGGCAGTCAGGTGAACAAGTGCTAACTGCATGACTCCGCCTCTCCATCTGTCCTCCCACCTCATGTCCGCCTCCGTTGTCATCGTGTCAGCCAGCGCTTGGCATGTGTGTGCCTCATGTTTGCCCTCCTGTCTTGTTCTTTTTTTGAGTTGTTGAATGTTTATGGTTCTGTTCATAGCTTGATGCTTGACCGCCTGCTTGGCATTGTTTCTCTAGCGTTCATCGTTTCATCGAAACAAAAATCAGGGAAGTACTTCTTTACTCACACCTCTTCCCAAGAAGAGAACAACCCAGAATAGGTGTCACTAAATCTCCCACGGGAGTGGGGGATTGCTATCACCCAGCAGTCTTTCGTCTCCACAGGTCCTCACTCCAGTATACATTCAGGTGCTAAGTTAGTCAGGCCCCAGTTACATTCAGGTACCAGTTCCACACACCTCAGATTACAGCAGACATAATTTCACACATATGAAAATAAATATATCGCCCTGAAAGCTTTATAGAAAAGCGGGATTAGGGTCCAGGCCATACACAAGCCAGAGGTTGGTCCCATTGCCTGTGAGCAACAAACTGTCTGTCGCAGCTTCATTTAACATACCAGACACACTGGCCACAGATGCCACAGATGCCACAGATGCCACAGATGCAGAGAGTGAGTGTCTAAAGATGCATCCATATGCCACCTTAACTGGCGTCATTTTCATACACTAAAAGCCACTAATGGCTAGTTTCTCAACGGAGTCAGCACGCTCTACTAATCCACATACTGTTAATAGTGCCGAGGCTTACCTGTTTATCAAGCGAATTACTTGCCCTTTGGTTCTTCTAAACGAAGGCAGCTGCATGTTTTCACCATGTAGGCTCTGACTGTGTTCCTCTAAGGATTAGAGGGCCAGACTGAGGGCACAGTCCTCTGTATCCATCCCTTGGAACAGTGAGTATAGAAGCTCAGGGGTTTGCCTGGTGAAAACAGAAAGCCTGTCATGCTTAGGCAGAAACCAGCATGTCCCTTTTAGATGGCAGTTCACATTCCCTACTCTATCAGATGACTGACAGTCACTGTGTGTGGCAAAGCTGTATGCATCTGGGAAGCACTGAGTACTTGCTTTATTATTATAAGTTTTAATTTTCTGTCTGAAAAGATTCAATATTACCCTGGAATAAGAATTGCTGGCATGAAATCTACTTGTGTTCTTTTTGTTTCATTTTTTTTAATTTTTGTTTGTTTTTAAAACTTTATGTTTATGCTGGGTAACTTTAAATGGCTTTTACTGAATTACTCATTTCGTTACTCATAAATTCCCTGCTATCTACCCTTTTTTAATGGAAAAAAAAAAAGTGAGCCAAAATTACTCACAAGGCAGCATGCACATAACCCTAATTCTGCCCCTGCTTCACACTCTAACCAGGGAGCGTTCATGTAGGTGTGAGTTGACTGTCCATGGGCTTTGTAATTCGTATAGCAATAGTAGCTCACCTCCAAAACTTGATGGAATAAGATGACGTTTGTAATCGTCAGCAAGTGCATTAAAAAAGGGGATAGTATGACATACAATTGTTTTTCTTTATTAAAAAATTTGTGACTGTGTATGAGTCTTTTGACTAGCAGTGTTATTAAATTATGTTCCCTGCCTGTGGTGGTAGAGGGGTAAATTGTTTTGAATTTGATATTTTAAAATAGCTAAACAATACTTTATTTTAAAGTTCATCATTGATGATGTTGTTTTCTGTCCAAAAGCTTAAATGTATCATTTCGTAAGTAAGTCAATTCATAGGGCCCGCTCAGCAGGTAAAGGCACCATGCCTGACAACCTGAATTCTTTATCTGAGACCCACACAATGGAAAAGGAGAACTGGCTCCTGCAAGTTGTCCTCTGACTTCCATCTGAGTACCATAGCCCCTCCCCACAAGATAATCAATAAATTAACATGTAATTCAAGAAGAAAGATCAATTCCTGTAAAATGCTACATTCTATCTTATTCTAAATGCTACATTGCTGAAGTGTGGCTAAGGCAGAGATTTATTTTTCCTTATTAACTCAGGAAGGACCTTTTTTTTTTAATTTTAACATTTAAGTATTAGAATTTTGATGAGTAAACCTTTCATCAGTGGCCGGTGCGTCCTCCCTGGAATGCACAGCTACACAGGCTTTCTCCTGGTGGAGCTTTCAGCTCTAGCACTGTTCAGGTAAAGCTGGTCAGCTGGCTTAGTGGAACCTTAAAAAGAAAGTCTTGGTTTACCCTGATGAAGAACAGCCCTAGGGGGCTGAAGAGGTGGCTCTGTGGTTAGGAGCACTTACAGCTCCTCAGGAGGACCCATGTGAGCTGTCAGCACCTGTATTAGGCAGCCTTTCACTCCAGCTCCAGGGCATCCAGCACCCTTTTCTGGCCTTTGAGCACATATGTAACATACACTCACACAGACACACACGAATGCACATGCACACAAATAAAAAAGGTTTTAAATAAGAACTTTAAAATAATTGCTTAAATTGCAAAAACTTAAGTTTTTGGATTCCTTCTGCCTTTTCTATATAAAATTTATCATTCAAAAACCCTTAAAGGGACTCAGATAAATTTATACTGATGATTAATGTTCTAAAAAGAAGGCACTAGCTTTTTGTGGTGTTTATTAGGTAATTTTAGTAAATTTAAATAATAACATTAACTGTTAATAACACTAAGGAAAATTAAGGTCAATGTAATAATTTATTTCAGAGTTTTACTTTTCCATTACTTTGTATTAAATCGTGTTTCCCAAACCATGAAACTTGCTTATGTTGAACAAACATCAGGGGTACTTACTTTCCTCTAGAAGAAAAGCTAAATAGATTAAAAGATTCAACCAAGAACCCTGTTTACTTCTATAAGAAGTTCTAGCATCTGTCTCAAGCCCTTTCGGGAACATAATGTCTAGAACAGGCTCCACTTAAAAAAATCAAAATACAGAGAAGGAAAATCCCAAGTTGTGACCCATTAGTGTTAAATGCGAGTACCTTAGTCCCTACCACTGGCAGGCAAGTCCCATGCAGTTCAAACTGGCTAGGGAGTGTTGGTGTCTCTGTCTTTAGTGGGAGGAGGCAGGACTCCTCGCAGAGGACTGAGAAGATGTAAGTAGACTAACAGGTTCTGCTTTTGTTTTCTGAATAGATCGGTTTGGGCTGGGCCAGTCAGGACGAATCCCTGGTTCTGTGAACGCCATGCGAGTCTTGAGTACCAGCACTGACCTGGAAGCTGCAGTGGCCGACGCTCTGGTAAGGGGCACAGGGAGGATGGAGTCACAGTTACTCATCTGTATATTCTGTCTTAACATAAAATTGCCCTCAAGTCAGGTGACTAAGTAGTCTTCTGCACTCTTCTTCCAAAGTGTGTGAGTAGGGCTGGGATGATGGCTCAACCACCAAAGCACAGGCAAGTGTGAGGGCCGGGGTTCAGATGCCAGGTTCAGGGGTGACCTGTCTGTATTCCCAGAGAGCAGAAATGGGTTCCTCTGAGCAATCTGGCCAGCTAGTCTACACACTAGTACTCTCTCATGAGAAACCCTGTGTCAAGTGCATAAGGTTAGGGCAGTCAAGGCAGACCCTTGATGGCCATGCTCACAAACCACTTATGCATTCACAGGAGAAAAAGAAAAGTTGTGTAAAGTTTATTATTAGTTTTTTCCTCTAACACTTTATACAACACATAGACAAATTGGCCTTCCAGGAACCTGACCCATGCTTCTGGGTGTTCAGGAAATCTTGATGGCATTGGGCTCCCCATATGTCATCTAGCTGTTGCTTTTGTTTTCTGTATATCATAGCTTCTTTCCCCACACGTCTTCCTGTTTCCCATCCCGTTGCCTCTGTCGCTTTATAGGCTTTGATAGCATAGCCTACGTGTATGGTTGTAGCAGTGGATGATAGAGTCTGAGACCCGAAACTTACATTTATTCTGCTATGTGAGTCTGACTTAGGAGAGTCACCCACCCACCCCCACCCACCCCCAAAAGAATGGATCAACATAGTATTTGAGAAAAATAGCCGAGGCTGGGGAGCTAGCTAATAAAACACTTGTCATGGAAGCACAAGGACCTGGGTTAAAGCCCAGAACCCATGTATAAAGTACCAGTCATCCCAGCTCCAGAGAGATGGAATGGCTGCCAACAAGGTCCAGAGTGTCTAAGAATGGCACCCCAGTTTGACACTCTCTCTCTCTCTCTCTCTCTCTCTCTCTCTCTCTCTCTCTCTCTCTCTC
>NC_034594.1:93445617-93472035 GCF_900095145.1 Mus pahari
CACACACACACACACACACACACACACACACAGAAAATTTTCCTAAATGTTAAGATTTTGTCTCTAAAGTTGTAAAGCATGGGGGGGGGTTGCATATAAATTATAATATTTGGGAAAAAAAAACCATCAGGTGCACATGGCTCCTTGAGTCTGGCACAGCAAACATTCCTGTTGGGTCAGCTTATGCTGAACTTGCCTCCTGGTCTCACACACCTAGGTCATGTGCCCAGCATTTGAAATACATGCTCTTCAAAATGTCCTCACTGGTACCCTACCCACTGCTGTTCTAAGATGTATTCTCTTGTTAGGAAACAAGCAAACACAACAACACTACCCTGCTTTTCAGTCTGAAGTTTTGAATTTAGCCTGCGCCACCTGATCAGTGCTTTACTGCCTGTGGCTGTGTAGATGTTGCTCTTGTCACTTTGCATCTCGGCTTTGTTTGTTCCTCACAGTCAGGTTCTTTCCTTCGTGTGCATCTGAGAGGAAGCTGTTAGCCACTCTCAGCCTCCCTGCTCAGCAGCCGGTCTTCTCAAGCCTTATGTGCAGAAGGGCTTTCTTCTGGCTCTAACCTGAACCAAGAGCTGAGACAGAATCAGGCTTTTTTTCAAGTCAAAGCATTCTGAATGTGCCTTTTATTTATTTATTTATAGCAAGTGGTGGTCAGGGGGCTAGGAAACAGTGGAGCTAAACCCTTATATATATAGTTATTTAAAGCCCACATAAGGGACCGTGCGCAAAGTTCTTCAAGGCAGAGTGGAGCTCTAGAGAATCAGACCTTTCTGGTTCACTTGAGCTCTCCTCCGGGCTCCAGCCCCCATCCTGTCCTTACTCCTTTGTCCACTGTGTCTGGTGTCTCTGAGTGACCTGCTTCTGAAGAGGAAAGTGCCAGAATGGTAGAGAATCATTGCCTACAGAATGGAAGCCCTTGGGGTAGGCAGATCTCATAGGGACAAATAATGAATGGGTATGGGAAATGTCAGCAAGACTTCTGCCATGAACCAGAGAGCCTGGGACGGAGCCTGAAGGACTAGGACATGCCATTCAGACCACAGTCTGCTATGATCTACTCCAAACCAACCGCTTGCTGACCTGTGTTTTTGGTTTGCTAATAGATGTTGCTATACACTTTTGTTGCCAGAACAATCCCCACATATGCTTCTGACATAATTCTCTATGCTTTTTCCCCCATCCTTCAATATTTTCCTGCCTACAGCTGTTAGGAGACGCCAGGAGCAAGGTACCCGTGCTTTAACTTTTGTTTACAACTTTTTTTTTCTGTTGCAAGTCTATTTCTTTTAGAATTTAGTTGAATGCAGCACAAAATGTAGTTGTAGTTAGAGACTCTGGTCTCGGTGTTTCTGGTAAGCATTCTGATTTGCTGCCGTGTGATGGAGTCTGTCCCCTTTCTCATCCTTCTGGGAAGGTGCTCTGTTTTTATGTCACTCTGCTCCCTGTCCTTCCTGTGTTTTATTAACTCAATCTGTGTCTATTTTATAATCATAACTTCATGAACAGATCTGTTGACCAACCTTTTCTTATTTTAGGAAATCTGACTTATATGTGAGTGTAAATCATATATAGGTTATCATCTAAATCAAAAATATTTTTAAAGGTGAAAGGGGATGCTAGGAAGAATTCTTGCTAGGACAGAAGACAGTACTGTCATGAGCAAGCTGGGATTCAAAATAATTAACATTGTTTGAAAATTAAAACTATTTGTGTGGCTTGAGCCAGTAACTTCATTTAGGAAACATATGTGCCAGCCATACCACACTAACATACTTGATACACTGTCTTATGTGCAGAGTGTGAGAGGGGAATGAAGGGGCTATTGTAGTCTACTTTAAAAGAAACCTATTGATGTTAAGAACCAAATGATGCTGCTAACTAAAGTGGCTCATACACTCTGGAACCCTTTTGCATAGAATATCTCCACCACTAACATTTCAACTGCAAACTTCTTAAGCAAGCATGATTGTTCAAGCAAGCACATCCACAGACCATGCTTAAGGTAGATTGTTCTGTGCTCTGCAGGGGCTGCACATGTGAGCACAGCTGCAGTGAATTGGTGCTTCGTCCTTCAGAATTTCATTAAACCCTCACACTAGTCTGCTGAGGCAGGTGTAGTGGTTACCCTCCTCGAGAGAAGTCACCACGGCAGAAACTGACACACTTATTTAGCAGTAATACCAGGATTGGCACCAAAATCCATCGGGCTGAAAATCCCCTTTTCCACCATACACACTTTCTACAAGACAACAAATTCTTCTTCACAAAAATGTGCAACATGTCACTTATGTCACCTACCTTGACACTTCTATTTTTAATTCCCTAATTTGTAAGCATAGAAAGTATGTGTGTGTTTATATTTAACTCTGCACTGTAGTTTTTAACTGATGAGTCATGACCGGTTCACCTTCCCACTTCTTCCTTCCCCTGCTCCTCGTGGGACATTTCAGAAGAAGCCTGTGAGAAGGAGATACGAGCCCTATGGAATGTACTCTGATGATGACGCCAACAGTGATGCCTCCAGTGTGTGCTCTGAGCGCTCATATGGCTCCAGGAATGGTGGCATTCCCCATTATCTGCGGCAGACTGAAGATGTAGCAGAGGTTCTCAACCAT
Source organism: Mus pahari (assembly GCF_900095145.1). Classification (NCBI taxonomy): domain Eukaryota; kingdom Metazoa; phylum Chordata; class Mammalia; order Rodentia; family Muridae; genus Mus; species Mus pahari. Next base: position 93,448,245 of record NC_034594.1, read on the forward strand.
TGTGCCAGTTCCAACTGGTCAGAACGGAAAGAGGGGCTCCTGGGCCTGCAGAACTTACTGAAGAGCCAAAGAACACTGAGGTGAGGACACACATCTCTGTCCCTGTTAGACTCGTCAGAGGCTTTGAGGTGCCTCTGCCATTATAGAGTCCTTGCAAAGTTCTAGTCACTGGGTCACCCATGAGAAGATATAGTGCCTGCCACCCAGATGTCTGAAAACATCTAGCAAATCCATGGTCGTCATCTGTTAGGTTGCTAGGACATTTGGTTCCTGACAGGTGCATATCTTACAGGAGCATCCTTTAGATGATGCTCCCTGAGGAGTCAGGTACAGAAAAGAACTGTACCTGTAGGCTCATTTCTCCCCAAGGCTCCAGGATAAACTGCAGCAAGTACAAGTCTGTAAGCTCATGTATTCATTCATGTGTACAATTCAGGCATACCAAGCAAGTCCTCAATGAGATAGAGCATTCCCCAAAGCAGCAGCACGCTAGCTTTGTAATGATGATTTCTGGTACTTCCCTTTGGTATTTTATAAAATATTTAAATAACCATGCATTGCACAGATTAAATAAAGGGATGCATTTATACCAAATTTCCTCACATCTCTGTTGCTATTGCTATGCTGTTATTTTGTAACTTTTTTGAAATAATAGAGAAATAGATAAGTATAGTAGTATATGCCTGTAATCTTGGCACTTGGGCATCTGAAGCAGGGGGATCCCTGTTAGTTCAAAGCAATCCTGGACCTACATAGTAAGTTTTGGGCCAGTCTAGACTATGGAGTGAGAGCCTATCTCTACACCTCCTCCAAATAAAAGGAAAGAAAAAAGGATGGAGAGTGAAAGATAAATCTGTTCATTAATTAAGCCTGTTCCTATGTCCTTGGTTTTAAGACCAATCTATTATACAGATGTGAGTCAAGAGTACAGAACCCGTAAAACATGCTTTGGGCATTACTTCAAAGAAAGGCAGAGTTTGTGGTTTTTTGTTTGTTTGCTTGCTTGCTTGGTTTTTGTTTTGATGAATAAATTGTGAACCTGAATAAGCTGGTTTGTGGCCATGGATGGAGAACCCCCATGTGGTTCATGAACACTGCTACATGTCTAGCAATGTCATTGTCAGTTGCCTCTGTCAACCATATTCACCCTTGCTCCCATTAACCCATTCTGTCCATGAAAATGATATGACAGCTTCTGTCATATTCTTCAAGTACACAGGCACCCTAGTGATGCATCCAACACAACATGAGTGTGATTTGTCATGGCTGTTCTTGAAGTCTTGTTGACTGATCTACTTTCTGCTTTCATGGTTTTTACTAGGTCCCCTCCCCTGACTTCCCCCATCACCAACCCCACCCCACAATGGCCCTTAAGAACCTGCTAGCCCTGATCACCTTTAGATTACTGAAGGATTATTGAGGCATCTGGATCTCGGGTGCCTGAAGAAGTGGCTTGTTCTGGTGTGACCAGAAAGAGAACAGTTCTTTCCAACCTTGATGTGAAAGGGGGATGAGAGAAGGCAGGGGACACCAGTGTGTACTGAGGATTTTCGTGGTCCTAGTGTTAGCCATTTTCTTGTACAGTCCTCAGTCATGTGGCATAGTGCTTATCGTCAGTTCCCAGCTGAGTGAAAAGGTACAAGAATGCTACTGTACTTAGAGAAGAGTGTAAGTATGTGGTCCAGTGAGATGCACAGTGGATAATGCTACTCACTGCCCAGCCTGGCAACCTAGTTCACTCCTTGGGCCTATACAGAAGGAAAGAACTTACCTCCACAGTTTGTCCTGTGATCTTTACACACACCCATAGTAGACACACACACACACACTCACACACACACAAATAGCCTAGCAGGTAGAAAATTGACTTGGACTGAAGTAAGGGAACTTGGTTCATACCTGTCCACTTCTGATAGCACAGAGTAGATGGCAATCAAGTGCATTTCCTCACACTAAAATGAGACTGAGACTATGCCTCTGAGAGTCTCAGTTTCATCACCAATTAGGAAAGATAATTAATTTGAGATAGTTTTTTTCAATTACATAACTAAAGATTAGGTAAAGGATTTTTTTAATCTAATTGCACTGGTAACATTACATTTTAAACTCACTTATTTCTATTTTTTTTCTCCACTAGTCGAGTAGAATTGAAGAGACTGTGTGAGATTTTCACCCGAATGTTTGCCGACCCTCACAGCAAGGTAACCAGGCCTTAAGTATATTCTGTGTGCATGCCTGTGCAAATTGTGTAATACACCCCAGAACTGAGAGAGAATTTCCCAACAGTCTGCATTAACATCTTCCAAAGTGTAATTCTTGGGAACTTACATGACCATCAATTTCAAATTTTGCCTCAAATAAGGAATGTCATGAAAGGAATTAAATGGAGTCTTTTATTCCATCAGCAGGAATTTGTGTCTATCTCCTTTAGCCAAACAGTGTGCTAGGTTCTAGAATATAAAATAGTATATTTTAAAAATGTTACAGTAGTGGGAAAATATATATGGTTGCTTTGTTATCTCAGGTAGAATTTATTTATATATTTTATACATTTATTTGTTTTATGTATTTATATTTATATATATTAAATATAGTATCTATTTGTTGCCTTTATTATAAAACCAAATTCAGCTTTCCTGATGGAATCTGGCTGTTCCTAAGAACTTGGTAGATGGAGTTCTGTTAGGTAGTACTCTGCCTTTTGGGATACCAACCTTTAAGGACTGCCTTTTCAACAAGAGACTCCCTCCCTCTCCCCAGTCTTTCTCAGAAACCCCACCAGGGGTAGTGCTGAAAGGGGGCCTCTTTTAAAAAGTCCCTTGGATTTCACTGTATTTTAGCTAGTAAGGGCTAGTGATATCTAAAGAGTAAGAAAATAGAGAGATGAGAGAGAGAGAGAGAGAGCTAAGGGGTTAAACACCAGATAGATACTAGAGTGTGGGAATGGATAGGAACTAACTTCATGTGGGCAGGATTGTACCTAGTAAAGGTAGTCTCTTCCAAGTCATACTGGGAGAATAAAGCCTGTGATGAGTAGAGAGTCCAGCAGCTTTCTTTTTCCTTCTTTCCTACTCTTGCTTCCTCATAGGAATTGTCCTTGAAGTAGTAAATATCTATCTACCCATCTATTGATTCATTCATTTACCCATCAGTTCATCCAGTCATCCAGCCATCTGTCCACTAACTACCATCTACCTATCCATTCATCTGTCTGCCTACCTAAATTCATCACCCTATCCCTCTATTAACCCATGTACCCACCCTCCATTCATTCACCCTGTCATTCAGCATTTCTTGAATTGCTTCCATGAGCTAGGGATGTAGGGGGAAAAAAAAAAAAAACAAGGCGAAACAAGAGCCACAGGGTGCTTCTCCTCCCTCTTGTTCCTGCAACAATACTCATTAATAATCATTATGAAGGCCTTCTGGAAAGGACAGCATCAAAGACATCAATTTTAAACCTCCAAAAGACTGAGGTTAACGTCCAAATAGATAACCAAAGATCTTACCATCAAGTTTTTTCTCTATGGAACTATTAAGAGTGATACAATTTAAACCATAAGTATAACATAACTGGTAAGAGTTATACCATAAGGAATATTATGTTAGATGGTTTCACATTGATGAACTTTCTGTTACCCATTACCTCTAGATTGCTGATTCAGAAGCAGAATGTGAGGATAAAGAAGGAAATTTGTTTCCATCAGAAGGCTCTTGTCCAGTGAGTTGGAGGTCTCAGTTTAGTTCATATTCTTAGCTACCTGAGCCAAGCTAGGCATTCCCACCTATCAGAGCTCGCTGACGTTCTGAGCTGTCACTGGAGCCCCTGTGGTGAATAGTTGCTGTGATAGAGTTGAGGAGTGTGGGGTGGGTGTCCTAGGGCAGCACTAGGGTTAGGGAGCCTGGTGCCACTTCCTTCCCTGAGACAGACTTAGGGATGCTCCTCGCTGCACTGCTTTACCTCGAGTGGCAGCAGTAACTATGTAGAACTATGTAGTGGCGTGAGAATTCACAGGAGTTGTCAGGAGCTCCTCTTATAATCCTATTCTTAACATCTGAAATTGGCACACATCAAATTACTTGACAAAAGTCAATGGTCACAGAAACATGAATAGGGCTTCTACCCTTTGATGCCCTATAATGGTATGTGTTGAATGCTAGGGAATGCGTCAGAATAGTATACAACCAGGACAAGACACCACCACCCCTGTCTCTCTCTGTCTTTCTTTCTCTCTCAGAAAACTCTCCAGGATTAAACTCCAAAACATTTATTTCTCTCTGTACTGACAGTTATGGGTTTATATTGAGGGAGAAGAGAGTATTTTTATCAGTTCGTAGCTTTTTTTGGGAAAGGAACTGCATGAAACTGGTATTTCTTTGCTGTGGACTAACATGGAATTTGTTTTGTTGCATGGCCTGGTGTGCGGTGGAATTCACAACAGAGAGTAAGTGTCAAGTACGCCCTCCCCACTCCCCTGCCCCAAGCCCTTGCCCTTATTCTGCTGTGTGTTTCCTCTTAAGATGGGAGCAGTAGTTAACCTGAGTAACAAGACTGGGCTAGGCCAGCTCGGGCAGGCATTTGCAACCTCTCAGGCTGTGGAGGAAGTCATGAAGGCAGGGTGTGAGGTGCTTCATTTTCTCTTGTGCAGGTTTTCAGTATGTTTTTGGAGACCCTCGTGGATTTTATAATCATTCATAAGGATGACTTGCAAGACTGGCTTTTCGTCCTTCTCACACAACTACTTAAGAAAATGGGAGCAGACTTACTTGGATCTGTGCAAGCAAAAGTTCAGAAGGCTCTAGATGTCACCAGGTGAGCACTCAGTCTTGCCATGTTACTGCTGTAGGAGTCTTGGCTGTAGTTTTAGTCCTCGTTTTGTTTGTTTTTTCAAGAGTGGGTTTCTTAATGGTGTCTTGGCTATCCTGGAACTTGCTCTGTAGACCGGGCTGGCTCTAACTCAGAGGTCTACCTGCCTCTGCCTCCTGAGTGTTGGGATTAAAGGCAGCGTGGGTACCACCAGGCCTGTGGTTTTAGTCTTTACACAGTTCCCCTTGCTTACATGTTATCTTTGAGCTGCTGATGAGTGCCTATGAAATGTATAGAACTACAAAACTTCTCTTTCTTTTATAAAAAAATAACATTTAGAGAGGTTAAATGTAAAATATTTGTTTATATCTTTCTGAAGTTCTATTTGAATACTTCAGTTTTTTTGTAACTTGCCTCAGAAATTTAGCAATATATGATCTAGAGATCTTGTTGGACCATAAACTGTCTGTAAATTAACAGTTCTGGGGCTCGTGGGGAGACTCAGTTGGTGAAGTCTCATGCATGCGTGGGGACCTGATTTTAGGTCCCAGCACTCCACTCCGTTTGCACTGTAATCCCAGCAGTGGGGAAGTGGGGACAGGAGGATGCTTGCTGATCAGTCAGCCTGACCAAATTGATGACGAGCCTCCTGATTCAACAAGAGTCCCTGGATCAAAATATTAGATGACAAGTGATAGAGGAAGACACCTAATGCTGACTGCTGGTCTCCACGTGCTCTGTGTGCACTTTCTATGTGCATGTGTGTCTGTCTGTCTGTGTATGCATACATGTGTATGTGTGTTTGTGTCCAGAAATAATTGATATAGAAATAACTACTGAATGCACACACATACAGAAATAGACCGTTCCTTGGCTTAGAGTTTGAGAATAGTAACCATCTTTGTGGCTCATCTGACTGTTCCTGGGACTCAGAAACACTTGGGACCCGTGCTGCTCCGCAGAAGCCTGGTGCTTGCTGTGCAGTTGAGGGGCGTTAGCATGCCTGAACTAGAAGAGAATGGCGATATCTGAAGATCTGGCTGATTATGTAGAAGACAGAGGCCAAAGCGTGACTCATGGATCTCTGAAAGGAACAAGCAAGTGATTCCCAGGCTTGCAGCTCCTACATGACGCACTCCTACATGACGCACTCATGTGGAATTTGTGACTCTACTCTCCAATGCCAGGGAGAGTAGTTTCTCAGCCTGCTAACCTGTGTAATTAGCACAGATTTTCTTCTGATTTTGAAAGAACTAAGAGTAGCATACATTATGATAAGGCTTCCAAATTCTTCCACTGAACGATTCGTGTAGCAGAACTTGGGAGCAGTATTGTACACCAGTGCTGGAAGCCTTACAAAGGGTTGACTGGGTGGTCTTGTCTGATGGAGGTTTCCAAAAGCCATGCAGGTAGATGTGGCCTTGCTAAAATATGGATCCAGTGTTTTCAGACTTTATAAAAGGTCAAAAGCATAGATTTTTGTAGCATAGTTAAAGATGTTTCTATGACTCTATAAAGTCCAAATAAAACAAGTGTGAGTTAGATTTAGTCAGATTTAGTTCTTTATGAATGAAAGATTCATTAAAGTTTTTTTTTTTGAATGGTGGGAATATTAAGACTATACTCCTAAATTTTGGTGATTAAGGAATATGATTGGATATAGCTCAGTGAGTTTTTTTTCTCTCTCCTTCCCACCCCAGCCTCTCCCTCTCCCTCTCTCCTCCCTCTCCCTCCTCTCCCTTCCCTTCCCCCTCTCCCTCTCCCTCTCCCTCTCTCTCCTGCGCCCCCCCCACACACACACGATGGGAGGAAAGTAGAATTGTGATCTCTGTTAGCTTCTTTTCCTTGTTGCCCTTTCTTGTAAGAGTCTTAATCTTAGGTTGTGCAGATTATTCAGTGCTTGTTCCACAAGCATGAGGACCGGAGAAAGCTCTAGGTTCAAACAGTAGATCCCATCTCAGTAAATAGAGTGATCAAGGAAGAAACTCAGCACAGTCACACACATGCACAAACAAAAAAACAAACCAAAAAAACTTAATCTCAATTAAATGTGTATGTCAAAGGCGTTTGTTTCTCCCGCCCAACTCCCCACTCACTCAACTGATATGCATACCTTGGTGCAGGTCCCAGAGGATAGTGGAGGGTATCAGTGATTATTCACTATGAGCACCTTGCTCCACTGTTGTAACCCGCCCTGGTTCCGCGCCTCTAGAGATGCCTACCAACAGTCACATTTCTTGCCTGAACACACTGACATACCTCTGTCTTCTGGGGGGCAGAAGCAGGAAAGGTTGAAGCTTGTTAATTTCTTTTTCTTTTCTTTTTTTTTTTTTAAAAAAGATTTATTTAGTGTTATATGTAAGTACACTGTAGCTGTCTTCAGACACACCAGAAGAGGGCATCGGATCTCATTGTGGATGGTTGTGAGCCACCATGTGGATGCTGGGATTTGAACTCAGGACCTTTGGAAGAGCAGTCAGTGCTCTTACCCTCTGAGCCATCTCACCAGCCCATTAATTTCTTAAGTAGCAACACTCAGGTGCTTGTTGTTCCAGAAGCAGCTCTCTGTAGCGTCAGCTCTCACAGATTCCAGTTGTGGAAAATAAGGGCCAGTTTGATTACTTTGGGGGTTAGGGGAACTCCGAGGCTTTGTCCGTGATTGGCAGGTGCTCTACCACTTAGCTTAAATTTACTTTTTATAAGTAATTATGATTAAAATACCAGTTTGTAATATGTTTCCCTTTATAAAACTTTATAGTTTTCTTGTATTATTTCTTCTAATTTCCACTTGTGTCTTGGAACACTTGATAATATTCCTTCCCCCAGGGCTGGAATATTATTACACCAGATCTGTAACAAGATCTGGTGCCCTCTTCTGGAGTGTCTGAAGACAGCTACAGTGTACTTACATATAATAAATAAATAAATCTTTAAAAAAAAAAAAAATTCTTCCCCTGTTGGAGATTCAAACCTGCATCCTTAGTCTCTTGCCATACCTCTGTAGGAAGAGTCTCTTAGATCTCTAAGAGATCCAGAGAGAACCATCTGTCACTTACTCCCAGACACTCAGCTGCCTTGTCTTTCCTGCGATGAAGATGTCACAGCCCAGTACCTCTGTTATGCAATTTTAAACTAGTAGTAGTGATTGCTACACCGTAAGAATAAAAGGATTGTGTTTTGCTAGCCTAAAGTCCCCAGGATTGCTTGGTTAGGTCAGGCATGTACAGAGTCTGTGAGGCATGGACTTAGTCACAGGCTTGAGGCAAGGAAAAGTGCTCCTTGGGCCTGGGACATCCCTGAGTCATAGTTGGGTAGAGAAGTTCCCAGCACTGAGCACCTCACAAGCATTTTTCTTGTCACCTGCACTTACAGGACTGGAGGATACTTGCTTCCACAGAGTGAGCTCTAAGTGGCCTAGAACAGATAGAAAGATGGGGCCTGAGAATCACCGGTTCTCCAGTAAGCAGTGTTCAGGAAGGAGGGGAGGGGGTAGGAGTCCAACTGCCTGCCTGCATTCTCTGCCTAGCCTTCAGTTTTAAATTAGCTACACACAGTTTTCCCTATAGAAATATTAATTTAATATTTATATAAACTGAAAAGTACCATATATAAACATATATGTATGTGTGTGTATATGTGTGTGTGTGTGTATATATGTGTGTGTGTGTGTGTGTGTGTGTGTGTGAATGTACTTTTGTATATATTAATCTACAGCAGGATTAAACATATGAACTTGTTTTTATCCTAGGGATTCCTTTCCATTTGATCAACAATTTAACATTTTGATGAGATTTATTGTGGATCAGACTCAAACTCCAAACCTCAAGGTTGGTGGCTGTTCATGTAATTCAACACCTGTCATTTATGTTGCTTTTCAAGTCCCTTTTCCCTCTGTAGCTTGTTTAGAGATTCTGAAGAACTAGGAGCATCTCTGTTCAGCCCTCTATGGATGTGTTCTCATTTCTCTTGGTCCCAAATGGCTAGTTCCTTTGGTAGGCAGATGCCTACTGTTAGAATCTACCAGAATAATTGTTCCATATTTTATTTTTGCCAACAGTGTCAGTAATGTTAGTTGTTCTGTGTCCTTGCCAAATGTGCATTAGCTTTTTAACAGTTGAGCCTGTAACTGGGAAAGGCATTCTGATGTTCCAAGATCAGTACAGTGTTAGAACATTTTTTTTTCTTTCAGAATTTTTTTTAATAGTAACATTATCTGAGACAGGTAGAAAGTCATACCTGTAATGACAAGACAGCTCAGTCATGTCACTACACAAAGAAAGGAGGCTGTGTGTGCTCATATGTAGTCTGTTCCTTGACCACTGACTTTTCTTGAGGCTCTAGGATAGGTTTCATAGATAGTAGCCTCCATCTCCTGAGAACAAAAACTAATGGAGAAATTGGGGTGGGGTATGAGATGGGGGATGGGATTTGCCTGTCAGGCCCTGGTCCAGAATGTTTACAGAACTGGCTGCAGAGCTCAGCTTGACCTTCTGACCAGTGGGGAAGCTATTATTGTCTTTGAGAATCTAGGAGCATGGATGTGGAGTAGACCTGTCAGTGCATGTATAAACTTCATCAGGGACAGAGGGGAAGTTTCCCCTTTGTGGTATTCACTTTTCAGCTGACTGCCAGCCAAGAATTCTATTCAAAGATTGTAACAGCCAATGCTTAACATTTATAATCATTGGTCTTTCAGGTCAAAGTGGCAATCCTGAAATATATCGAGTCTCTAGCCAGACAGATGGACCCCACAGATTTTGTGAATTCCAGTGAAACAAGACTTGCTGTTTCTAGGATCATAACATGGACTACAGAACCAAAGAGTTCAGACGTGAGAAAGGTATGTTCATAGAGCTGAAGCAAGACTCCAGGCTTTCCTTGGCTAGGCATAAACATTCCCTGGAATTGTGGGTACTGCCCCACACACCCACCTACCTAGCTGTTTCACCTCGGCTGTGCTGGTACTGTTTCTCTATCCTGCTCTGCCCATCTGTAGTCTGATGGATCAACCTGTTGATAACAAAGCATTGGTAGTTGTGTGTTCGCTGGCACTGTGCTCTGATGAGGGATGGGCAGATCTGAAGCTCACTGTGGCTGCAAAGGTGCCTGGGAGTGAAACATAGTTTTAACCTAGCCCTGTGTTCACTATGTGGCTGAGGATGCCCTTCAACTACTTTTTAACAAAGATTTAAAAAGTTTTATGTGCTTGGGTGTTTTGCCTGCATTTATGTCTGTGTAGCCTGTTTGTGCCTGGTGCCTGCCAAGGTCAGAAAAGAGAATCAGATGCCCTAAAACTGGAGTTCTGGAGGCTGTGAGCCAACATGTGGATGCTGGCAACCAAGTGGGGATCCTCTGCAAGAGGAACAAGTGCTCTTAATCACCGAGCCATCTCAGTAGCTCCTTTATTATTTTTGACTTGTGTTTGTTTGTGTGTTTATTATGTGGGCATGAGCATGTCTGCGTACAGGGACCCTGGGAGATCAGAAAAAGCCATCATTCCTAGAGTTGAAATTCCAGTCTTAAGCCTCTGCTTGGGTCCTCTGCTAGAGCACTGTGTACTCTTAATACCCCTGCCCCATCCCCATGACCTTGAACTTTGGTCCTCCAGCCTTTACTTTCCAAGTGCTGAGATTGCAGGTCTGTGCCACTGCATACAGCTTATGTACTCCTGGGGATCACATCTGGCTTATGTTACTTTGGGGGTCAAGCCTAGGGTCACATTTGTGCTGGGCAAGCTGAGCCCTACCCATGGCCCCTTTGAAGCATTTTAAACCACTTTAGGCTGATAGAGTTCAGACTCATTAACTTCCAATGTTTTTAATATTTCCTTTGTTTCATTCTTAGCTCCATTTTTAGGGATGTTTCACTCTGCAAGGAGAAGGGAGTTTTAGTATTTAAAGTATTTTTTCAAAATGAAAAGCAAACTCACAGCATTCAAAGGGTATTGCCTGACAGATTGTGGCTGCTGGAAGCCTCCCAGAGATACCCAACTATTACCTGGCGTGGCTACTTCAACATGAACCTTTTCCTTGTGCACGTGTGCCAGCTAGATGTCAGAGGTCACGAGGCCTTCCCAGTGCACTGTATTTGGTGGAAAGTGATGGAGAATGTTACCTGGAAACAAGCTTGCTGCTTGGCCTCCTTTTGGCTTCTCCCTGTGCAGCTGAGCAAGGCATTTAATCCCCTGAGTTCTTGTCTCTGAGAGGCTGATAATGCTTAGCTGGGGCGTCGAGAGCTGCCTTGACTTCAGTAAGAAAAAGATCCTGTGACATCTTCTGCTATTGTCTAAGGGTTGTTTGGGATTTGTTGCTGTTGAGGAAACAAGTTGAGAACCAAGCTCTTTCCAGTACTTAGGAAGTCACGTTATATATGAAAGATCATCTAATAAAGGCAATAGAATTTTTCCTGTTAAATTTGTTTGTTTCTGCCAGGCAGTGGTGGCCCACGCCTTAAATCCTAGCACTTGGGANGCAGAGGCAGGNGGATTTCTGAGTTCGAGGCCAGCCTGGTCTGCAGAGTGAGTTCCAGGACAGCCAGGGCTACACAGAGAAACCCTGTCTCGAAAAACCAAAAAAAAAAAAAAAAAAAAAAAAAAAAAAAAAAAAAAAAAAAAAAAAAAAAAAAATTGTTTCTGTATTATGTGTGAGTGTGCGCGTATGAGATGCTAGAACTCAGACCCAGGGCCTTGGAATGCTGGCAAGGCTCTCTACTCCTGTGCTGTATCCAGCCCTTAGCTTTTTGAGACAGCTTCATGAAGCTCACATTGGCTTAGAACTTGTGATCTCCTGCTTCCTTTTCCCAGTGCTGGGTTACAGTGTGAACCCCTAAGTCCAGCCATAGTATTTAATTGTATGTTCCTCCCTGTCAAAGCTGTCACTTTTCAGTGGGCTAGCCAGGGCTAACCTTTCACAAGTGCTTGGTGATTCCTTGGCTTCCTCGGGTCTTGAGAAATGTGAGCAATGGAGACGTGGCAAAGAAACCTAAGAAGAACAGACACACTGTGGGACGCATCCAGAAAAGTATGCAGGTCTCTGAAGGATGACATTTCTAAATGACTTAAGAGCAAGACAGCCCGGGGGTAAAGGCTCTTGCCACCAAGCCTGATGAACTGGGTTTCATTCACGAAATCCATATGCTAGAAAAAGAAAAATGACTCTTACAAGTTGTCTCCTGGTCCCCACATAATGTTGTAGTACATGTGCACCCCACCCCACCACACACACACACACACAAGTGTAAATGTAATATGTATGTTTGTGTATGTATGTATGTATGTATGTATGTATGTATGTATGTATGTATGTGTGGGGAGCACAGCCTAATCTAAAACCTGAGAGTTGACTGTGAACTTAACCATGACTGTTTCTCATGTCTCACTTCGGCCTCTGATTGCCCTTCATATCACAGGAAGCAAGACTTCTCCTCCTCCCACGAAGGATTGTGATAAACTAAGAGAACCAGCAAAGGTCAGGGTGCTGAGGCCTCACTGTCCCTGACTTGTGGCTCAGGGGCCTCAGCCTTGATGAAGCGTCACTGAGCCACCAGACAGCCTCCACTGACTGTTTCCTCTTTCTAATGACCCTCCCCTCTTCTACTCACCAGTCCCTGCGTCAGCGTAGTCGAGCAGGGGACGATGTCCCTGGTAGGTCAGTTCCCACCTGCTCTGGGCCTGGGGAAGGAAACTTGGAAGAAAGTTGTAAACAGGTAGATGGAGCCCATATATTAACCCCAGGCACACCCTCTGTCCACCTTCACATTGTCCGTACCAGTTGCCCCCTGTGAGGCCACTGAGAATTACCATTAATATGATGGCATGTGACTCTGTGTGCCTGTTTTGATGTTGGTGTCCTGATTCCACCTTCTCAGTGAATGGTTTCTAAGTGTTGCCTACTACCATATCAAATAGAATAGCAAGGGGAGTATCATAAATATCCAGGACTCGGGCAGACACCTTTACCCAAGCTGGGGCCCAGTGCCCATGGATCAAGGTGCTGCTGCCATGCAGAGGAGGTGGGGACAAGAAGATCCCTGGGGATGCTGAGCCAGCTAGCCTAGTCTGCTTGGCAAGCTCCAGTCCACTGAGTGATGCTGTCCAAAAAAACAAGGTGGGCAGAACCTGAGAAACAACCTGGAGGTTGTCCTCTGTCCTTCACGTGAACACACACACAATTTTTTTTTTTTTCAAAGTGCCTTGTCTTGATGGTTTTGTAAAGCAAGTTTACTATTCTCAGTAAAGTAGAAACTTTGCGTCCTCCCATTTTCCCACATCAGAAGTTTTTACAACTGAGTAGTATCAACACTAAAACATATATTAAAGTTTAATTTATGTCCTGCCTGCTTGGAAGAAGTCCTTTCTTTTGTAAAGTGTACAGCTGCCAGGCAGATGATGGTCCTAAGAGTTCTCAGCAGACAGTGAGTTCTGAGGAACCTTTTACCTACCCCTGAATTCTACTGGAAAGGAACAAATAAGAATCACTCGGGCTGGAGAGATAACTCAGAGGTTAAGAGCACTGACTGCTCTTCCAGTGGTCCTGAGTTCAGTTCCCAGCAACCACATGGTGGCTCACAACCATCTGTAATGGGATCCGATGCCCTTTTCTGGTGTGTCTGAAGACAGCTACAGTGTACTCATATAAATAAAATAAATAAATCTTTAAAAAAAGAAAAGTGAGAATCACTCTTAAGATTCCATTTGACCCTGAAATTACCAGGCCATAACAACTTCTAAATTGTCCCCTAGCAAAAGCTAGCAAGGAGCTATGGAGATGCTTTAGTGGGCAAAGTGCTTGTATAATTGTGAGGGTGGGCCTGAGTTCAGATCCCCAGCACCCATGTGAAGAAGCATGGCAGAACATGCTTAAGATGCCAGAGGAGTGGAGGCAAGCAGGTCCCCAGAACTCACTGGTCGGCCAGCCTAGCCAAATCAGAAATGCATGCTACACACACACACACACACACACACACACACACACACACTCACACACACACGAGAAGGTTAGTAATACCTGGAAATTATTATCAGGCTACCTTAGCGGTTCTGGCAGTGGTAGAGGCTATGCAGGGGCATGTGTATGTTGTGTGTCTTTTCCACTTTCTGAGTTACCCTGCGTTTTCACAAATGTTTTTTAAGTAGTTTGGTATTGGAAAGTGACCTTTTTGTTTGTTTTTGAGATGGAATATTGCTATCTACCTTAGGGACTTTGTTTCTAAATGGTGCTAGCCTTGAACTGGTAGAGCTCCTCCTGCTTCTGTCTCCCAAGTGCTGGATAGATTATCCTCCAATGTAATCATCTTGATAGTAATGGCATATATAATCTCCCTTTCTCGCTTGTTTGGATTCTAGTATTTTCAGTTCTACTAAATCACAGAGTTTAGGGCCATAGCAGTCTCATTGTCAAAGTTTGATTTGAAATCTTTTTAAAAGCATATTTTCAAATTATATTTTTAATTTCTGAAGTTTTGATCTCAGAAAAAGACTATACTTTGTAACCATCTTTAAGTCAAAGTTTGACTTTTGAGGACTGAAAAGGTGGCTCACAACTGCCTGTACCTCCAGCTCCAGGAGACACAAAAGCCTTCTCCTGACTTCTGCAGACATATGCATATATGTGCTCATGTGTGTACATACACACATAATCACACACCCATACACAGGGGCAAAGGGATAAAAATAAGTATTTTTAAAGTAAAAGGGGCTGGAGAAATGACTCAGCAGTTAAGAGCACTTAACTGCTCTTGCAGACCCCAGTACCCACATTGGGTGGATCACAACCACCTGTAATTCCTACCCAACAGGATCTGACACCCTCTTCTGGCCTCTGTAGGTGCACATGCATGCACACAGCATACGTATACACACACTCACTAAATACAAATGTGTTTTAAATTTAGCCTTGGAATTATTTTTAAAAGCCTAACAAGTTAGAATTTAAAGGTGTCTTTCCTGAGATAAAAGTAAATCTTAATAAATAGCCAAGAATTTGCACATTGTCTAGGGCTACAAGCCTACTGTTCTTGTTTTTTTGTTTGTTTGGTTGGTTGGTTTGGTTTTGGTTTTTCAAGACAGGGTTTCTCTGTGTAGCCCTGGTTGTCCTGGAACTCACTCTGTAGACCAGGCTGACCTCAAACTCAGAAATCCACCTGCCTCTGCCTCTAAAGTACTGGGATTAAAGGCGTGCGCCACCATGCCCAGCAAGCCTACTGTTCTTAAAAGATGCTGTTTTTTATTAGTATCATGAAAACCTTCAAGTTAGTTTGAGGCATTCATGTGCATTATTCTGGGAGGAAATATAGTCTCTTAAAGACAGCGGCACATGTCACGATGAAGATAGACTGTTCCAGAATGCAGTCAGTAGAGTACTTGCCCAGCATGCCTTGTTCTGTCCACAGCTCCTCATACTATGGCGTGGTAGTGTACAGCTGTCATCCTGGTACTCCAGGGGTAGAGTCAGGAAACCAGAGGTTCACAGACATCACACACATAGCAAGTTCAGTACCAAGCCGAGGCTCTGTCTCCAAGATGAAGAGTGACAGTTTTCAGGGGCCACTATGCACATGCCAAGCCCAAGTCTCTGTGCATCCTCACTGACGGCACACTTGTGTTTTCATGTGCTGAGATTCTCCCGTCTGCCTTCTCCTCACCATGTGATTTTCCTGCGTGTGTGTGGAGTTTCCCTAACGTCTCAAGAACTGTTTCTAACAGTACAGACTTATTTGCACACTGTTTGAAGTTGGTTTTGTTACACAAATCACCTAACAGTACTTTCATTTGTTTGAAACAGATTGTTTTGTATGGTGCTTAAATCAGGCAAGTATGTTTTATTATAGTACATCATCAGTAATGATGTTTCTCAGGTGTGGTTAAGAGTATGCCAGCCTCCCAGGGTCTGGGGTAGAGAGGCTGTAGAAAGTCTGGTAACGATCTGTGATGATCAGGGGAGGAAATGGTGTCTGGTGCTTTTCTAAATGAATGCATTTAGAAAGGTGAAAAAAGAATTTTTTATCCCACAAAGAATATTATTAGTTTTTAATTTGACCCTATATCATGGAAAATATTCCAAAGACTTTACTGTAATCCTAAATATTATAGTCTCTGAAAAGATATCTTATAGTATAGTCAGTTAAAATAAAAATGAAATAGAAACTAGAAATAGTTTTACATAATTTTTTCTTTCTCCTGACTCTTAGAAATTAATAAGAAATGGCAATTGGTATTTACTGGAAGCATCTTTCAGCTTAGTTTGAGGTTTTTTTTTTTTTTTTTTTTCCTTGTTGTTGTTTAAGACAGATTATCTCTCTGCTCACTTGACCTGCCAGGACCACACTGTGTAGACCAGGTTGCGGGCACTCAGAAATTGGCCTTAACCTCTCTGCCTCTGCCTCGGAAGTGCTGAGATAAAAGCAGGCAGGCACCACCACACCCAGCTTCAGTGTTTCTAAGTGAGCCTCCTCACTGATTGCCGAGTCTTTGGGCTTTAAGCTCAGACTCTCTATGGCTAAGTCACAGCCTTAGGAGCACAGTGCTTGAGGGAAAGTTCCTGTCTCTTGTTTTAGATTGCTTTCCCGTGGCCACCAGCACTGTAAATGTCCCTGAGTTATCACTCAGTTAATAAAATACTTTCCCAAGGGCAACAGTGTACTTTTGTCTATCTCAGTATCCAGTTTGTTTCCCCTAAGTCTTTGTTCTGCTTCTTAGGCATAAAAGAAGACATTTTTCATGTGTATTTAAAATTTCTATAATTTAGTCAAGTGAGGTGGGGTAGAATGTCCCAAGATAAACCCAACAGTGCTTTGTCTGGAAACTTCCTCTTCCCAGGATGTACTGCCAGCTTGCCCACTTCTCACTAGAGTGAGAATAATCTTAAACATTTAATATTTTTATTATTATATAATGTGATATTATTAATATTCTTCTACCTTCCTTCCTCCTGCTAGACAACAAAGGAAATGTGTCATCAAGGCCAAGGCATTACAACAGAAGCAAGGACTATTCCAGATGGAAGTCAGGCTCTCTATGATCAATGCTCTTTTTTTTTTTTTTTTTTTTTTTTTTTTTTTTTTCGAGACAGGGTCTCTCTATATAGCCCTGGCTGTCCTGGAACTCACTTTGTAGACCAGGCTGGCCTCTGCCTCCCAAGTGCTGGGATTAAAGGCAGGCGCCACCACGCCCGGACGATGCTCTCCTTTTAAAGCAGTGCTTGTGAACTCTCTGATGGTGTGGTGCACACTTGTCACTTAGCCATTCCTTCTTTTTCTAGGCAGCACAGATTGTGCTCATCTCTCTGTTTGAACTGAACACTCCTGAATTTACCATGTTACTTGGTGCCTTGCCAAAAACATTCCAGGATGGTGCCACCAAACTCCTGCATAACCACCTCAAGAACTCCAGTAACACCGGTGTGGTAAGTGCCCACTCATGGTTTATCATGACCTCCAAGTGACCCTCACCCAG
Source organism: Mus pahari (assembly GCF_900095145.1). Classification (NCBI taxonomy): domain Eukaryota; kingdom Metazoa; phylum Chordata; class Mammalia; order Rodentia; family Muridae; genus Mus; species Mus pahari. The sequence continues at coordinate 93,465,503 of NC_034594.1, forward strand.
CCACCAGGATGAGTGACAGCCAGCTTCCTTGCCCTCTCTTAACAAGCTTTCAGCCTACGAGGTTGGGGTCCTTTCTGATCCTGGCTTATGCTCCAGATGTAAATGGACTCGGTACTCCTGTGGGTAAGGTTGTCAAGTCACTCAAATATTTACCAGGTTGTTTTATTATTCCTTCATTGTTGGAATACTAGTTCTTTTATTCCTGTAATGATAGAATTACTTAATTGTTTCACTTAGCATAGCTATTATTAGTTCCTTTCCCATTGCACTGGCTAGAGGAACTGAAGAGAGGGTGTGTCTTGGGTCACATTTCCAGTGGTGTTCAGTCGTCATGATGCAGGAGGTGGTGTTGGGGAAAAGTGGCAGGAGTTGGGGGCAGCTGGTCACACTACATCTGCAGTTAAGGAGCAGAGAGTAGTGGCCGCTCGCTGGTGCTCAGCTCACTTTGTTCCTTCTATTCTGTCTGGCACTCTAACCCATGGGATGACAGTGCCAGAATTCAGTGTGGGTCTTCCCACCTTAATTAATCCAATCTTGATAGTCTCTTGCCAACTTGTCCAGTGATTGGTCTTTTATGTGGTTCTGGATTTTGTCAGATTAGTAGTATTAGCCACCATAAACTGACAGTGCCATTAAGCTCCAAGAGTTCCTGCAGAACAGTTACCATTGAAGCTTATAACTTGAGGCAGGGTTGGGGTGGGGCAAGGTTGTCTTTGTGGACTTTCAAGAAAACGTTTGGATAATGGTGCCTACACTCCTTTGCTCCAGGGATCTCCAAGCAATACAATTGGCCGGACACCTTCCCGCCACCCCAGCAGCAGGACCAGCCCCCTGACCTCACCCACCAACTGTTCCCATGGGGGACTATCTCCAAGGTAAGCTCATTCCACAGAAGTGAAAAATGAAAGCGCCCCATCTTTTGCAGCCTGCTTAGACTTAAGCTGAAAGCAGAGTCTAGGACAGGGTGTGGGCTCCCTCCTCCCAGACACTTGTAACTGTCCAGTCTTTGTCAGTTAATTCCTGCACCACAGTGAATAGTTTGTGCTCTGTGTCCTTTGTAGTTCTGATAGCTCTAAACACTGAGCCAAGTACCTCATAGATATAAACACTGAAGGGCACATGAATTCTTGAGGAAGCCCTTCAGCTCTCCTCTAAAATGTAGAGAACCATAATGGAATACCATTATGACCCTTTAGAGTCTGCACCAAGCCTGGGGTAGTTTTCCTTCCAGTCAGCTTTCCACTCCAGACCTGCCTATGTCCTATTTAAAGCAGATGCTGCTCTGCAAAGACAGTGGCTGGGGACTTGCACATCATGGCATACAGCATGCACAGACTCCTGTTAGTCTGGGAGCCTAACTTCTTATTAGTTTTATTTTTGTTTTTGAGCTGTCTGCTAAGTAGTCCTGGTTGGCTTGGAACTTTCCATATATAGCTTGCCTCAGCCTCTAGGCTCCTGAGATGGCAGCCATATATCACCATGCCCAACAGTGGGGTGACTACACAGAAGAGGTGTTTCAAGGCTTCTTAGACCTCAACGTGGTGGCTCTATGAAGCCACAATATATTCTGGATCAGCAAGGACCTCAAGTGCTATATTTTATCTATGAGAAGTCAAGGTCTTTGGGCTATGAAAATATGCCAAATTTACCCTTTCCTGGTAAAGACCTCCATCTGCTGGAAGGATGTCCACTTTTTTTTGTTGTTGTTTGTTTTGTTTTGTTTTCCCCTTTTGTTTTGGTTTTCATTTTGAGACAGGGTCTCATTTAGTCCAGGCTGACCCAAACTATGTAGTAGAGGATAATGTTGAACTCAAGATCCTGTGCCTTCACTTCTTCTCCCCCACCCCCACCCCCAGTGATGGGAATTGCAGGCATGTAAGACCAAACCTAGCACACTGGTGCTTTTAAATATAGTGGATTCCTTTCTTACCACTAGTATCCTCTTCAGACACCAGTTATTCAATGTCATAGGACAAAGAAAATCTGTACTTGGGGAAAGCATGTGTTTTATAAGTTGTTACAGCACTTTGCTGTCTTTGATTGCTTTGTATGTGCTATATTATCAAGTAATATCTATAATATCAGATCCATACTTGATCTATAGTATCAAGTCTGATGTTATATCTCTAGATTTGATCTGTGTTATTAGGGCTGCAGCATGTTAGAATCAGTCAGACACTGATGAGAGGCACTCTCCCCTTCCCCAGTGACTGAATGCTAAGATCACTGAGGTACATGGCTTAGCCTGAGTGATCAGGGTGCAGTACAGACAGTGACAACTTTAAGGAAAATGCATGTTCTCTATAAATTGATGCTTTGTCTCAGGAAGTCTGTTCTTCCATAGTGTGCAGTTCATATATCTTTCAACTATTGCATTGTTAGATAATGAGAAAAGATAATACCTCAAATTAAGTATTTCACTACCTTGATACTAGGTTTAAAAAAAAAACTGACTAGAAATTAATCTTTACAGGTTTCCAAATCATTAAAAATGTTAATTCTTAACCATAGCTTAAAAAAAAAAAAAACTCAGGAGAAAGAAATGAAGAGATTTATTTTCAATATTGGAAGTTCTGGCTGTGACCAGAATATATCTTCTCATGGCCATGTCTTCTTTAGTGGATTACTCAATTAATGTAGTTTTAGGTTAAACCCAAGAATTGAGTAGCTTGCACGTCTCTCAAGGGGTGATAAACGTCAGCTCCACCATGTTTCAAAGCCAAGCATGATCTTGACTCTTACCTTTTATTTTGAAAGGAAAAATAGAAGACCAGCTGCTTGGTTTTGTTTTGTTTTGTTTTGTTTTGTTTTGTTTTTTAGTGCTGCACATCAAGATGAACTAGGATTTTTGTTTTAATCCAAAAGTTCTGTAATTTGATCATGGTGATAATAAGGGACTGTTTAAAAGTGGTAATAGCTCAATTTGATGGTAGCTTTAGATTTCCCTGGTGAGAAAGTTCTTTTTATCGACCCAGTAGTATCAGAGATGTCTACAGGCTAACGCTTTGTAGACTATGTCATTACCGATTGGTGTGAGAGAGAGGGGTGACTGCCAGCTATTCCCAACTAATGAACAGGTATGACCCGGTATCTGAGCAGAGGTTATTGTCTAACACATAATTGTGTTTTACCCATTACAATTCTGTGGTAGAGAGGAGTTGCCGTGGCAAGTATCTCAGATCTTGCTGCAATCTGTCCTATGTTCCTGATGAGCATGTCCCAGGACAGAATGGAACTGCATGGTCACCTCTGGGTGCACTGGCAAAGCTGCCCTGCAGATGGCTCTTGTGTTTCTCCTGGCTAGGTGAGGTAGCATCTCTAGACCATGGCAAGTGTTCATATCAAGCCCAGCCCACACGTGGAACCACACTTGGGTACCACCCCGTTCCCTCTCGGCTTACCCCCAGCCTGAATGTGGCTTAAAAGGGGGCTTTAGATCCTGTACCTCAATGACCTCTCATCTCCAGGCTATATTTTCCCTACAAAATGGGTTCTGCGCCCTTCCTCGGGGATGCTAATACCTAGGGACATCAGCTGTGAGAACTGTGTTGATGGCACTGAAGGTGGTGATGGCTCAATTGGTAAACCACTTGCCTTCCAAGCATGAGGACTTGAGTTCAATCCTCAGAACCCAGTTTTTAAAAAATATAAAAGGCTAGGTACTTCTATTCCCAGCCATAATGAGATAAAGAGGTGAAAACTAACCCCCCAGACCATGCATGCAAGCCTACCTACACTTGGTGACGTTCCTGGATACTCGGACATCTTGTCTCCTGAGTAGCCCCTGAGGTTGTCGTCTGACCTCCATACAGACACATGTGCAAACTGCTGCAGCAGGCAGGGTGCTGTGGACTCTGTCCTGTGTTCTCAAGACTTGTGGAAAGAGTTAGAGTTTCCCTGGGAGTCTCCACAAGCCTAGGTCAGTTACTGACACTGTGACAAGCAATTAGATAGCTGTGTTCCCCGGTGCATTTTAGTTTCCTATGGGTGATACAGAAGCAGAGGAATGCCAATGCCATTTCATGTCTGTAGTTTATTTTCTCCTCTGAGCTGGCCAGCTGAGACTTATTGCTTCATCTACTCACCCTCTAATGGTACTCTTTCTTCTGAACTCTGACGAGATCCCCAGCTCAGCAGCACTGTCTGCTGCCCCAGAGTCCCCACACTCTAGTGTGGTCTTAGAGCACCTCAACTGTCCCACTTGAATTAAGTCTTGAGAGTGCTACCTCTGGTTTTTTCTGAAATGACTCAGGTACCACATTAGCATCCTTAGTTTCCAGTGCTTCCAATGTCTGACCAGCCCAAGCAGACAGTATGTCCTCTCACAGGTATGTACATGACTACTCTCGGGGTCTCCTAGCTCACAGAGAGATCTCTCTGCTTCCCCAGTGCTCTGCCAAATTTATTTGTGTATTTTTTTTTTTTAAATGTAGAACTTGTCTGCACATACAACTGCATGCCAGAAGAGGGCATCAGATCCCTTTCTAGATGGTCCTAAGCCACCATGTGGTTGCTGGGAATTGAACTCAGGACCTCTGGAAGAGCAGCCAGTGTTCTTAACTGCTGAGCCATCTCACCAGCCAACTTCAGTTGATTAATGCTGTCAGCTTAGCCTATGGTTGGGGAAGAAAAAATAAAAACAGTCCTGAGAAGCAAACCGTAAAATGAACCTGTTCTTTTTTCCCCTCCGTGTACAAAGTACTACATTTTGCTCCAGCTGATTTTATAAGAGTTTGTCAGAAAAGAGAAATTCTAAAGAAACTCTGATGGAGCATCTCCCTCCCCTTTGTATCTATGTTTTTCTCTCTCTGATTTTCCTCTTCTGATCACTGCAGTCGGTTGTGGGGTTGGAGTGCCGACGGGCTATCGAAGCCCCCACCTCCCTTTTCTCAGCCTAACTCCATTCCCACCGCTCCCTCCCACAAGACTCTCAGGCGCTCTTACTCTCCCAGGTAACATGCTACCTGTTAAATTTGTTCAAGATGTCACAATATTATTGTGTTCCCAATATTGCCCTGGGTCTTTTAGAAAGCCTCTGAGCTCCTCTGGTGAGATTCCTGCCTCATTTAGACTTGCAGGAATGGAGCCTGGGTGAGACAAGTGAGCAGGAACAGGCTCTGGAGCCAGGCTGCTGCTCTATCTAAGAGACAGTGACCCTTTAACCACCTAACCATTTACTCTCGTGGGCTGTTTGTCCTAGCATGGCAGTCAGGTAGACAGAGGTGGGTGCGGTTTCCTTAATGTGAGACCCAGGCACAGAAGAGCTAAGGGTCAGGTGAGACTGTGCTTTCCACGTCACTGTCCATGCTGTGAATTCACAAATACTGTTTCACAGCAACTGGACAGAAAGCCCTGAGAGGTGTATCTTAGTTTTCTTTCTACTGCTGTGATAAGACAGCTTGAGGAGGAAAGGCTTATTTCAGCTTACAGTTTGTAGTCCGTCTTCCAGAGAAATCAGGGAGGGAACTCAAGACAGAAACTGAAGTGGTAGCCATGGAGGAGTGCTGCTTACTGGCTTGCTCGACCTGATTTTTTATACCACTCAGGCCTAGGACATGACACCACCCATAGTGGGTTGGCGGGCTCCCACATTAGTCATTAGTCAAACAAATGCCCTACAAGCAGTGAATGGAAACATTTTCTAAGCTGAGGTTCTTCTTCCCAGCTCAAGTCAGGTTGGCAAAAACAAAAACAAAAAAGCAGGATAGGTTGCGGCATTGTCCCTAAAAGTGCCCTACCTAGGGCTGAAGCTGGTTTCATGGCAGGGCTCCTATTCTTTCGCTATACCCGGTGTTCTTAGCCCTCAAATGACAGAAAAGAAAGGTCCCAAAAACAGACTTCCTCTCTCCCCATTGACTTCTTTTTGTCATTCTGACCCGGTGTCCCTACCCACGTGCCATGTGGTTCTCCACAGGGTAGTCACCAGGCTGCATTAGGGTGACATGACCTGCCCTTAGGTCAGTGGCTGTTGGTCGACTGAGTTACTCTTCCTAATGTAAGACTCACAGCAACGCCCCTCCTTGTCTAACTGGAAAGGTTACAGGTGATCAAAGCTTAGGCTTTAACCCAAACCGGTATGTCCTGGGATTGTCTCCAGGCTCAAATGGGGCACAGTGTCACGTGCAGATTCACCTCACCAGCCTCTGCACAGTCTTCATGTGACACCCCTCGAGTCTCAGGGTTGGGGGCTAGAGAGGAGCACTTAGTGTTCTACCACAGTTTTAGTCCAAGCACCTCCATCAGAGGGCTCACAAATGCCTGTGACTTTAGCTCTAAAGAGCTGACACCACTTCTGGCCTCTGAGTGCCTATGCAAACACATGTCCATACAAACACAAAAACAAAAGATAAACATTTTTAAAAACATAGATTTAGGGTTGTTTGTCCAACCCACTTCCTGATGACAGCCTTTGTGGGAAACTTTTCCCTAAGAAGTGAAGGCTTAAAGGATATTGATCTGCCAGGTGGTGGTGGCACAAGCCTTTAATCCCAGCACTTGGGAGGCAGAGGCAGGTGGATTTCTGAGTTCGAGGC
>NC_034594.1:93472065-93505671 GCF_900095145.1 Mus pahari
TCTGAGTTCGAGGCCAGCCTGGTCTACAGAGTGAGTTCCAGGTCAGCCAGGGCTAAACAGAGAAACCCTATCTCAAAAAAAAAAAAAAAAAAAAAAGGATATTGATCTGAAAAAAGGCAAACAGTAGGCAGCATCAAGCCTAAAGGAGGAGGATGCCAGTCACTAGAGAACAGTCATCTCTCGTACCCAGAACTCATGATTTCAGCTTCATTCTAAGGGAGCTTGAAGAAGAAACCTCAGGGATTGGACACACGCTGCTGCCAATGATATGACAGCTGGAGTTGTGTCATTCCTGGAAAGTGACGAAGGACACAACAGCCAGCAGAGCCTTTACTTTCCTCTTCTCACAAGAGGCCACTATGATAGGGCAGCCATTAGAACTGGAGTGAAATATTTTAAAGGAGTTTGGGTTGAAAATCATGGGGTTAATTTATCTGAAAGCCAACATTCTCTGAAGCGACACATTGAAAATAATATTGTGACATCCCTTAAAGACTGAACGTTCCTCCAGACCACCTCTCATCCATCCATCACTCTTTCAATTTTGTTTTCTTTTGCATGGGCTATGCTGTTATCTTTGGTTGTTGTGATTTAAAGTATTTAAGGCATTCTTTTACATCATTCATATATATATATATATATATATATATATATATATATATATATATATATGTAAAATCTGAGTCCTAATACTCAGTATATGTAACAGTGCACTGGTCAGATGTATAAACAGTCCTGTGCAGAAGCTGCTGTTGCAGAGTACCTAGGACAGAGACATGGAATGTTCTTTCTAGTCATACTTTGAGTAATTCTGTAGAGTTGCCTTGGGGACAACCTGTGAACTCCAAGTGCCTGGAACCCTTGAGTACTGCTCTGTCTATTTTTAATTTAACTTCTCATGGTTATGCACATTGGGTTTCAGCTGCAGAAGTATTCAGGGATCATGTTTCTGTTAGGTTTCAAGGCCGGTTGAGTTGGCATGTGTTGTTGGAACTCTCCTAATACAGCTGATATGTGCTTTCTTCCATTATCAGAAAAGATGGATTCTGTCTGGACCAGTTTTGAGGTATTAGCTGTATAGCTTCCATCTATGAGAGTGAGCTCAGAATTTTTGCTGTAGCCAGCATTATAAAATACTTAGATCATTGTACCCTCCAGTGGGCAGAGATCTGACTAGTCCTATGACACTCTCCAAGGGAAGAACTTAGTAAATCCTGGTTGTTTTTAACTTAGAGGAAATATACTTCTTGTGCAATGTGTGACTTGGCAGTGCTGCCATTAGGAAGAGATCTCACCAGTGGACACCTTGTAACTTCAGTTCTCACTTTGTTAAAGAACTAATTATGCTGTTGCTAGGTTCTGCACAGCAAGGATTGTTGGATTGCACCCAGCTCCTTGGCTAGCTCAGGACTTTGTATAAGTGAGTTAGCCTATAGCATCTTGTCTTTTCTTGGATGCAGTGTTAGTTACTTTTCTATTACTGTGATAAAATAGAAGACTTCATTTGGGCTTATGGTTCCAGAGGATCATGGCAGAGAGGTATAGCAGCACGTGGCAGGCGTGACAGTAGGAAGCTGAGCTTCAGCTATGAGCATAAAGCAGAGTGAACAAACTGGGCAGAGACCACAAACACTCAAAGCATAGCCCAAGTGATGTGCTTCCTACAACAAGAGCACACCTCCTGAACCCCCCAAACAGTGCCACCAACTGGGGACCAAATGGTCAGATACCAGAGCCTGTGTGTGACATTCTCATTCAAACTACTAAATTCCACTCCCTGACCCTCATATAATGATACAAAATGTTTTTAGCCCAATTTCAAAGTTCCCATAGTCTTTTCAGTCTAAAGCCCAGTCTCTTTTGAGACTGTGGGCAATCTCTTTTTGTTTGTTTGTTTGTTTGTTTGGTTGGTTGGTTGGTTTTTCAAGACAGGGTTTCTCTGTATAGTCCTGGCTGTCCTGGAACTCACTCTGTAGACCAGGCTGGCCTCGAACTCAGAAATCTGCCTGCCTCTGCCTCCCAAGTGCTGGGATTAAAGGCGTGCGCCACCACGCCCGGCTTGTAGGCAATCTCTTAATTGTAACTCCCTGTAAAATCAAAGGGCCACTTACATATTTCCAGCGTATAATGGCACAGAAGAGACATTACCATTTTAGAAGAAAAGGATGGGGTATGGTCAGGAATTACTGGACCAACACAAGACTGAAACCTGGCAGAGCAAATGCTGAATCCTCTAGCTCTAAGTTGAATGTATGGGGCTTTCATTTCAAAGGGGTCAGATTTCTCTGCCCCTCAGTGTGGCTGCCTGTGATGGCTGTCTCCTCCTTGGGCTGGTTCTCCTTCCTGCGTACAGCTTTACTTGGCAGGTGTCTCATGGCTCTGGAATCTCCAGCATCTTGAAGTCTCCTCTGTGGACAGACTTGACTTTCACAGCTTCACAAAAGAGTCTCTCATAGCCTCTTGCCCTCCCTGGGATTCCCCACCATACATTGCCTCTCTGAAACTGAAGGAAGAATCTTTCCTTGCATCTTTCATGCCTGTCAAGCCAGAACCACATGGACAGCCCTACCCAGGTCAGCACAGCAATGCATCTAAAGTTTAGCTGGGTGGTGTTGCCTGGGGGCACCTTCCCTTGTTACTGTGCCCAGCAGGCCTGTCTTTATCTGCTGGTCTGTGAGCAGCCTCTGTGTAAGCTCTCGTCTTGCACGGAGCTTCTCAGTCCTCTTCTCTCCACAGTGTAGTTTCTGTTTCTCTCTACCCCATTTGTTCTTTTTCCTTGAAGACTGTTTCCGTACCAACCCTGTCTTGAAATTTCCTGCACCAAAGACATTAGTCCATTGCTTTTAAATTTAGCCTCAGGCAAGTTCTTAGGACTAGAGCAGCCAGATATCCCAAAATATCACAGGACCATTTCTAGCCCTGTCCTAATACTTTTGCCCTCTGAAACCTCTTGAGCTGGGCCTCTGCAGTCGACATTGTTCTCAGCACCTGCTGTCTTCTGGGGTCCTACAGGATGGCTCTTCTGAGAGCAGTTAATCACTTCTCTAGTTCAGAGTTACAAAGTCTTCCACACACTAGCATAGCCACCTTCTTCAGAGCAGTAGCCCAGTCTCTGGTACCAACTTGTGTGGTAACATTCTTCTGTTGCTATGATGGAACACCATGACCAAGGGAGCATCTGGAAGAAGGTTTATTTGGGTTTACATTCCTGAGGGTAAGTGCGCATCATGGTGGGAGGCATAGAGTAACAGGCGTGGCGGCAGGAAGAGGAAGTGGAGAGCTCACATTTTCAAAAGCAAGGATGATGCTGAGAGAGCTTAGACATACTTTCTCCTAGTACCCACACCCCAAACAGTACCACCAACTAGGGACCAAGTATTGAAATGTCAGCGCCCATAGGAGACAGTCTCACTTAAACTACTCCAAGTGCTTTCTCAAAACAAGCAGTGTTTAGACTAAGCTGTTTTTTGTTTTTTTGTCCCTCAATGCTTTGCTGTCATTCCTGTCTATCCATCCTGTACTTTTTTTTTTTAATGGCTCAGGAAAGGCGTGGATGTTTTTTGCTCATGACACTGTTGAGCACCCTTTTCATACATCTAAAGAACACTTGTTGACAAACTGCAGGACACCACAAGGCTGTTTTCTTTTTTTAAAGCATTTCTGCTTCAATGGTGTATTATTATTAGTGTCTCAAAGGATAGCAGTTAGCATCACTTTTTCAGAGGACAAGTATTATTTCTAAAAGTGTTTTTGGATGTTCATTCAGGAGGGTGGCTCATCTCTTTAAGATCTTAAAAGAATAAGGTGTTCCCAGCAAGCTCCTGGTTAGACTGCATGGGAGTTGGAGCCCAGGTGCCGGGTGAGGGTAGGTCTGATTTTGAATCCCAAGCTGGTGTTTTTTGACATAGGGCCTGATTGTTTCTCTGGATTGGATTCTGGTGTGCCTGCCTGGCTCTTGTGAAGTGGTTTGCTTTGCTTCTCAGAAGTCTGTAGTTCTAGCTTATTTCCATGTGCCTGCTCCTCTAGAGTTTGTACATTTGAAACCAGTAACAACTAAAGTAACTTTTTTTCATCTTCAAGATAAGAAAGTTCCTTCCACTGTCATCCCTGTGCACATCCAGTCACCTTGTCACTCCTGCGTTCTCTCACCCTCGTGCTTTTGTTCTCTCTGGTCCCCGGGGGCTGGTGTACTGTCTGGGGCTAGCTGTGACGTGGAAGATGGCCAGTGGCAGTGCCCTGACAAGAGCTGTCCCCTTTTGTTCCAGTTAACCGAAAACCCAAGTATAATGACTCCTACTCTAAAACTGTAAATCAGCTAGGCCGGTGTCCTGGTTTTATGCACATACCTCAGTTTTTAAAAAAAAAAAATGCATTTTTTTTTAAATTATAGCATGCTGGACTATGACACAGAGAACCTGAACTCTGAAGAAATCTACAGCTCTTTGCGTGGAGTCACAGAGGCCATTGAAAAGTTCAGCTTCCGAAGCCAGGAGGATCTAAACGAGCCAATCAAACGAGATGGCAAGAAGGATTGTGATATCGTGAGTATCCTGGGCCAGGGGATGGCTAGCTAGCAGTTAAGTGGCAGCAACTAGAGACTTTCCCCCAAGCAACTCCCTGGAGACAGTGTGTTCTGTTCTGGTGTTAAAATAATAGTAATTTTAAAGGCCTAAGGCAGTCTTACAACATTTCAGAAGAGTGGTTCTCAGCTGCTTCTGTTCCTTTGTCTTGGGCATGATTTCATTCCTGTAATGTCTGTGAAGTACTCGCCACTCAAGCATGACGGCCGGACTCCTGTCCCCAGAACCACATTTTAAAAAAAAAGTTTGGTATGGGTTGGTTGTGGTGAATGAAATCCCAGTACTCTCCCAGAGGAAGAGGCAGGTGGATGTCTGTGACTTAGAGGCCAGCCTAGTCTCCAGAGTGGGTTCCTGGATGGCTGGAACTACACAGAGAAACCCTGCCTGGAAAAACAAAAACAAACTAACTAAAAAGCTTGGCATTCTGGGATGTCTGAAAGCCAACTCCAGGAGCCACAGGTCCTGGAGCAGTGTGTCACCAGAGGTCATCCTGCTTCTCAGATAGTTACCTTACGATTCATAGCTGTAGCAAAGTTAGTTAAGAAGTAGCAACAAGGGCTGGTGAGATGGCTCAGTGGGTAAGAGCACCGGACTGCTCTTCCGAAGGTCCTGAGTTCAAGTCCCAGCAACCACATGGTGGCTCACAACCATCTGTAACAAGATCTGACGCTCTCTTCTGGAGTGTCTGAAGACAGCTACAGTGTACTTACATATAATAAATAAATAAATCTTAAAAAAAAAAAAAAAGAAGTAGCAACAAAAATAATTTTATAGTTGGAGGTCTCCACAATATGAGGAATGTTTTAAAGGGTCCCAGCATTAGGAAGGTTGAGAACCACTGCACTAGATGGAAAGAAGTTAGCAGTGGGTCCAGAAATCTCCTGGGCTCCTGAGTCAGACTGGTGTGATCTGGTCTGAGAATGAGAAGAAAGTGAACAAGCAGGCAGCAATCTGTTTATATCATCGTGGACTTACCTGTGGGTGGGTGTGGATGGCAGGGCCCATGGATCAGCTAAGCAAACTGATCAGTGGTGTTGGGAGCTTAGGTCAGTGGCTGAGGCCAGAGTAGAGACTTGAGAGGCATTGAAATGATGGGAGGGAAGCCAGCGGGGGAGTCATACTTCCTGTGTTTAACAAGTACAGAAATGCCTTGATAAGAACCGAAAGGAGTAAAACTTGACAGGAGAGAATAAAGAAAATGAGGCGTGAGAAACCTTAGACTTCTGAGGGCCCCATGAAGGGAGGGGAAGGGACAGGTGTCAGGGATGCAGGGACAGAAACGGGGTTAGAGTGAGACACTAACATACATACCATACAGCCTTCAGTTCCCAGCACCCAAATGAAGCAACTGCCCGAGTTCCCGGGGAACTGATGTCTTCTTTTGTCTCCCAAGGTCTCCTATACATACTTGGTGCACATGAACTCACACAGGTGCACACCAACTCACACATACATTTTTAAAATACAGTTTAAAAATACAACGTAGTCTCCCTCATTATCGGCAACTCTGCAGTGCCTGAGTCCCCTGTGTACTCAGGCCATCACTAGATGGCATAGCACCTACTAGAACGTTATAATAGAAATACTAATACTATGTGGTTGTTATACCACCATTTAGTAGACAGTGATAAGAGTAGTTGGCTCATCAAGTAAAAGACCATGACCTAATGCAACCTAAGTTTGATCCCTGGAACTCACTTGCTGGAGGGAAAGAACCAACTCTCGAAAGTTGTCCTCTAACCTCCACACGTGTGAATGAATACCCCCCATGGATGGATAGATGGATCAATCGATCGATCGATAGATAGATAGATGTTTTAATGAAAAGTTAATTAGATTTACTTTATGCGTCTGAATGTTCTATATGCCTGTGTGTGTGTGTGTGTATACTACATGTGTGCCTGGTTCCCACAGAGTTCAGAAGACTGTGTCAGATTCCCTGGAAGTGGAGTCATGATTGCTTATAAGGCACCACATGAATGCTGTGAGCCACTTGGATCCTCTGGAAGAGCAACAAATGCTCTTAACCTCTGAGCTATCTCTCTGCCCACCCCCCAACCCCCATTAACAAAATAAAAGTTTAAGAACATAGTCTATACACATTTAGTTTGGATACCAGCCTTTTAATGAATATTCTGGTACATATTTGATTGACTCTACTGAGAAGGAGCCTGTGCATATGAAGAGCTGACTGTATTTCAGGGAGGAGCTGTTTATTAGACAACATTGCCAGAAGAAAATGACTGGCATAGGAGCAAATATCCGAGGTGGAGATGTGTGTGGTTCAGCAGTAGAGCACTTGCTTAGTATCTTGAGACCTGGGTTCAATTCCCAGGACCATGTTTGTACACAGAGATCACGATGCAGGGCCCTAAGTACCAATGGCACTGTCCTAGTTTGCTTTTCCGTTGTTGTGATCATATTAACAAAACAACTTGGGAAGTGGCTAGCTAGGTTTCGTTGACTTGACATAATCTAGAGTCACTAGGGAAGAGGGAGCCTCAACTGAGAAAATGCCCTCCCCAGACTGGCCTATGGTACATTTTCTTGATTGATGATTGATGTGGGAAGATCCAATTCACTGTGGGCAGTGCCACCCCTGGGCTTATGGCTCTGGATACTCCTAAGAAAGCAGACTCAGCAAGCCTTGGAGAGACAGCCAGTAAGCGGTGTTTCTCTGTGACATCTGCTAGTTCCTGTCTCTGTGTTCCTGCTCTGAGTTCCTACCCTGACATCTTTTGGTGATAGAGTGTGACCTGAAAGTTGTAAGCTGAAATATCCCTCTCCCAGGTTGTTTTGGCCATGGTCCTTTCTTGTAGCAACAGAAACCCTAACGAAGACAGGGAAGAAAAGGTTTATTTCACCAACAACAATTGTTGAGGGAAGCCAAGGCAAGAAACTAGAAGCAAAAACTGGAGCAGAGACCAGAGATGCCCAGTTTACTGGGTTCTTCCCCTATGGCTTGCTTGCTTGCTTTTTATTTTTGTTGTTGTTATTGTTTGTTTTGTTTTGTTTTTTTGTTTCTTGAGAAGGGGTTTGTATATATATATATATATATATATATATATACATACATTGTATATATATATATATATATATATATATATATATATATATATATATATATATATATATATATATATATGTGTTGTATATATATATATATATATATATATATATATATATATATATATATATATATATACATACATATATATCAGCAGCCCTGGCTGTTCTACAGTTCACTCTGTAGACCAGGCTGACCTCGAACTTACAGAGATCCACCTGTCTCTGCTTTCTGAGTGCTGGGATTAAAGGCATGCACCACCACTGCTCAGCCCCATGGCTGTCTTTCACAACCCAGGGGTTGTGGTAGTGCTCAGGGTGGCACCAGCTCTTCATTCAAATCAAGAAAATATCTACAGACTTGCCCACAGGCCAGTCTAATGGAGCCACTTCCTCAACTGAGGGTCATTCCTCCCGTGTGATGCTAATTGGTGTCAAGTTGACAAACATAAACTAGTACAGACACATTTTCAGTTAAGAAGTCAGAGCCAGTGTGTCTGTTCTTAAACTGCACAGGCAGGCCTAGCTTGCATAGAAGCAAACTAGAGCTGGTGGGTGATGGTTCATACAAGAAATGCCAGTGTTTAAAATGCTGGGAAAAGGAGGCTGGAGAGATGGCTCAGCGGGTAAGAGCACTGACTGCTCTTCCGAAGGTCCTGAGTTCAAAACCCAGCAACCACATGGTGGCTCACAACCATCTGTAACGAGATCTGTCGCCCTCTTCTGGAGTGTCTGAAGATAGCTACAGTGTACTTACATATAAAAAGTAAATAAGTCTTTTTTTAAAAAATGCTGGGAAAAAAATGTTAAGCAGTTACAGAAGTGCAGGGAACTGGCATCTGGGTTCCAGTTCCTTTCTGTAGACATTATGACACTGAATGTAAGAGAGATTGTAACGCAGCAGTGCAGTGCAGGTGCTATGTGAGATGAATGCAATGGTCTGGAAGTCAGTAAGACTATATTTAACAAGAGTGAGTGTCAACTTTACCAGTAATTTATTCTAAGTAAAGAGCTCAGCAAAAGAAAAGAACAATATTTTTCCACAAAGTAGCATGTTTCAATATTATCTTTTGGAAAAGGTGGATAATTGAGTCCACTTTATTAAAAAAAAAAGTTACGTATGATCACCACAGAACTTTACGCATAAATTGCTTATACAGTGAGGAAAACAAAATGTCAGTTGTATGTATCCTGGAATTCCCATCTTTGTAAAATCTACAGGTAGAGAAGGACAGAGAACTACACATAAAGAAGTAAGATTGGAGGCTGAGCAGGTGGCTCAGAGGACAAGAATACTTACTGCTCAGTTCAGTCCCTGAAACACAAAGGTGGGGAGGGAAAGGATTCCGTGAAGTTGTCTTCTGACCGCAACACTGCACACACATGCACAGACATGCACATGCACGCATATACATCTTAATTTTAACTTTGTTTTATTTTCCATGTATGAATGAATGTTTTGCCTGTGTGTATGCTTTGCCTCCACAGAGGCCAGGAGAAGCCATTGGAAATCCTCTGGAGTTAGAGTCATGTGTGGTTGTGAGGTACTCATGCGTGCTGGGAACTGAACCTGGGTCCACTACAAGAGCAGTTCATGTTCTTAACTGCTGAGCCATCACTCCAGCCCCTTATAAGTTTCTAAGCACTCTTTAGAAGTGACATTTCATCGTAGCCATGCTGTCGTTTTTAAGAGAGTTACAAAGTCACCCAGGAATTACCCACTGCTATTAAGGGTATAGCCTACACCTTTTTGGTCTTATTTTATGCAGGTCTATCCCTATATTACTTATCTCTGTATCTTAAATGTAGTATTAAATCTTATTTGTAGGTGTCAATGAAAAATGCATTCTAGATCTTTTATGAAGTATATAAGTTCCAAGTGTGGGTTCACACAGGTACCTGTAGATAGACCAGCATTTACAGTAGCATTAGTCACAGTAGTCAAGGTGAATACAAACCCAGTGGTTATGTGTATAACCCCAGCAGATGTATGGGTAAAGATGTGACAGACAGTGGTCAAAAGGAAAAAAACCTGTGCTGTGCTGTGACCTAGATGAACTTTAAATAATGCCAAGTGGAATAAGCCACATGCAAAGGGGCAGGTATTTGCTTATCCTTATATGAATTGCCTAGATAGACAGGTTTGTAGAGAACACAATCAAGGTTTGAGGGGCAGGGGAGTTGTTATCTATTAGGAGTGGGGTTTTTGCAGGGATAATGAGAAAGTTTGGGGTTTAGATGGTGTTGATGGTTACACAACATAGTGAATGTATTTAATATCACTGAAGAATATGATTATAGATGGTTAAAATGATAGGTTATGTGTATTTACCACAACTTTTAAAAGCATATAAACATAGAATAAGAGTTGTATCTTGTTAGCAGCACAAACATAGTTTTGTGGGAATCTCCAAATATGTTCTGGATTCCTGGGAGTCATGTCCAGATGAGGAAATAGGCTGCCTATTACCAGCCCAGACTTGTCTACATAATACTGTCATGTAGGGGCTGAACAGGCTCCTGTGCCCCAGGTAAAGGCCTGGCACCATGTCTTAGTTTCTATTGCTGTGATAGACCACCATGAGCAAAAGCAAGGAAGGGAAGGTTTGTTTCTGCTTACAGTTCCATGGCACAGTCCATTCCTGAAGGAAGGCAGTGACCATGGAGGATGCTTCTTACTGACTTGTTCTTCATGGCTTGTTCAGCCTGCTTTCTTATGACACCCAGAGGCACTAGCCCAGGGGTAGCATCGCCTACAATGGGTGAGGCCCTCTCACATTAATCATTGGTTAAGAAAATGTACCACAGGCCAGTCTGCTAGGGTCATTTTCTCAGTTTAGGTTCCCCCTTCCCAAATGATTCTACATTGTGTGGAGTTGACATAGAACTAGCCAGTAGTGCAAGACTATTGCAAACAAGCCAGAGACCATTGAGAGACAACTGTTAAGACAGACACAGGAGGAAAAACAAAGTTCTTTACAGATCTCCAGAGAATAGAAGAGTGAGTATGCCTGGGAGATAGTCCTATGACTCAAGGTTAGAGGTGATTTTGAGATAATCCAGCTTCACCCCCATGATTATCTCAAAATATTTCCAAACCAAGGGACTGATTGGAGAGCTTTAGGCTCCGGCTTTTGCCATGTGGGTATTCTCAAGTTAACTTTTGAGAAGCCCCTGCTGATGGCATTGGAGCCAGAAGCCACAGAAGTCTGAAGCAGGCTTCTCAGGAATGGACAGTGAAGGATACACCCTGCCATATCCAAGGGGCTCTTGGGTAGTGATGCTTCAGAAAACTCAGGAGTACAGTGAATCATCGAATAACAAAAAAAAACGAGGCTTCTTTCAAGGCCAGCCAGGACTACATAGTAAGACCCTGTGAAAGAAAGAGAAGGGGAGGGAGAGAGAGGAAAGGGAGAGAGCAACAGGAAGAAAGAGGAGAGAGGGAAGGATAGAAATGAACAGGTGTGGGAGAAGGTTCTAGATTGACTTTGTGCTGTGTTCTAGGTGTCCCGAGATGGGGGAGCAGCCTCACCTGCCACCGAAGGCCGGGGAGGTAGTGAGGTAGAAGGAGGCAGGATGGCTTTGGACAACAAGACCTCCCTGCTCAACACGCAGCCTCCACGTGCCTTTCCGGGGCCAAGAGCACGGGAATACAACCCGTATCCCTACTCCGACACCATCAACACCTATGACAAGACGGCTCTGAAGGAAGCAGTGTTTGATGATGACATGGAGCAGCTCCGAGATGGTCTGTCTTCTTGCCTCCCTGCCCCCTCTTCTATGCCACCTAGCCTCCTCATTCTGTCATCCCAGCCCTGTGTACCCTATCAAACTCAAATAGAAATACAGGGCCTGTCCTGGTCCTCCATTTGCTCAAAACTGCTTATTGAGTTCCTGATGTGTGATTAGGCCTAGGAAGGCCCCTGTGAGCAGAAGCCTACATGGGCTTGCCCTCTGTATGCCTACAGTCTGTCCATGGAGGCTCTGCTACTGGGACTTTGCTGGAATGCTACCTGAGTGGAGTGATTGACCAGGGCGTGCAACGGGGCATTTTATGCTTGCTCTCTGAAGGCCCTGGCCCACACTGTCCCAGCTCTTAGTCATGAAGGTGAGGTACCAAGGCCATGACAAGGCTTCCTCCTTCCTCAGGGTGCTCCCAGTCTGTGCCATGATGTCCCAGAGGTTGGAGGCAGAGATCTGACAGTACTTATTTGCCTTACATTATGCTTGTCACTAAGCTAAGAAGCATAGGCCCATTAACTCCTGAGATCAGAGGTGCTTTTGTTCTCATTTTACAGGTTACAAAATAGATTCAGAAAGATTAAGATACTTGCCCAAAATATAACATAGGGATGTGTCTGGGATTTTCTGTGAGTTCCACGTCAAGACCTGTATCCAGGGACAGAAAATGTGGCTCAGGGATTGAGTTGTGCTTAGCACCATGAGGCCCTGGATTCAATCTCCAGGACCAAAGCTAAGTCTAAGACCAGTGTCCACCAGTGAGCAAGCTGCAGGTGACCAGGTATTGGCTTGATGATGTTTGTCCAGCAACTTAAGGTTTTCTTCCTCCGCCTCACTCATTCCATTCACTTGCTTTTTTCTAGTGCAACTCCATGTGATTTTTCTTCCACATTGTACATCTGTTTTGTTTGAGTAGATTTTGGATGGAGAATTAAGTGAATTAGAATTCTAAATAACTAACACCTACCTGAATGCTTTCTGTAATCATGAAATGCTTAGGTTGTCCAGCCAGGAAGGGAGCAAGGAAAGCAAGGCCCACGTCTGGGATGATGGCTTCCGCCTGTTGGGTTACAGAGTGAGCACACTTTAGAGGGGGGCTACTCTGTTCAAGACCCAAAGGGAATAAAGGACCTGATACCATGGAGTTCTGGAGTAGAAGACAGTCCTCCAGGTGTCCAGAACTGAGGAGGCATCGGGGGTCAAAAATACTCCTGGAACTGTCTTTTCCCTGGATTTGCCACATGCTGGTCCCTGGAATAAGTCTGGGGTGGCCAGTGTTTGCTGTGCCCTGTGCTTTCTGCCAGAAGTGGAGGATTTCTTTCATTTGCTTGTGGAGTTGCTTCACCACTTCCTTCTCCATTCTTGATTTTGACCAGAGATTAGAGTGTCAGTTGTTTTTGTCCACACCATGTAAGGAAAAGGAGAAAGGTAGAGTAGCAAGGAAGAATAAGAAGCTGTCCGTGTTTTGAGCATCCTTATGTGCTTGCCCCCTGATCTCAGAAGCTAAAGAAATATGTAAAGATGCCTCAAGAGGGCACTTGTGATGGCTGGTCTCCACTGTTGGTTCCCCATACTCCCTGTTTAAAGTTGAGTTTTCACAATTGAGGCCTCTTAAATGAGTATAGACAGGGAAAAGGGTGCCTCTGAGCCATTAGATGGAGTTCAAACCCCTGCTGGTAACAGTGCTAGTGGACGTGAGCAAGCTTTTCAGTCTTGCAAAGTCTGAAAAGATGCTTTGATTGGCATCGACTACTATGTTGATTCCAAGGTGTGCACATCCAAGAATGGAGCAGATGTTAGGCAACGTGATAGTGACCGTCTTGAGGGAATATGTGGGTGGATGTGAGAATAGAAGGGCCTTGGAAGAAGGTTTGCACTGGAATGGGCCTCCTACAGGCAAGAGGCTCTCTACTAGTTAGAGACTGTGGTAGTAGAAGAAAGTTTAGAAAAGGATGAGTCTCAAGCACTTGGCTTTTTTTTTTTTTCTTTTAATCTCTGTATAAAAATGGTAAGGAGGGTAGGACTCAGAGGACACTGCGACGTACAGAGTCCTGGCGCTCTGTCCTCTCAGCGTGGTGAGAAAGTTGAAGGTATACAGTGGGAGGCTGGCAGCCACGCAGGGTATGGCAGGGGGAGCCTAGCACCTCTCTCTCAGTGGTAGGAAAGAGCCCATAGCCAACATCTGAGGTACCATTGTGTGTCTCCCCAGTGCCCATTGACCACTCGGACCTGGTGGCCGACTTGCTGAAAGAGCTATCTAACCACAATGAGCGTGTGGAGGAGAGGAAGGGCGCACTGCTGGAGCTGCTCAAGATCACCCGGGAGGACAGCCTGGGCGTGTGGGAGGAGCACTTCAAGACCATCCTGCTGCTGTTGCTGGAAACTCTCGGAGACAAAGACGTAGGCACTTCCACAGCCCCTTCCTTCCACACGGTGGTGTTGTGATGTCGTTCCTGATCAGGGTTGACCAGCTTCCCTTTGTGGGTTATGTGCCTGGCTTATACCAAATCAAGTATTCATATGGGTTCCACATAGTTCCAGAGCACTCACTAGACTACACCAGCCACACCAGCTCACATGTGCAGCCAATGAAACAAACACCTTCCTGAACCTACATACTGTAATACAGAAATTTCCCAAACTATTAGCATAGAAAGTGATCTTCCAGAGTGCATCTTGACAACTTTCACTTTTATTTCATGTGAAATAAAGAAATTCAGATGTTTATTTTAAAATTTTTAAACTAATTCAAGTGTGTGTGTATGTGTGTGCATATGTGGACACATACATACACATGGAAGTCAGAGGACAATTTGCAAGAGTCACTTTTTGCCTGTGAGTTTTTGGGATTAAACTCAGGTCATTGAATTCAGTGGCAAGTGCCTTTCCCACTAAGCCACCTTGCCTGCCCAGAGGGTATATTTTTTAAAGGCCTTATTGTGTGTTGCCTTTCAGGAAATTTCATTTGGTTCACCCTGTGCCTGTGTTAGAGTTAATGTTAGCAGGGCAAATGATAGGTTCCAAAACTGTATTAATAGTTGTAAATCCAAGCCTTCATTCTGGGACATTGGATGTCACAGAAGGCTTTGAAGCATGTCTGGGCCATGACTTCCTGATTCTTAGTAGCTAACATTGGTGGACGTAGGTGCAGATGGAGAAGGTCTACTGTGGGTGGCCTATTGTGAAGCAGGCCACCAACACAGAATCAAAGGGACAACTGGGGTGAAGCATCGTAAGTAGGGTCCACTTTCCACATTGGTTTTGGATGGCCTAGCAGAAACAGCTAGAGCACAGGGCTGGGAGGTGTTCTGAGAAGCTAGCACAGTGAGAGGTCATACGTCAGACCCAGGGTCACAGTTGTGGCGACTGGTGACAGGAGGAAGCGGGGAAGCAGGCAGCAGTGAATGCTGCCTACCCCGGAATTGCTTTCTAACTCTTGGGATTAAAGATGGGGTTTAGGATAAGTAAAGATAGTGAATAGTAACAAAGGGCCCACACCAACTGTTCTTCAAAGTACTGTCTGTGGAGGTAGATACACTTGGCTGGGCTCCGGGGGGGGGGGGGCGATGGTGTGATGTCATGCGGAGGGCAGGTGCTTTATGTGTGAGTTTGCACAGTGCACAGTTGAGTGACAAGGAATCAGGATGTGCTTCTTGGCTCTGTTTGCAGTAAACTCTGCTCTCTTCTTGAGATTAGGCATCTGTTTGAAATGGCTTTCCTCCAGACACATGACTGGGGCCTTAACAGCTTGAGGCCTGTTGTATGGGTGACCTCATCACCCAGGTCAGGAACAAACACGGGTCTCCAGCGACCTCAGAGAGTTCACAGCTTGGCAGGCCTGTCCATGAAAGGATTGGGTGCTTTGGGCTCATCCCTGAGCTTGTTTTACATAAGGATGACTCACAAACCCAAGCTTCAGGAAGTCTAGAAAGGACAGGGACTGACCATGAACTAGGTGTACCATCTTCACTTAATCTGCTGTATGGGGCTCATTCTAGAGAAACCCGTCCCAGCCTCACCAGATTTTGGGTCCTGAAGATGTCACCATGCATCAGTGCCTGCTCTCTTGGAGTTGACTGTCCAGCGAGCCCATGTTGAGTAGATTTGTGGTCCATGTAGAGGGGCCCTTGCATGCTGTAGGCCACTATTGAGTGAATTTTCTTTTCCTCTCACACCTAGCATTCCATTCGAGCTCTGGCACTGAGAGTTTTACGGGAGATTCTGAGAAACCAGCCAGCAAGATTCAAAAACTACGCAGAACTGACGATCATGAAGACTCTGGAAGCCCACAAAGACTCCCACAAGGAGGTGAGCTAGCCCTGTGGCCAAGTGCCAACAGGACTGGGCAGAAGAAGACAGGACCCAAAATGAAGTTTCATGCTTATGAGTCTTTTCCTCTTAACTTAGCCTGGGTTGCTTAAATTCCTACTGCTGACATTAGAGCTGAGAAACCACACACCTAAAATACGCCTGTGGTTCCCAGGTCCCAGCACCTCTGCAGTCACTGGCCAGATGCTTGCTAACATGTGGAACCTCTGTGGCTCCCTACTCTGGAGAGGTTAGGGGTGTACAGAATGTAAGGAGCTGTCCTCAAAAAGTGAGTCCAGGACTGGAGACATGGTTTACTTACTTAATGAAGTCCCTGCTACGCAAGCATGAAGACCTAATTGATTTTCAGAACCCACATTAAAAAGCCAGTAACAAAATAGCTAGAAATAGAAAGAAATAAACATATCCATAGGATTTCTAGCCTAATGAGCAAACCGAGCAAATGAGACTCTTATCTCGGGAGGGAGGGATAGACAAGATGTGAGTAGGGGAGGAGGCAAAAAAAGAGGAAAAAGATGGACAGCTGCAGAGCAGTGGCACCAGAGATTGGTTAGCATGCATGCACATATGCATGAACAAGTCTAGTAACAACCTCCATTAACAGGTACTATGGAAATCAGATTTAGAACTGCAGCAAACTCAAGATGGCAAGTGGGTATGACCTCACTGAGCCATTGCCCCGCTTATGTGATGTGCTTATGAATGAGTAGAGCAGTTCTTATATCTGCAGAGAATGACACCCTGAGGGTAGTGTCTCTCCTGGCCATGGTTTGGCTGCTTGGGCAGTTACTGCTTTGACCTCCTCAGATTGTCATTGGAGGAAGGGTCTCTCTCCCCTCTGGATCCATACAGCACAGAGAACATAGGCTCTAGGACCATTTGCAATGAGTGACTGGGTCGCTAAAATCTGGCCTGGTGGCATGATGGTGACACTCATATTTGAACAGAAGGCTTTCCACTTACAGCAACTCCTTGAACATGTGAAGACCAGACAGGCTAAATATAATCAACTTCATTCTTCCCAGATAGGGAAAAAAAGGCCAAAAAAGCCAGCCCAGTAGTTCATAGCAGAGTAGGTATGGACTAGGTCTTGGGTCTCTTGTGGGACAAGCTATCTTGCACCAATTTTGTTTTTTAAATAATTTGTCCTTAGTAAGAGTCAATGATGAAGTATTGAAGTGAAATTGGTGCTGTTTTATATCTAGGATTCAGGTATGTCCAACAAGCAGTGTGAACCTCAGGGTGGCCATAAATGAAATCCAACACACTAGAGGGGTGTGTGTGTGTGTCTGTCTGTCTCTCTCTCTCCCTCCCTCCCTCCCTCTTCCCACTCCCCCTCTCCTCCCCATCTCTCTCTGTGTGTGTGTGTGTGTGTATCTTTCTCTGTGTTTCTTACTCTCTGTGTTTTTTTTTTATTATTATACTTTGTCTTATGTATGCACATGTGTATGTGTGCACAATGGGAGATAGAAGACAGTTTCCTGGAAATCAGTTCTTTCCTTCCATCATGTGGAATCCAGTAGTCAGACCAGACTCAGACCATCAAGCTTCAGCAGGCTTCACCTTTACTTCTGGACTCCCACTTTAAAAAAAAAAAAAAAATTGAATTGAATTGTGTAGCTCTCAAGTATGCATTTTGTAGATAACAGTATTAAATATGGAAATGTCAGAAGGTTAGACACACCTGACAAAAGACAAGCTTGACGTGAGATTAAGGTGAAGTAAGGAAGCTAGAGAGACGCCTCTCCATTAAAAAGCCAGTTGCTTTTCTGCAAGACCCAGCTTGGATTCCCAGCACCAATACGGCAGCTCACAACCATCTGTCATTCTTGTCCCAGTGGATCTCACACCCTCTTTTGACCTCTGAGGGTACTAGGCATGGCATGGTGCACATATGTATGTGCAGGCAAAATACCACACACATAGTTTTTATTATTGTGAAATTTCTAGTTAACTAAGATAAGGTGATATTTGAGCACTTACTATCCAGCTGGAACCTGTCTGTATAAATTGGGCATCCCAATATTAAAAACCTTTATAGTGTACTCTTAAATATAAGTTAAAATTTACCACTTTTGGGCTGGTGAGATGGCTCAGTAGGTAAGAGCACCCGACTGCTCTTCCGAAGGTCCGGAGTTCAAATCCCAGCAACCACATGGTGGCTCACAACCATCCATAACAAGATCTGACACCCTCTTCTGGAGTGTCTGAAGTCAGCTACAGTGTACTTAAATATAATAAATAAATAAATCTTAAAAAAAAAATTACCACTTTTTTCTTTGATAATGGTTTAGAAAATAAGAGATTCTCTTAAATCACCTAGGAAAAGAGTGAAAAAAATCTCCTGCTTCACATATTTCTCAGTACTCTGTCAGCATGGGAATCTTGTAACCAGAGGTCCCATACTACTATCACAGTGACCTGAGGATGCCAACAGGACATAGTGTTCTGAGGTACTGTGTTGGCAGGCCCTCTGCTTTGCATGTCTGGGCTCACCTTGACTCTATGCCCTTGCCACTTCCTCCTGCAACCTCTGGCTGTCACATGGTCAGGAGCAGCTCAGGCACCTGTATATTTAGATTTGGGGTTTGAAAATTCTTCAAGTCTTTCGTGTGTGTGTGTGTGTGTGTGTGTGTGTGTGTGTGTGTGTGTGTACACTGATGTATGTGCATGTGTACGTGTGTATGTGTGCACATGGAGGCAAGAAGTCACCCTTGGATGTTCTTCAAGTATTGTTCCCCTTTTATTTTGAGACAGAATCTCTCAGTGGCCTGGAACTTGACAAGTAGCTGAGGCTGGCTGGCCAGAGCAGAGAGCCTCATAGATCCACCTGTCTCCACCTCCCCAGTTCTGGTACTGTCAGCACTCCTGGCTTTTGAATTCTTAGTGAGCATGTGCAGGCATGCTCAGACCACTGGATACATGTGGGTGGGGGTCAGAGGACAATTTCAGGAGTCAGTTCTCTCCTTCTAGTTAGGGTATCAGACATGCACGGCAAGTGCTTTTACTGTGTGAGCCATCTTGCCAGCGCATGCCTTTCTTATTTTTTAATGTAGATTCTGAACACTAAACTTAAATCCTTGTGAGAGAGGCCTTAGCAACTGAGCCCTCTCTCTTGTTTTAACCAACCTGTCCCTACCCCTGGTCTGATTCTTAGGGAAGAATACTTAGCTGCACATGCAGTTCTTGTGGCTATCGTAGTGGTATGTTTCTCTACTCTTAGTATATTTACCTGTCATTACATTTAGTACGTATGACCCAGGCTAGCTTAGAAGGGATCCATTTAGGCCCAGTTTCTTTCTTTCTTTCTTTCTTTCTTTCTTTCTTTCTTTCTTTCTTTCTTTCTTTCTTTCTTTCTTTTTCAACTATTTTTTATTAGATATTTTATTTATTTACATTTCAAATGTTATCCCCTTTCCTAGTTTCCCCCCCAAAAATCCCCTATCCCCTTCCCCCTCTATCTGCTCCCCAACCCACCCACTCCCATTCCTCGTCCTAGCATTCCCCTATATTGGGGTGTAGAGCTTTCACAAGACCAAGGGCCTCTCTCTCCTCCCATTGATGACCGACTAGGCCATCCTCTGCTACAAATATAGCTAGAGCCACAAGTTCCACCATGTGTTTTCTTTGACTGGTGGTATAGTTCCAAGGAGTTCTGAGGGTACTGGTTAGTTCATATTGGTGTTCCTTCTATGGAGCTTCAGTCCCCTTCAGCTCCCTGGGATTTCTCTGGCTCCTTCATTAGGGACCTTGTGCTCTGTCCAATGGATGACTGTGAGCATCCACTTCTGTATTTGCCAGGCACTGGCAGAGCCTCGAAGGAGACAGCTATATCAGGCTCCTGTCAGCAGGCTCTTGTTGGCATCTGCCTAGTGTCTGGGTTTGGTGGTTGTTTATGGGGTAGATCCCCAAGCAGGGCAGTCTCTGGATGGCCATTCTTTCATACTCTGCTCTGAACTTTGTCTGTATAACTCCTTCCATGGGTATTTTGTTCCCCATTCTAAGAAGGAACGAAGTATCCACACTTTGGTCTTCCTTCTTCTTGAGTTTCATGTATTTTGCAAATTGTATCTTGGGTATTCTAAATTTCCGGGCTAATATCCACTTATCAGTGAGTGCATATCATGTGTGTTCTTTAGGCCCAGTTTCTATGTCTGTCACCCAAGGCAGTGTCTGTTTTCAAGAGATCAGCACTTGTAGGTATGCTTGTTCCAGGGGCTTCTCTTAAGGTGTGGCTTTACATTTCCCAATGGAACCCAGGCCTAGTGGGAGATGAAAAGCATGAATCCAGGCTGGCTCACAGGACTGCTTCATGAGACCGGAACACCAGCCATCTTCCCTGACTGACTCTGACTTCTAGAAACGCAACATTTGGAAACTGAAATACATCTTAAAAGTTCCTAGAGGACCAAAGAATCAGTGGACCCTCACTGCATGAGGATGGGTTAGTCACATGCATGTGCTCCTAGTGCCCCTATGGCAAGACGGGAGGCAGAGACAGGAGTCTCTGTAAACTCACAAGCCGATGAGGCCATCTTACAGACCGGCAGGGTGCAGGAGAGACCCTGGGGCAAGCAAGGTGGGAGACAGGAGTGCAGGAACGGCGCCTGAAAGTTGTCCTCTTGAGCTCTTCAGGTTCACTGTGACACACACAACTCAGCAGTTAAAAACTTTTCTCAGGGGCTGGTGAGATGGCTCAGTGAGTAAGAGCACCCGACTGCTCTTCCAAAGGTCCAGAGTTCAAATCCCAGCAACCACATGGTGGCTCACAACCATCCATAACAAGATCTCTTCGGGAGTGTCTGAAGACAGCTACAGTGTACTTACATATAATAAATAAATAAATAAATAAATAAATAAATAAATAAATAAATAAATAAACAAACAAGATTTAAAAAAAAAAAAACTTTTCTCAGCATCCATACAACCATGAGTAGTTCCAGTTGCAGAAGTGGCCTCCCCTGGCTTTCTGAGGGCACTGCATTGCATATGGTCCCTATATGTGCATGCAGGCAAAACACTCATGTATGGAAAATTTTTTTACAGTCTTAAAAAACTATTATTCAGAGCCAGGCATGGTGGCGCACGCCTTTAATCCCAGCACTTGGAGGCAGAGGCAGGCGGATTTCTGAGTTCGAGGCCAGCCTGGTCTACAGAGTGAGTTCCAGGACAGCCAGGACTACACAGAGAAACCCTGTCTCGAAAAAACCAAAAAAACAAAACAAAACAAAACTATTATTCAAAATTGGAAAGGTGGGACTGGTGGCAAGATGGCTGGTTTCCTTATCTATGAGCCAAAGTCAGCTGTCGTAGATTCTTTCCAAAAGAGCAGTTTATGGAGAGCATGTTTCTGACCCATCGAAAATGTTGCCTGTTGGCTGTAACCGTCCACAAAGGGCAAACTGCAGAGACTGACAGGTAACCTTAGACCCCAGCCGAAAGCTTTGGGTTTTTTTTGAAAGCTGGTATTTGTCATCTTAGACATAGTCCTTCCATAGTTCCAATCTGAGAAAGTGAGTCTCGTCCAGGACCTCGATGTCTGTTTAGTAGATAATGTTGCATTTCCTATCTGTAGCACTCATAAAGTTTCTGTGTGTTGTGTTGGAGTTTGTGTTCAGCAAACATCTTAAAGGGCTAAGCTTGATATGGTGGCCTTTGTGATGACATCATTCATGTGAACTCTCTTCTCCATTTACATCTTCAGACTGTTTGTTAGGGCTGATAGAGAATCTCCTTTGATCAGAGAACTGGCAGCAGGGTGTGTGTCCGAGGCTGTGTGAGGTATGAGAAGACTGGAAACCAGAGGCTCACTAGAGCCCGCTGTCCCCTCCTTCCCCCAGGGAAGAACCCACATATACAGGGCTGTTGTGAGTGCAGGAATTAACTTGGCAGTTTCATTTTATTTTGTTGGGGGCAGGGGATGTTTCACATTAGTCAATATTTGATTCTATTTACATACTTACAGAGTAAAATGTTGTCTAGGCAGAGTGGTTCATGCATGCAATCCCAGTTGCCAGGAGTTGGAGGCAGGGGGATCACATGAACCCCAAAATTCAAGGCCAGCCTAGGCAAAATGACATGACCCTGCCTCTTTATAAAAAAAGTGTATACAGGACCAAGGCTCTTCCTACAGAGTCTGCCAGCTTCGGCTTAGTACCCTGGAGGACGGAGAGAACTAACTTGTCCTTGGACTTCCACACACCATGGCACCATAGTATGTGCCCACAAAAGAGGGCAGAGAGACAAGAAATTGTAAAAAAAAAAAAAAAAAAAAAAAAAACCTAGTCCTGTCAGCAAAAATTTCTAGTTGCAAACCATAAATGTTGGTGCC
This sequence comes from Mus pahari, assembly GCF_900095145.1. NCBI lineage: Eukaryota > Metazoa > Chordata > Mammalia > Rodentia > Muridae > Mus > Mus pahari. Next base: position 93,494,113 of record NC_034594.1, read on the forward strand.
TAGGACGTCAGAATCCAGTTTTGGGTGGCATGACTTATTTGAGGAAATTGGATTCTTAGCTAAATAATAACTTTTTTCTCTAGAGGTTTTGTTTTTAACTCTTTTCCAGTTAAATTTTTATATTTTATGACTTCAAGGAGTCAGAGAAGCAAGATCAGACCAAGGTTGCTTGACAACAGAAAGGGGAGCTTCCTCGTACTGGCTGTCTGGCCTTCCTGAGCAGTAGGGTGTGTTTGATCAGTCCTCTGAAGAGATAACTAAGGTCAGAGTAAGCTTGTGCCTGATAGGGCATCCTCCTTCAGGTGCCAATTAAAATTCCCAGCCGGCCGGCCCTGTCTCCACGGCCTGAGTTCAGGAATGACCCTCTGCACCCTCCTGGCAGCAGAGCAACCCAGGAACCTACAAGTCATTACACCTCTGTGGACCTTGCTTTTTCTTATCTGGTAGCCCCAGGCTACCAGAGTATAGGGTTATCTGTGTATCTTCCAGTTCCAGGATAATAGCCGCAGTATTAAGTGGCTATTGAGTAACAAACCTAGATCCTCACAGATGCTAAATCTCCAGTTTCCCGTGGGTCCAGTCTTAGGATTTGACCAGAAGCCCTGTTTCCTTGGGAAATTCTTGCTTTTTTAATAAACAGACAAAATCAGAAGCCTAGATAGCATCATCGTGTGGTTCCTAGTTGTCGAGACAGCAACTGCTAGGACACAAACTCCTCTAATGACTGTTTTATCACTGATGTGAGCCAGGTGGGAGGAAGGCAGGACAGCCTTCACGTCTGTAGTGTGTGAGTTCATTACAGCAAAGATCACCGTATGGTTCCTAGCAAGGAGCACTACGAGCTTGGAGCTGGCTGGAAAGGTTGGGGTAGACAGCCAGGACAGCAAGGTGAATAGGAGAGAGAAAACTGGCTGAGAGCCGGTGCAGCCTGGAGTGGGATGGGCGGGCATAGAAGGTACCCAGGCTGAAGCCCGCTGCAGGGGACTGCAGGCGCATGCCAAGTCAGAGCCAGTGCAGTTGCCATCCTAGTGGGCCAAGCCCAGTGTCCTGCCTGTGGATGGTACTACCGTTCCTGCTGCTGCTGTTGAGGGGCAGAGTAAGTCTGTACTGGTAAGCTGACCCCTGAGAGCCATGCCACCTGCCCCTTAGCTGACGCCTGGCCTTAAGCTGTGCAGCTCCAGAAGGCAGCTGCTTTGGATGGCAGAGCTTTACCTTGGAGGCAGAAGATAGGTTTGCACACGGCTCACAGGCCGGGGCTGGACATGTCTCTGAGGCTTCCTGGTGTCTAGGGGTGTCCTTCCCTGTGGTATTCATACTGGAGAGGTGAGGTGCCTATGGCCCCCTTACCTGCTGTTGTTAAAATAGAAGGCAGGCTATTTTATCTATTTATTTACTGTGTGTGTGACACACATAACACAGTAAAGTAAATGTGATTTAACTGCATTTCATTGACTAGATAAAAGGAGCCATTTAAATTCAACTGACGGGGAAACCCTCTATGTAAATTATTGTAAAAGTGACTTGTGTCCCTGGGGTGCTGCCTGCTTTCCGTCTGGTGTGTGCGCTTCTCGGGCTAGGACAGCATCAGCATTGCACTGGAAAGCACTGTGATCATTTAGAGATGGGCAGAGGACTTAGGAATGCGCGGTTATTCCATATTGCGGCACCTCCGGGTTGGGCCTATATCTGCCCCTCCCCACCCCACCCTCCTAGAGCCCCTGCCATCCTCAATCTAAGTAAACCCACTCACTGGCCATGAGTGCGCGAGTCTCGTGCTTCCCTTCGGAGGAGTTTTGAAGCCCCTATCAGTAGGTGTGTTTTGTTTTTCAGAGAAAAATGCTCATCAGGTTGGGATGAGTGATAAGATTATATAAACCAAAACAACTCTCCATCCAGTCCTTCTTATAATTTCCCTGGCGAGAAGAACATCCACGGACATGAGAAGAGCTTACCTCAGCCTCTGCTGACTGAGGGGACAGAACCAGGCCAGAGCAGCCTTGGGAGCCAGAACGTTACTAGTCTCTCCCCCTTCCACTCTAAGTCCCAGCTCCTGACTGTGTTGTTTTGGCACATTACTCTTTCATTATAATTTGTTGTTGCTAATTATTATTTTAGACAAGGTTTCTCTGTGCATCCTTGGCTGACCTGGAATTCCCTGTGTAGAGCAGGGTAGCCTGAAACCCAGAGAAATTTGCCTGCCTCTGCCTCTAGGAGTGCTGAGATTAAAGACCTATGTGACCACACCCAGCTCCCTTGTTATTCTACTGGACACCAAGACTCCTTGTCTGCTGCATTTGTTGACACCTTTCTGGCAAGTTCCAGAAGGTGGCATCAGCATGTCTTTAGCTTCCAAATAATCCAGGAGCTAAGCTTCAGGTGCCTGGGAGGAGCTCTTGGGTTCTAGCCATCGTTGTTTTTGGATGCCTGCTACTTTTTCTTTCTTTCTTTTTTGTAATGCATCCAGTTCTGCTGCATCTGAGACAGAGCCAGATCAAACTTGGTGCACTCCAAACACGCAGTCCAATGTCAGGAACTTCTATGCCCTAAAATTAAGAAACCTAATCTTTATGCAAACACTCATCAGTATTTTGAGTCATGATCACATTTCCTTAAAAAGCTGGGTGTGCAGGAGGATCAAGAGATCAAGACCAGCCAGGACCACGGAGCTTGCTCCTCATTGCACAAACATCTGTGAAACAGCTACATGCGTCAGTTACCTTTTTCTAGCTAAATACTTATATCCTTAACAGTGAAGAGAAAGTTTCTGTGTTTCTAACCAGACAGAAGCAAAATCAGAATATAGATGGAGTCTGTCCACTGAGAGCTCACTGTAACCCTAATGGGGGGACTCTGTATGTCTCTCCCACTTTTAAGACGCCCTCAGCACCAACAGCCTCTTTGTCTACTGAGAAACTACCTTTCTTCTGTTGCCTGTGTTTACTTTTGCTCTCTGTTTGCTTACATTATAACCTTGCTTCTTATGTTACAGAGAACACAGGGCAGAACCTAAAGTTTACCCTGATACAGGCAGCCTGCCAAAGCCAGGGTTTGGCATATGGAGGGAAGTCAGAACACTGCCTTCCCTGCCAAACCGGTGTCTGTCCTGGGGAGCTTTCTGTCACCCTGGGGGAAAGAGAGGCCTTCAGCTGCTCATCCTCGGGTGCAGTCCCTGGCAGTTGATTTCCGGGTTCCAGAAGCCCAGTGCACCCTGTTGTTGAAGTGCTTTGTGCCCACACCTTCTAGAATCCCTGGATGTCCCAAGATGCTACTGCTGGAGCGGAGTTCACTTCAGCAGAGCTGAAAGGGTGTGCTCCCAGCATCTCACAGCCCAGTGATTTACTTGAACCTGCACAGGGCTGGGGCCTGACTCTGTCTTCAAGTCTATTTGTTCTACTCTGCCCCTGGTGAGATCTTCAGTTCTAGTTGTCACACATCAGTGCACTTAGATCAGCCACATCTAAGTCTAGATCACTGTTTCTGGGCTGATGATGTAACTGATGGTTGAGCACTTCTTGGGCATGTATGAAGGTCCAGGTTCAGTCCTCCAAACCAGCACTGCAGCAACAACAAAGACAACAGCGTGTCTGCATTCAGTCCCACATCATTCCCTCCAATGTTCCGTGGCAGCTGGGCATGGTGCATTTGAAACACAGAACTAGTGTCTTCACAGCAGCCTTGCTGGGCCAAGTGGAAAAGCAAGGCCACTTTCCCAGCACAAGCCTTGCTGTGTGCACATCTAGCCCGGCTCTCCCCAGCAAGCTCTTGCAGTATAGCCTTAAAGCAACCCCATGGGTAGAGAAGGAAACTGAGGGATGATGGGAGCCCTCCCCCTCCCCCCTTTTCAGACAACTGGTTGCTATGGAAATAACCTGGGGCTAGTCTTTTCCAAAGAACTAATTTATTGTGCTTTTGGTATATAGCCTAAGATATATTTCCTTGTGTGTGTGTGAGAGAGAGAGAGAGAGACAGACGGGGGGAGAAAGAGAGAGGTGGTGGCATGTGTGCCATGATGCATTTGTAGTAGAGATCAAAGGACAGCTTTGAGGACTCAGTTCTTGCCCTCCACTGGATTGAATTCAGGTCATTATTCTTAGCAGTAGGCTGTTTTAACCACCTGAGCCATCTTACCCGCCACTCCTCAAGGTTTCCGTGGCTTTATTTCGTAAGGCCCAGGTTAGTTGTGTCTTGCTTCCTCCCCATGTTCTGGGATCTCTGCTCTCCAAAACACAGCAACTCCAGCTTCGTTCTTTTAGATGTGTGTTGGTTACTTTTCTCAATGCTTTGACAGAGAGCACCTGTCAAAAACAACTTACGGGAGAAGGGGTTTATCTTGGTTAACAGTTTGGGGTACAGAGAAGGGATTTATCTTGGCTAACAGTTAGGGGGTACAGTCCACATGGCGGGGAAGGCATGGTGACAGGAGAATGGGGTAGCTGGTCACACTGCATCTGCTGTCAGAAACCAGACAGGTGAATGCTGGTGTCACAGGGCCCAAGGTCCTAATCTTTCAGGGCAGACATTTCTACTGTGGTAATAATCACCTGAGTGGTCCCCCTCTCAGACAGCACCCCTGGGGAAGGCTGAGAAGTCATGTTGCTAAGGAGATCTGAAGGTGGTGGGTACAACTGTGCACCTGTAAGTACGTAGTGGGGAACACGGTTGGAGATCACCCTGCCAAGGTTTTGGCCCAGACCTCCAAGCCCATACTACCTTGATCCACACTACAACCCAGGTTGCTCTTCATTTTTCTTAACAGTGTTGGAGGAAGTGTATTGTTGTATTTATCTTCTGACATTTTTTTTTTCAAAACTCTTGAAGCGGGCAGCACTCACTCTGCAGTCCTGTGTTTCAGGTGGTGAGAGCGGCCGAGGAAGCTGCGTCCACGCTAGCCAGCTCAATCCACCCAGAGCAGTGCATCAAAGTGCTGTGTCCAATCATCCAGACAGCCGACTACCCCATCAACCTGGCTGCCATCAAGATGCAGACAAAGGTGGTGGAGAGGATCACCAAGGAGTCCTTGCTGCAGCTCCTCGTCGACATCATCCCCGGCCTGCTGCAGGTGTGTGTCCTGTGAGGCCCTCGCTCAGGCCCCAACACAAAGTGGGGGCAGAGTGAAAGCCACAGCAATGGCACTTTCCTTGGAACCTTTATCTTTTTTTACTTAAAAGGTAGTTTGTTAGCTTTTGGTTTTTGGTTTGTTTTTTTTGAGACAGGGTTTCTCTGTGTAGCCCTGGCTGTCCTGGAACTCACTATGTAGACCAGGCTGGCCTCAAACTCAGAGCCCCACCTTCTCTCCTAAGTGCTGGGATTAACGGTGTGAGCTAGCATCATGGGCTTGTTAGCATATTGTGGCCTTTTTATACATAGGTATTTCATCCTATTTTCTTCTCCTGGTCTTCTCCTGAGTTCCCCCTTCCACTTCCCTCTTCTACTTTCATGTTTGTTTGCTTTTTTTTCTTTAATTTACTTTTTGCTAGCTTGTTTTTAAAAGCCCAGGCTTTGTACAATGTTTTATAGCTGGTGCTTGTTTTAATATATTAACAAGAACACACAACTACTAGTGACTACACTAGAAATCCATTTATATTCCTTGACAACCTGGTGAGATTCATAAGGGTCATTTACAGAAGTGTGGGTGAGGGGTTATTTACAGGAAAACGAACACCTTGCCAGTGGCTGGACCACTGAAGAAAATGACTCTCTCTTTCCCAGCACCAATTAACTGCCTGAAGATACTTGGATGAGGGGTCAGCGGCCTCGAGGTCCCTTCTCTTACCCTGTGACACGATGTTGACGGCTCAGTCTTGCACACTTACTACGTTGTTTTAGCTTACTTGCTCCTATGTGCAGCAGAAGCTAACCAATAGCCCAGGTCAGAAGGAATGAATCTTCTGGCAGTGTAAACACATGTTGTTCATTGCTTCCACAAACACTTGTGGCATCCTGTGGATGCCCTGGGCCAAGGGGGCCAATGGAGGGTACCTCAAGCATCCTTTGCTCTCCTGTGTCTGTGTTTGCTGCAGCTCTCCTACACAAGAGGCAGTAAGCTGGGCAGATTGGAGGGCAGGCCCTGCTGCTCCAGATGCTTCTCGGCTTGCTATGAGACATGGTAGGGCCACATAGAAGCTGCAGGCAACAGGGTCCTATGCTGTGTCTGCTATGTCACATAGAGAAGGGCCACCAGTGAAGAAAGGTAGAGGAACTGGCTTCCCATTTCATGCATGCAGTTCTTTGCTGTTGGCCAGCATTTGTTTGGACTTCCTGTTAAAGACTAGATTATCCCACACAGAGGAAAAGACAAATAGTCACACAGTTCCCAAGGCTATCTGTATAAAATGTGTGTGTGTGTGTGTGTGTGTGTGTGTGTGTGTGTGTGTGTGTCCGTCTGTCTGTCCGTCCGTGCATGTGTACACATATGCATGCTTGTTGGTCAGAGAACAACTGGACTCCATTTTTCCCTTACACCTTGTGAGTCCTGGGTATTACTTCTGGGTTATCAAGCTTGGTAGTCCATGTCTTTGCCTGCTGAACCTTCTCCCCAGCCTTCTCTTTCCTTTTAAGCATTTCTGCTCAAGCAGATTGTTCCCCACCAGGAAGAATCTGGACTAGGCTCCCCAGAGATTTTCTCTTCCCATTCCTCCTTCCTTTTGCCATCTGTAGTGTCAGCACCTGTGACATAGCAGCCCACTTGGTACCCATGCCCTCCTGCCCCTGCATGACACTTATGCAGCCACTTATTTTTGACCCTCCAAGACAGAAGCTCTCTGAATCCACTCGCAGATCTGAGATCTCTGTGGTTGTTACTGCCAAGCCCAGGGTTGCGCTCCAAAGGCATTTGTGGAAGTGCTGAAGCACTGCCTGGGAGGCATAGCTTCGATCTGACTTCATCTCTATGTTCCCCCTTGTCTCTCTAGGGTTACGACAACACTGAGAGCAGTGTACGGAAAGCCAGTGTGTTTTGCTTAGTGGCAATCTATTCCGTAATCGGAGAAGATCTGAAACCTCACCTCGCACAGCTCACGGGGAGCAAGGTATGTATAGTATTACCTGCTGTTGCCTGCACCTGAGCCGCCAGCTCATCCTGAGCCCTTGGTGGCAACCCTTTTCACTGGGTGTGTTTAACTGTCTGACTTTGCAGAAGGCATTTTTCCTAAGGTGAAAATGGCTAGCTCTGCGGTAAAGTCAGGGGAAGGCAGTGCTGATGACACAGTACAGACTATTCTGTACAGACTATAACTGGCTTGGAAAAGACAACCTGACTTCCAGCACATTTACTAAAGGAAGAAAACCTTGGTCAGAAGCCAGGTTTCCCCCACCCTCACACCCCACAGAATCACTAAAGAAACTGACCTCAGGGAAGGCAAGTTGATTCAATGGGTAAAATACCAGCCATGAAGCCTGATAGCCTGGGTTCCGTCCCTGGAACCTGCATAAAGGTGGAAGGAGAGATGTGACCTCCACGTGCATCCTGTGGCATGTACATATGCACGCACACACAAGATTTCCTCATCCTTGAACAAATTGCTGAATTGGAGTCGAGTGCCCTGTAGACATGAGCAGCAGGATGTCCACAGGGCCTGCTGCTCCCCAGGCCCTGCTTTATACACTTGACTTGCCAGGGTGTGGAGCAGGGACCCAGGGGCACGTGGTCCTACTCTTTGTGAGAGGAATTTCCAGTGAGTGTATTTGGAGTTTAACACAGTATTTGGGGAGTACCATAGCCAGAGCCTCACTTCCCCAGAATTCAGGCACCTCTATGCACAGCCCCAGGACAGGATTCCTAAGGGGCAAGAGTGGCCATTCTCTCCAGCCTGCCAGGGTGCACACTGACCACTACAAGTATACTGCTCCCTGACTGAGAAGAAATGTGTAGGCCAGTGCTTCCTTTCAGGTCAGCCGCCACTTTGACACCACTGGAATGCATCCTAGCCAGGATGGTGCTGGCCTCTTCCCCATCAACCCTGAGATGCTTATGAAAGCTCACTTGTGTGATGTCAGAAGTTTGGTAGCATGCAACCCCAATCACATTGTCAGTAGCTATCCCCTCAATTGTAAGCTCATTATCCTTAGTGGCTCTACACATGGTCGGATATCCCCAAAGACAAAACCATCCATAGTTGGAGAACACTAGACCAAAGGAGATACTCTGTCCAGACATATGGTCAGAGGCAGCAGAAGCAAGTGAGATGGCTCAGCGGTTAAGAGCACTGCTCTTCTGAAGATCCTGAGTTCAATTCCCAGCAACCTCATGGTGTCTCACAACCATCCATAACAAGATCTGGCCCCCTCTTCTGGAGGGTCTGAAGACAGCTACAGTGTACTTACTACTACTACTAATAATAATAATAAAAATAAATAAATAAATCTTTTACAAAAAAAGAAGAAGAAGCAAGTGAGGATACATCAGGATAGGGCCATGGAGTGTTTGTTTAGCATGCACTATGTTCCACTCCACCCCCAGCACTGCACAAACTAACTGGGTTTGGTGGATTTCACCTGTAACCCTAATTCTTTTTTTTTTTTTTTTTTTTTTTTTTTGGTTTTTCAAGACAGGGTTTCTCTGCGTAACGTAACCCTGGTTCTTAGGAGGTGAGAGAAGGAGGACCAGAAGAAGTTCATCTTCAACTACATAGGGAATTAAAAGCTAGCCTAAGTTATATGAGAGGATGGATGGATGGATGGATGGATGGGTGGGTGGGTGGGTGGAAGGATGGATGAAATTAAAAGCTAGCCTGAGTTACATGAGATTCTAGATTGATAGATAGATTGATGGATTGATTTGCCTTACCTGAACATAGATTGATTGGTTGGCCTTACCTGACTCAGTCTTCATGTTCTCCCACTTCCCTCCTGCCGGGACTCTGATCAGACACTTTTTTGGTTTTTTTGAAGACAGGGTTTTTTGATGTAACACTGTCTGTCCTAAAACTCACTCTGTAGACCACACTGGCCTCAAACTCTGATCCGATCGCCTCTGCCTCCTAGGTGCTGGGATTAAAGGTATGCGACACTACACCTGGCTCCAATTGCTTTTTTTAACTGTTAATGAGAAAACATAGTCTCTGTGAGACCAAGAGCCGTCCTCCTCTCTCCCTTAGCCTCCACAGGGATTCATAGGTGATTTGGCTACACTGAGCACCATCAAGGCCCTGTTTATAAAGGGAGTTGGACTTACACATGAATTAACCCAAAAATATTACCCAGCCCTTTCTGACATACATGTTTTACACATGTCTCTTCCGTCATGTAAGTTAAATTCTTACTCTGTTAATTGTGCCTTGGTTCTCACAGTTTTTAATTTCGCGGAATAAATTTGCCTTTTTGTTTCCTGGGACCTTGGGGTCCCTTTCCAGAGACCATTTCCACATCCAGGGTCATGAAACTCTTGGTCAGCATTCCTGTGAGAGTTTTAGATTTTAAACTCTTAGATCTCCTAGATTCAGGTTTGTAATTCACATGGTTGGTTTTTATTCTCCTTCCCATCCTGTCTGCCCTGGCTGTGCTCCCACCCCAAGCATAGCTTCTGCCTCGCTGTCACGCCATAAGTACATGATCTTATACTCCCATGTCAGCTCCAGGAACCACACATAAGAGAAGAAAGAGGGTTAGGCTTTCCAAGACTGGCTTAATTCCCTTAATATGATTATCTCCAGTTGCACCCACTTTCCTGCAAATGACACAACTTTGTTAAGCTTTATGGCTGAAAAAAAAAAATCCATTGTGTCTGTGAAGCACGTTGTCTTTATGATTCCTCTGCTACTGATGCTCAGCTGGCTCCATTTGAGTAGACCTTCAGCCTACGGTGTTAGGTAAGGTTAAACTTCACTCTGTTGCAGATAGCTGTCCATCTGCCAGCACCAGTGGCTATAAAGATAACCCTCTCCCCTCACAGTCTTGACACTGTTGTCAAAACCCCTGAGCATGTCATGTCTGTGAAGGTTTCCTTCTGCAGTTCTGTGCCATTCACTGACAAGCCAAGTGTCTACATAAGTCTTCATGCCAGTACCATGTGGTTGGCTTCAGTTTTCTTTGTATTGGTTTGTAGGTTTTGCTGGGGAGTGTGTGTGTGTGTGTGTGTGTGTGTGTGTGTGTGTGTCATGACATGCATGTGACTTGGCACATTTGTGGAAATCACAGGACATGTTCAGTAGGTTCTCTCCTACTGTATGGGTCCTAAGAATCAAACTCAGCTCAGAAGGCTCAGGAAAAGTGCTTTAATCCACTGAGCCATCTCACTGACCCCAACGTTTTGGGATTTTTGAGATAAGGTTAACATTTATTTATTTATTTATTTATTTAGCTAGCTAGCTTTTTGCAGTGCTGGGGAAAACAAAACCAAGGCTGTGCTAGGCTTTGTAGGGTCAACCACAATAACCTCGGGTGTGGCTGGCATCAGTAGATGTCTATAGGAGAGGACCTGGGGGGAGGAGCAGCTACAACACAGGTGTGGAGGTCATCTGGGGTTTTATCCCTATGCTATGTTGGCTCTGCCCCTATCTATGCGCCTTCCTCAGCAGCCACTTCAGCCCATCATTCATATCACTTGAAGTTCTCACTGTGTCCATGACCTCCTTGCCTAGTCAACAGCACACCATTGGGGTTTGCTAGGTGAACCCCAGCCAGAGCTTCTGGGTACCAACTGATTTCTGACAGTCGGGGGATTGTTGGCCTCTCTTCTGCTTCTTGCTGACTTCCCCCTGTTCACTCCTCTCTGTCTTCTTCTCTCTGCAGATGAAGCTGCTGAACTTATATATAAAGAGGGCCCAGACTACCAACAGCAACAGCAGCTCTTCCTCTGATGTGTCCACACACAGCTAGTGGCCGTGCCAGTCTGTGCAGAACACACATTGGTGGTGCCTCTGAGAAGCTCCATCAGCTGCCCAGTCCATTCAAGGAGGCCGCACATAATTTATTACAATCAGTATTTTGGTCCCTTCCAGCTTTTATGTAGAATTTTGCTGGTATTGAATGTAACAGAAGCAAGGCCTGGGGACTGAGAAATGAAGAGCCATACTTACACGTGTCTTGCACCACCTGCTGACATCACCAAACCATGGAGGGCACAGTTCTTAGAAACCAGAGCTCTCTAGCCAGTGCTTGGTACACAGTAGCATATTCTTCAGTCCATACAGACTTGGGGGTGGTTTGGGGTATTGCTGTGTGTTCTTTATGCTTATGTTCTTAGATTATGGTCAGATGGGACAAGGCCCCCTCCTGTCTTGTACATGACACGGAGAAAGGTTGTGTGTTCTTTAGGATGTGTCTTAGAGTTCTCAGAGTGGGACTGCAGTCTGGGCAAGAGAAAGACATCAACCTGGAGCTGGCCTCACAACAGACATGGCGGCTGGTTTCACGTGCAGAGGGAGCCAACTTCCCTGCCTTGGGAATCAGTAATGCCACCAAAATTCTCATGGTTGCATTAAAGAAAGGTGACTGTAAAACGCCATGATTGGAACCAGACTTATATCATGTGTCCCGGGAAGCGCTGGCTGAAACTCTTGAAGCAACTAAGGTAGAGTCTGGCTAAATAGATTTTAAATAAAAGTCTTTTTTTTTTTT
>NC_034594.1:93506281-93514561 GCF_900095145.1 Mus pahari
GAGAGAGAGAGAGAGAGAGAGAGAGAGAGAGAGAGAGAGAGAGAGAGAGAGAGAGAGAGAGACACGAGTGGCTCACACATCTAATTGTCCCACTGCTACTGTTCAGAGAACTCAGGGGTGCATTTTAGGGATTTGCTATTATTGACGGACTTGGGCTCAGAACATAGGACCAGACCTTACTTTCAGTTAAAACACAAAAACTCCTGTCTGTTACGAGTTCATCAGTGAGAATCCTCACCCTCCACTAGGCTCTCCCTGTGTTGTAGCCTTGTAGACATGTGCAACCTGGCCAGGTTACTTAGGGGAACCCCCAAGCCTAATACAGTTAGAAAGGCCCTGCTCTGGCATTCTTTGCCCCACTGTAACTGAACAGTTCCAGAACATTACCTGATATCCTCACAGTACACACAAAGGGCTAGCCCCGAATGTCACATGCCCTCCTTCTATCAGAGTAGAGAGAATACAATCATTTCTGTCTCTTGGGCTCCACCTCAAGACGGCTGCCCGAAGTGCTGAGGAGACTCGCATGCTGCCACCACCTCATGGAGGGCAACAGAGCCCACTGCCGGCCGCTCTCTGAACCCTGACAGCTACAGCTGCCTTGCCTTGCCTCCACCTCCCCAAAGGACTCTGTTCAAAGCACCTAGACCCTGAAGGACTGACTCTTGACAGCGCCCAGAACTGTGTTTGCCTCCCCATCTATCTGACTATCCAGGGCCTTGAAACCCCCTACCCTGGGGGACCGCTCATCTGACATCCTGCTTCCTGGCAAGCTGCCCCTCCCTCTGCTGGACAGGCGCTCTCCAGGTGCACTCCCATGCTGTGCGGACCTGGTGCCCACAGAAGGCCTGGGCTCGCCTTACCTATGGCTCACTACTAGCTTTCAACACTTGTGCAGGTAATGCAACAGGTTTGTCTCCTACGTCTTCTGTTCCTTTCTCTGCCACCCTTATGGAAACTCATACTTTAAAAGACAGCAAACTAGAACTTTATATAGACAGGACACTGTTAACAAAGTTCGGAAGAGAGTAATGCTCTGAAACAATCGGCCACCAAAATAGTTCACACGCATGGTCCCTGCGCCCCCAGATTGGGTGTTGTTTGTTTTGGGTTTTTTTGAGGCTTTTTCATGTTACATCCATATCTGTATTTATATCTTATTTGTTTCACCTCCCAAGTGTATCATGGCAATGTACAGATTTTTTTTGTTGTTGTTAATAATGTGCTAGGATTTGCTAAAAAAGAAAATTTAAAAAAAAAAAGCTGACCTTTTGAGTTTTTCCTAGAATATAAGACAATGCAGTTTTGTGTGTGTGGTGCTATACGAGAACCTTCAGATGCCCTGCAGGGTCTTGTCAGATGGCCACTGTCCTGCTGTGTCTCTGAGACAGAGACCCCTTTGTGATATTAAAGGGCCAAACCTGAGACTGACAAGTGACCCAGACAGTAATGGCATTTGCTTTGCAGTCCTGGCAACCTCAGTGTGATCCCCAGAACCTACATGCAGAGAGAACTGATGTCATCAAGCTGTCCTCCAGCCTACATAGTCTCGAAGTATCCCCTCCCCACAGGGCCAGACATACCTTAATCTGGGAGGTTTTCTCTCTCCATAAGTCCAAGGCCATCTTGAGTCATGGGTCCAGGAGAAAAAAAAAAAAAAAGACCTGGCATGATAGTGCACACCTTTAATTCAAGCACTTGGGGGGCCTGGGGGAGGAATGGATCTCTGAGCTCAAGACCAACCAGCTTAGTCTACATAACCCTGTCTACATACATACATACATTTAGCCTGGTCTACATAAGTGTCTACATAGACTATCTCAAGCGGAAAAGAAAGAGCTGACTACCCAGGAAACCCCCTCCATCAGGTAGCTCCTGTGAGCCCCAACCATTCAGGACAGCTGTATGAGCAAGTACCCTGACAAGCAATAAGAACACTTTTCTAGAAGAGAAGCAGGGAGGAACCCTTGACCCTGGCTCCATAAGTGCTATCCACTCTCTTCTCTGCAGCCTTGAACCTAGGGTAGGTAGGGCCTGGCACTGGCCATAGGAGAAAAGAGGACACAGTGTGGTAGCCCCACATCCTCTCTCTGAAACCTCTTAAAATACATGCCTTGATTTCCAAAATCATGGTTTAAAATGTTTAACATTTGCCATCATGGAACTTTCAGAGTGTGTGTGTGTGTCTGTCTGTCTGTCTGCCTGCCTGCCTGCCTGTGTTTGTGTCTGTGTGCGTGTGAAAGCCAGAGGGCACTTGTGGGAGTCAGTTCTATTTCCACCATGTGGGTCCCAGGGATTGAACTCAGGTTGTCAGGCTTGGCGGCAAGCACTTTGAACTGCAGAGCCATCTCCCAGCCCTCTAAGAGTATATATTCCAGTGGCTTTAAGTTCACCCTGCTCAACCATCACCACCACTGTGGCGGTGTAGACGCCGTCTCTGGCACTAACTCATCTAGTGAAACAGACCGTCCATTGTCACTGACTCCAGTAGCCACCACTGCACTCCCTGTGGTATTTCTGTGTGCACACATGTGCAGGTGTTGTGTGATGTGCATGCAGGCCAGAGGAATATCCTTCAGTGGTATTCCTCATATGCTGTCTACTTGGATTTTTGTGTTTGTTTTGTGTGTGTGTGTGTGTGTGTGTGTGTGTGTGTGTGTGTGTGTGTTTGAGTCAGGGTCTCTCACTGATCTGGTTTTCACCAAGTAAGCTAGGTTGGCTGGCCAGTGAGCCCCTAGGATCTGACTGCCTCCACTTCCCCAACACTGGGACAAGTACATATTACTGCATTCACCTTTTTAATGTGAGTTCTAGGGCTCAAACTTAGAACGCAGGTACTTGTGTTTGCAAGTCACATACTTTATCACCTATGCGTGACCCAGCCCCATTCTCTAGTGTAACTTCTAGATTAGCTAACTCGAAGAGTCAAGCCCAGGGTTTCACCTTTTTGTGAGTGTCCTAACTTTCATGATGGGTCATGATGTCCTGACAGTTCTTCCACAGTATAGCAAGTGTCAGGATCCCTTTCATTCATAAGACTGAATAACACCTGCATGGACCCCAGTCTAGGGGTCTCACAAAGGATGTTGAGTGCTCAGTTTTGAGAAGCTGGGGTAGAAGAATTATGAGTTCAAACCCATCCAGAGCTATGTAGTAAATACCTGTCTCAAGACAGAAAGGACTATTTGGCAAAAGTGCTATGGGAATTTAGAGGTGATAAGCCAAGCAACTCTTGGCCCCTGGTCACCTGCTCTGCTTCCTCCGTGGACTGGAGTGCACAGGATGCTGATGCCACCTGCACCCCTCCCCACATACTTGGGTTCCGTTATTCATTAGCAAGTATGGAAAATCCCTGAGAGGGGGAGGATTTCTGGTTATGACCCCTTCCTGCTTATGACACTTACATCCTCAGCAAGGGTGACTGAGCACTCAACATCCTTTGGGGAGGTATCTGATGCTTTTTAAAAATATTTTAATTAGGGCTGATGAGATGATTCAGCCAACAAATGGTCGTGCCAAGATGCCTGGGACCCCATAGAGTGGAAGGTGAGTACTGACTCTTAAAAGTCTCATCTTCAGCCGGGCGGTGGTGGTGCACGCCTTTAATCCCAGCACTTGGGAGGCAGAGGCAGGCGGATTTCTGAGTTCGAGGCCAGCCTGGTCTACAGAGTGAGTTCCAGGTCAGCCAGGGCTATACAGAGAAACCCTGTCTTGAGAGGAAAAAAAAAAAAAAAAAAAAGTCTGATCTTCACACACACAAATAAATAAAAATCTTAAAAACAACCTTAAGCATAAGCAAACTTCCAGCCAGTTCATCAAGCTGTGGCAAGATGAGTGCCACAGACAATTCTTTTGTCTGTGGCACTCATCTTGCCACAGGACTGCCAGGATCACAGACACAAACATTGACTTGTTTCTTGGATTCCAGGAGCTCAGACTGAATTAAGGCTATCAGGCTCTTCCAGCAAGATGCCTTACTATAGATCTGCAGCTAATAGAGCTACTGTCCTGTTCCAGTTCCAGATGAGGGAACTGAGGCACAGAAAAGATCCCAGCTAGAGAGTGACAGATGGGGCCAGAGCCAGCCCTAGGCTACTCCCTACCAGCCTAGCACCTTCCTTCATACCTCATTAGGCCAGTTACCTTACCCGTAGTTGCTGAGGTATTTGAGTCCTTGATACATCAGAACCAGGGGAAGCTCCACTCCCACTCAGGCTCATCTGAGAATGGATTCCTAGCAAGTGCCTAGGTGATGCTGAGGTGCTGGTCTGTTTCTCGGTGAACCTTCGCGAGCACTCTTAAGGTCCAGAATCTAGAATGCCACTGGGCTTCAGGAAACAGCCTGAGAAACACCTTGCCTGGTGTAGTAGGTAACTATGGCAACAACTAACTCAACACCATAACTGAGATCATTGATTGTGAAGTAGAATAAGCTGAGGAAATAGCTCAGCTGACATCACCAAGTTCAATGCCCAGAAGCCATGTAAAAAGTTGAGTAAGGTGGCATACCTTTAACTCCAGCGCTGGGAAGGCAGGCACAGGAGAATGTCTAGGGCTTGCTGGTCAGCCGGTCTCACCCAGGGTAATTCCAGACCAAAGAGAAACCCTGTCACAAAAATAAGGCAACTATCATCCCTGAAAAACGCCACCTTAGGTTATCTTCTGGCCCTCACATCCATGTGCACATGCATGGATGCTCCCATGTACATGCATATATACTAAAATAAGTGAAATAGGTGCTGTGTTAGAGGGGAGCCCAGGCAGAAGTGTCCTGGCATGTTGGGCAAAAAGCTTTCTGTTCAGGAATAGTCTTCCTCCATTAGCTTAGTCTAAACCTCCCTGACCTCTCTGGATCCTCCTGTATTTATTAACTCACACTAGAGATTCCAGGCAAGAGCGGACAAAGGTCATGTGAATAGGCATCTAACCCTGGATTACGTATTGACAGTCACTGAAATGCATCCACTCCATCTCCACCTCGTGTGGGTCCTTCTGCCAGGCCATGGTCCCAGAAGTGGGCTCCTCCTCAGGCCCTTCCTGTATGTCCCAGAAGCAGCCTAAAGATGTCCCTGGATGTCCCAGCCTCCTTCCATGTCCTACCAAGGTCTGGGTTCCAGAGGGTTCAGTCAGAAAGGTGTGGAGCAGAGCAAGAAGGCAGCTGATTCAAACCCTGAGCCCCTTCAACCTCCTCCTGAGGCATGGCTGATGCCATACCTGGTCAGTGTCTGTTGAGCTCCCTGCAATCAGACTCTGAGGTGAGAGCTCTCAATACTACTATTTCATAGACTGGAAGCACGTAAGAAACAGAGCTGGGATTCACATGCAGGATGTCAGGCCAGTGAGCAAGGGTTCTTGCTGCCAAGCTTAATGTCATGACCTGAGTTCTACCCGTGGGACCCACAAGTGGGAGAAGAGAGACAACTCCAGCTATTTGTCCTCTGGCCTCCACGTGTGTATGCTATGGCACACACATACACACTGACTTAGGGTTTTACTGCTGTGAACAGATGCCACAACCAAGGCAACTCTCATAAGGACAACAGGTAATTGAGGCTGGCTTACAAGTTCAGAGGTTCAGTCCATTATCATCAAGGCAGGGACATGGCAGCATCCAGGCAGGCATGGAGCAGGAGGATCTGAGAGTTCTGCATTTTCATCCAAAGGCTGCTAGCAGAATATTCACTTTCAGGCAGCTAGGACTAGGGTATTAAAGCCCTAGTGACACACCTACTCCAACAAGACCACACTTCTTAATAGTGCCACTCCCTGGCCCAAGCATATACAAACCATCACATTCCACTCCCTGGTCCCCATAAGCTTGTTCAAACACATGAGTCTATAGGGGCCATACCTAAACATAACATAATGCAAAATGCATTTAGTCCAACCTCCAGAGTCCCCATAGTCTATAGCAGTCTCAACAACATTAAAAGTCCAAAGTTTAAGATCTCTTCTGAGATTCATCCAATCACTTAACTGTAATCCTCAAAGCAAGACAGGAAACCAGCTGGACAAATTCCAAACTCTGCATCTCCATGTCTGATGTCAAAGCAGATTTCAGATCACCAACTCCTTTTTCATCTTTGTTGACTGCAACAGACTTCTTTCTCTTGGGCCCATTCCACTCCCTGTTAGCTTTCCTCAGCAGATAGCCCACAGCTCTGGCATCTCATTCTGGGGTGTCTGGGATCTACATATGGTCTGGTCTCCTCCAAAGGACTGGCATCACTTCTCAAGCTCTGCTCTCTGTAATACTCTAAGCTCAGATTAATCCACTCCACTGTTGCTGCTGTTCTTGGTGATCATCCTATGCATGGTACTGGCATCTCCAATACACTGGGGTCTTCTGCTACAACTAGGCTTCACCAATAGTCTCTCATAGGCTCTCTTCATAGTGCCAAGCCTCAGATCCTTTGCATGACCCCTTCAGTCCTGGACTGTCAACTGCAACTGAGGCTGCACCTCCACCAATGGTCTTCCATGGCCTCTCACAGTGCCAAGCCTCAGCTGTTCTTCATGACCCCTTCATACCTGCAAAACCAGTACCACCTGGGTGGTGATTCTTACATTACCAAGTACAGCTGCAGCATGAGCTACAACCTTGGATATCTCTGGAACACAGTTTCTTTGTGCTCTCTGAAAACACTTCCCAGAAGATTTCACCTCAGTGATGCTAGTCTCTTAATCACCACTAATTTCTTAGCTCCAGCTAACCAGCATCAATTGTCCCAGTAGTCTCCTCCTTTTGACTATAAAGCCAGAGGAACATGGCTGAAGCTGCTGAGTTCTGCTGCTTGCAGGAGCTGGAACATGGCCCCTTTGTTCTATTACATTATCACTAGCTTCATTTTTTCCAACTCCTTTACTGCCTAAACTTGACTGTCCTGGATCCTGCTCTGTAGATTGACCTTGAACTCAGAGATCTACAGCTTGTATTCTGGGATTAAAGGTGTGTACCACCATGTCTGGATTTAAGCTTTTCTTCACCTAGAATTTGTTTTCTCTCAGGCTGGCCTTGAACTCAGAGATCTGCTTGGATTTATCTCCTGGGATTAAGGTGTGCACCACCATTCCTGGATCTAAATTTAGCTGGGTAGGATCTTTCCCTAAGGTCACCATTCCCTTAATTCAATTTAATATCCTTGAACACAGGATTCAGCTCCATTTCACTTCCTGGTACCACTTTGTCTTAGTCAGGGTTTCTATTCCTGCACAAACATCATGACCAAGAAGCAAGTTGGGGAGGAAAGGGTTTATTCAGCTAACACTTTCCACATTGTTGTTAATCACCAAAGCATGTCAGGACTGGAACTCAAGCAGGTCAGGAAGCAAGAGCTGATGCAGAAGCCATAGAGGGATGTTACTTACTGGCTTGCTTCCCCTGGCTTGCTCAGCCTGCTCTCTTATAGAACCCAAGACTACCAGCCCAGGAATGGTCCCACCCACAAGGGGCCCTGTCCCCTTGATCACTAATTGAGAAAATACCCCACAGCTGGATCTCATGGAGGCACTTGGCTAACTGAAGCTCCTTTCTCTGTGATAACTCCAGCTTGTGTCAAGTTGACACACAAAACCAGCCAGTTCAACTGATCCCTTGTCAACTTGACACACAAACACATCACTATTAAGCCTCAACCCTTACTTTCTTATTCATTCCCAAGATCTAAATAACTTTAAAAGTCCCACAGTCTTTTTGTATTAAAGGTTCAATCTCTTTAAAATGTCCAATATCTTTTGAAATTCAAAGTCTCTTAACAGTGGGCTCCACTAAAATACTTTCTTCCTTCAAGAGGGAAAAATATCAGGGCACAGTCACAATCAAAAGCAAAAGTCAATCTCCAACCGTCCAATCATCTGGGCTCCTCCAAGGGCTTGGGTCACTTCTCCCTTTGTAGCACACACCTTGACCTCTAGAGTACAGGCTCCAGATGCCTGTACTCCACTGCTGCTGCTGCTGTTCTTGGTCATCTCATGGTACTGGCATCGCCAAAACACTGCTGTCAATTGCAACTGAGGCTGCACCTCTACCAATGGCCTTCCATAGCCGGGCGTGGTGGCGCATGCCTTTAATCCCAGCATTTGGGAGGCAGAGGCAGGTGGATTTCTGAGTTCGAGTCCAGCCTGGTCTACAAAGTGAGTTCCAGGATAGCCAGGGCTACACAGAGAAACCCTGTCTTGAAAAAAAAAACAAACAAACAACAAACAATGGCCTTCCATGGCCTCTCACAGTGCTGAGTCTCAGCTGCTCTGCATGACCCCTTCATTCCTTCAAAACCAGTA
>NC_034594.1:93514990-93520916 GCF_900095145.1 Mus pahari
AACTCAGAAATCCACCTGCCTCTGCCTCCCGAGTGCTGGGATTAAAGGCATGTGCCACCACGCCCGGCAGGCCTCCATTTTCTGCACTGTTCTCAACATTATCTTCCAAGCTCCTACACAACATCCCACAGAGCTCTTAACACAGAACGGATCTTCTGGCCCAAAGTTCCAAAGTCCTTCCACAGTCCTCCCCAAAACATGGTCATATTGTCACTGGAATACCCCACTATGCTGGTACCAATTTGTCTTAGTAGAGTTTCTATTCCTGCACAAACATCATGACCAAGAAGCACTAATTGAGAAAATGCCCTACAGCTGGATCTCATGGAGGCACTTCCCCAACTCAAGCTCCTTTCTCTGTGATAACTCCAGCTTGTATCAAGTTGACACACAAAACCAGCCAGTACACCCTTTAATATTCAAACTATATTTTATATTTTTCCTTTCTAAGCTTGCTATGCTTATTCAAAATGCTCTTCATGAGATGTAACCAGAGAACAAAGTCTATGATGGGTGTTTCTGAGGCTTCCCTCATCAGTGAAATTTTCTGAGTCTCTTCACCTTAGCCTTAGGCAGACTCTTCAGACAAGGGCAAAAAGCAGCCATGTTCTTCACCAAAATGCTACAACAACAGTATCTAGGCCATATACTGAAGTTCTTCTCCACTTAAACCTCTTGGGCCAGGTCTGCACAGTTCAACTCATTTGCAGCAACAAAGTCTTCCATATTCCTGCTAGGATGGCTCATTAAACCTCATTAAAGCATTCTACTGCTTTCCAAATCCAAAGTCCCAAAATCCACATTCTTCTAAACAAAAGCATGGTCGGGCCTATCACAGCAGTACCCCACTTCTGATACCAACTTCTGTCTTAGTTAGGGTTTACTGCTGTGGACAGACACCACAACCAAGGCAACTCTCATATAATTGGGGCCTGGGGGCTGGAGAGATGGCTCAGAGGTTAAGAGCACCAACTGCTCTTCAGAAGGTCCCGAGTTCAAATCCCAGCAACCACATGGTGGCTCACAACCATCTGTAAAGAGATCTGACGCCCTCTTCTGGTGTGTCTGAAGACAACTACAATGTACTTAGATATAATAATAAATATTTAAAAAAATAATTGGGGCCTGGAAGCCAGTGAGCTTCCCTTTGCAAAGAAGAATGGAAGTGTAGTGTCTTGAAATGTATTGTTGTTTGCATTTCTTTTTAAATTCAGATTGAGGGCTGTGGATATAGCTCAGTTGATAGTGATTGCCCAGTAATCACAAAGCTCTAGTCTCAGTCCCCAGCGCCGCACAAATCCGACATGGTATACACACACCTGTAATTCCATCCCTCCAGAGGTACAGACAGGAGGATGTAGAGTCCAAAGTTATTGTCAGATATGTAATGAATCTGAGGCCAACCTAAGCTACATGACACCTGTGATGGTTTGTATGTTCTTGAACTAGGGAGTGGCACCACTTGGAGGTGTGGCCTTGTTGGAGTAGGTGTGTCACTGTGGGTGTGGGCATAAGATCCTCACCCTAGTTGCCTGGAAGTTAGTCTTCCACTAGCAGCCTTTGGATGAAGACATAGAACTTTCAGGTCTCCTGCACCATGCCTACCTGGATGCTGCCATGCTCCCACCTTGATGGTAATGGACTGAACCTCTGAACCTGTAAGCCAGCCCCAATTAAATGTTGTTTTTTTTATAAGACTTGCCGTGGTCATGGTGTCTGTTCACAGCCGTAAAACCCTAACTAAGATAACACCCCATAAAATTGACTCTAAGGAACGGGGCAACCTCCCACTCCACACCAACCCCACACAATTTGCTGAGTCAGCAGATCTCATTGGGTCTCAGACACAAGGTTGGTACAACTGTCTAAACTGTAGAGGCAGGATATGTGGTTATGTTCCCAGCACTGCATAAACTGAATGTGGTAGTGCACACCTGTAATTCCAGCATGCAGGACATGGGGGCCTGAGGATCATAAGTTCAAAGTCATTGTTGGCTATATAATAGAGTTCAAGGACAATTTGAGCTCAGCCTGGGCTAAGTAAGAATCCACGGTGGACTGGGAGATAAGATACACATTTAATAAGAAACGTCTCCACAGCTCTCTTTCTTCTCTCCCTCACTTTTTCTTTTAATGACAAGGTGTTTTTGTATCCAGGCTGGCTCTGAATTTGCCATCCTCCTGCCTCTGTCTCCTGAGATCCTGATTGCAGTGTTTTCTCCTGTTGGTTCATACATAGTGGCATAGCTTTCAAACGAGGGCATCTTGGATCCACTGGACTATACTCGTGCAAGCATGGGCAGCTACAGAGCATCCTGTGTTACATTCCTCATTGTTGAGACAAAATACCTGGCAAAACAATCAGTGGAAGGAATAAAGACAAAAGAGAAGAGGAAAGAAGGAAGAAAGGGAAGGAGGGATGGAGAAGGAGGGGAGACGGGAAGGAGGGAGAGAAGAAGGGGAGATGGGAGGAAGGGAAGGAGGAAGGTGGAAGGAAGGAAGGAAAAAAGGAAGGAAGGAAGGAAAGAAGGAAGGAAGAAGGAAAATGGAAGAAGCAAGGAAGAGATGGAGGGAGAGAGGGAGGCTCACAGTTTGAGGTCACACAGTCCACCATGTTGGGGAAGGCATGGTGGCAGGAACTTGACATCTCTCATGGACATTGTATTCATCAGGAAATCAGAAAGCAGAGATGGGCAAATGCTGGTGCTCAGCTCACTTTCACCAAGACACTGGCCCATGGAATAGCACCACCCACAGCTAGGGAGCACCTTCCCACCTCAGTTAAACCAACCTAGAAACTCCCTCACACATGTGCCAGTGATTTGTGTCCTAGGTGATTCTAGATCCTGTCAAGTTCAGCAGCAATATTAACCATCATATCAGGTATTCACCATAATCCTTCTGAACAACATGTGTGAGAACTGGATCCTGTCCCTGACCCTGTAGACGTATGATACTGGGAGCTGGAGCCCTGGGTGGGTAAGGGTATTTTGTTCTTCTGGGATCCAAAGCCACTGTGGACAGGGCAGAAGCTATTCAATGGGCCAAGATTGATTTTCCAAAACTCACAAAGAACAGAGGAGAACTGTGGTTCCCTGGAAGAGCAAGGGTCCTCAGCTTATCTGTGACTCAAAGCATACGAGAGATGTCTGGAGAGATGGCTCACCATTAATAATTCTTGCTGCTCTGGCAGTGGACTTGAGTTCAAGTCCCAGCACCCATATAAGGTAGCTCATAAACAACCTAACTCAAGCTCTAGAGGATCTGATGTCCTCGTCTGACCTCTGCACTTACATGCGATAACCATACAGGCACACACGTACACATAATTGAAAATAAGACTGTCAGTGGGAAGTGCCTTGGCTTGGTTCTTGAACTGGGGAGTCCCCATTGCCAACATTTTCCAGCTTCTTTCTAGTTTCTCTTTTCATCTGGGAGCAACAGACAGGGCCTAGCTTCTCTAGGCAGACTTCAGCAGCACAAGTATGGCTGCACTGCCCTTAAGCCTTACAGGATTGGACAATCTGCTAAGCCTGAGCTTGTGATCTCTCACCCATGATGTGGGACAGTGATACCCTCCAGGTGTGTGAGGACATGCAAGGGAAGCTCATGCCTTCCCAGCTGCCTCCTGTGTCCTGGGGAGGGAGTTACTACAGTCTCCCCAGACATCCTCCCGCTGCTCCCTGTCCCTGAGGAAGAGATGCTGCATGTGGTCTCTCAGAGGTTGGCACTTGCAGCTAGGGACGTTTGCAAAGGGAGGGGTAGAACTGATAACAGGTTCTTGTTTGGCCCTGGCAGGAAAGCACTGTGCCAAAGTGCAAGTGGCCATCTCCACCCAGAGCTATTTGTTCAAGGGGGGAATGGCTGCCCTGTAAGGATGAGGGGCTCTGACGCTGATAATACTGGTATAGTACCAATCTAGTGTGCATGAAGCCCATATAAACCTAGCGGTGGCAGCTGTGTGATCCAGTGGGCGGTAGAAGCAGGAGGGTCAAAAGTTTAAGATGATCCTTAACTACTTAAGCCCAGGTTACATGAGACCCTGTTTCCAAAAGCAATTATCTCTTATTTGGTTAGCATGTGAGTCATTAACAGGTTATGGCACAGATTTTTGTTTTGATTTTTTTTTTGTCAGGCTAGGGATGGACTCAGGGCCTTGTGCATTCTAAACTCATACTATACAGTTGAGCTACAGCCTCACCTGTTTGTTCACACAGGTCTTGGAGATTAGTGTGTACTTCACACTCAGTTCAGACTAGTAATATATCAGGTGGTCAGTGGGTACCCTTTGTGCAGAGGGTACTACGGGATGCAGTTTTGACTTCTAAAACTTGATGCAGGGACGCCTTTCTCGGTCATTTAAACTGCCTTTTCTTTTCTTTTCTTTTCTTTTCTTTTCTTTTCTTTTCTTTTCTTTCTTTCTTTCTTTCTTTTTTTGAGGTAATGTCTCTTGTATTTCAGGATAGCCTCAAACTCTCTGAGGATGTCCTTGAACTTTTGATGCTCCTGCCTTCACCTCCAGAGTACCGTGATGATAGCCATGCCTCACTGTGGCTGGTTTTACAGAGTTCTGAAGGCTTTGTGCAAGCTCAGCAAGGACCCTACCAACTGTGCTGTGTGCCCGGTCCCTTACACTTACTTCTGGTTTCTTTTCTTGTTTGTTTGTTTGTTTGTTTGTTTTTGGTTGGTTGGTTTTTTGGTTTTTCAAGACAAGGTAGCCTGTGTAGCGCTGGCTGTACTGGAACTCACTCTGTAGACCAGGCTGGCCTCGAACTCAGAAATCCACCTGCCTCTGCCTTCTGAGTGCTGGGATTAAAGGCGTGTGCCACCACTGCCCGGCTCTGGTTTCTTTCTTTCTTTTTTTTTTTAATTACATTTTATTATGTATTGTGTGTTTGTGTATATATGTGTGGGTGCACTACTGACATGATGTCTATGTGCCAGTCAGAGGATACATTGCATGAGTCTTCCTACCATGTGGGTCTCTCGGATAGAACCATCTTGCCTGCCCCTTACTTTGGGTTTCTGTTCCTTGCAACACGAAGTAATTGTAATCAGCTCATAAGGGGCTACCCTGCTGCTACAACTGCTAAAGTAACTGGACAAGGGATTAGAGGTACACAGCCAAGAGGAGTCCCTGGCAAAGCTTGATCTGCTTCACACACGTACCTTTACCCAAAGATCTATGACAGCTCCAAGAGGCTCCATCAGCTTGGCTGTAAGTGATGGCTGTGAGTTCAGAGAACATGACAGGTGCTAACATTCACAGCTGATGTGTCTGGTCCTGGATAGGGCACTTGGTGCTCTGCTGCCATCTGGGTTCTGGAGTCCTCCAAGGCATCCACTGAGAGGCATTATAGCTTAACTGGACCCCTGCCCACTGCTTCCTCTACTCCCCTACAGCTGCTGGCCCCTGAGCTCATGATAATTCCCTAAAAATGCTTACACATTCTTCCTCCAGCCAAATCCCAGCTCCTCTCTCCAGGCCACCATGACCTCCTATTCGCCCAATCAAATCATATTCTCAGAGTGCAGGCTTCAGAGTCGTGAGGACCTCCAAGGAAAACTGGGAGTCCCTCATGGAACTGATAAAATGGGGGGCTCCTAGGGACTCCGCAGGAATGGGAGGCTTATTTTTGTTCTTGATGGACCCTCAGGTTGATTCTAGGAGCAGACATACATGTTGATCAAGTTTTTTTTTTTCCAGTACTAGGTGAAGAAAAGAACTCTGGGATGGTGGTCATCAAATGGCAGGGACCTGGGTGTATAGGGTAGACCCAAGTCACACCTGAACCCCAGGCTCTTAGGTGGGACAATATGTCAAAAAGATTCCAGCCAGCCGGGCGTGGTGGCGCACGCCTTTAATCCCAGCACTCGGGAGGCAGAGGCAGGCAGATTTCTGAGTTCGAGGCCAGCCTGGTCTACA
>NC_034594.1:93520951-93527615 GCF_900095145.1 Mus pahari
AGTTCGAGGCCAGCCTGGTCTACAGAGTAAGTTCCAGGACAGCCAGGGCTTCACAGAGAAACCCTGTCTTGAAAATCAAAACAAAACAAAACAAAACAAATAAACAAAAACAGAAGAAGGAGGAGGAGGAGGAGGAGGAGGAGGTTCCAGCCATTGGGCTCACAGCTGTGAGACGGTGCAATAGGTTAAGAGTGCCTGTCTCCGAGGCTGACAATCCAGGCTAGATCCCTGGGACTCACTTGCTGGAGGGAGAGAATTGAGTCATATCAAGTTGTCCTCTGAAAGCCATGTCCCCCCTGCTGCAAATAAAATTGTTTTTAAAAGTCAATATTCCCGTCTATGCAAATCACATACATTTACAAAATAGAGACCAAAAAGAGGTGGTTCATCTGCATATCTGTCCTCTCTATACTAGACTAATTGTTTTCCCAAAGACTGAGAAGTCAAAAGCTCAAATTCGTCCTTATCATCCCAGCAGGAATCAAAAGACTGCCTTTGCCCCGGGAGAGAGAAGTTTTGTGGTCACCTGCCACACACTTGGACAAAAGAATCCACATTCCTCTTCCCCTAAAGCTTGTAACAAGTTTTAGATTTCGTTTTGAGGCAGGGACCCTTAGCTTGGAGGGAGTTTCCACTGATGTTTGTCTTTGCTGGAGCCCTGAGGGGCTGGGATGCCAGAAAGCATTTCCTCTCCAACAGATTTATTTTAGGGCTTGGACAGAGGGGGAGTCTTTGTGGTACCCTACAAATCTGGCTGAGTCCAATCTAGCATTATGCCTGGGAAGGGGTGAGAACCAATACAGACACTTGGTACAAACACCCTGGGGTCAATTAACCCCAACACAGGTCACAGCTGACAGCTCAGCAGTGAAGGCCCTCGGAATGCGCTTCTCTTTGTGAATTGCCTTTCTCCAAGTCTTAGCACTTGATGTGTACCTGAGGGCATTCCTACGTTCACCTCTGCTGGGCTAGTTAGCTTCACTGCCACCCACCCACACCCTGGAGAGCTCCAAAGTCATCCTCAGTCAGTCCCGATCTCACCACCATACACACATGGTTCCCATAACAACGACACTTCCCTCTGTCATCTTCTGCTTGTCCACTGGCCTTGCTAAAATGATAGGAGCCTCTGGAAGGACTGGCTTCTTGGCATTATCCTAGGGTGCTCTCCTTTTGAAAGCATGTCCCCGTTCTGGTCCCCGATGGAGAACTTAGTGCACAGGATGTTGCTTAAAGAATTCTTTTTTTTTTTTTTTTTGTTTTTTTGAGACAGGGTCTCTCTGTATAGTACTGGCTGTCCTGGAACTCACTTTGTAGACCAGGCTGTCCTTGAACTCAGAAATCCGCCTGCCTCTGCCTCCCGAGTGCTTTAGTATCATTATCTGGGAGAGCTGGGAAGGGAAAAGGTGATCACTTTCCAGTTTCTCCCATGGGAGCTCTAGGACTAAAATGGCCTTTGTGTTGTCACACATCCACAAAGTTGGGTGTGATAGCTACTGGAATGTTGCCCAACCCCTGAGACATGTGACCTCCAGGAGCATCCAGAGCAGCAGAGGTTCCCCGAGAGGCAGGCAGGAGTATCCCAAGGGTTTCTCACAGAGCAGCAACCTGTGGCTGGAGACAGGGCAGAGCCAGCAAAGGACAGGGGACTTGTGTGCCTATGCTTGCAGGCCCAGGAAGTCTCTACAGACTCATTCAATTAAGCCTAACACAGGTCCTGAAAAATCACTCTGTGGGGTCACCTCTAGGAACCGTGTACCTTTCTGCCTGCCCATCTACCTATGGCCTGCTGTTCACACTCAGCCAGACTCACCTTTCCAAAAGCCAATTATAAACAACATCCAAAATCTTAAAGGAGCAGAGCGGTGGTGGTGCACACCTTTAATCCCAGCACTTGGGAGGCAGAGGCAGGTGGATTTCTGAGTTCGAGGCCAGCATGGTCTACAAAGTGAGTTCCAGGACAGCCAGGGCTATACAGAGAAATCCTGTCTCGAAAAACAAAAAACAAAAAACAAACAAAACAAAACAAAACAAAAAAAGGAGCAGAAAGGTGGCAGGCAGAGCTGCACAGGTCCTTGCTGAGTTGCATACCCAGACTCCCATTGTAGAATAAAAAGAAATGACTCCTGCAAGTTGTTTACACTCCACACACACCAAGGTACAGTGTCCCTGACACACACACACACACACACACACACACACACACACACACAGAGAGAGAGAGAGAGAGAGAGAGAGAGAGAGAGAGAGAGAGAGAGAGAGACTTAAAAACAACCCTAGTAAAGGAAGTGGAAAGAGAATCTTGCCTCCCGTGTTTCTGACACCTGGATACTTCATCCCATCTCCTAAACTCTTCTGTATGTCACACAAGCCCAGTTTGTCAAAGCAAGGTTGTCACAAACCAGTCTGAAACTTTCTTTTCAGGATGCTTCCTAGGCTCATCCGGACTCAGACTAACGACTAATTCTGGGCTCTGAGTAAGAGGCCCAGGTATCACTTTTAAGTTTATGTTATTTTTATTATTTTATTTTATAGAAAGGTCTCCTGCTTTCCTGTAACTTACTGTGCAGCAGAAGATGACCTTGAATTTCCGATCTTCCTGCCACTACCAGTGCTGGGATTAGAGACCTGTTCTACCACAACCGGGCTTAGAGCTTTGTGTATGCTAGGTGACTTCATGTATGGTATGCTAGGTGAGCTAGTCATGGAGTTAAAGACAAGTAAAAGCAATAGAAAAAAAACAAGGAAAAACAAAAAAACGTTAAGGGGAGTGCTTAGGTGCTCCTGGCCACAATCCGGCCCTGAGCAACTGCCTTGGGCTCAGCGTGGAAGCTCGGAGGCCACTAGGCCACCGCGAGAGTGACTGTGTCCCCAGGGTCAGTGGCCAAGCAAGTGCAACCTCCCTCAGGCAGGTGCCGCTCAGTGCCGCCCTCCCGCCGTGCTAGCCACAGGGGCGGCCCTGCAATAACCCCTCCCCCTAATGCCACGCCCACCTGACGGCCTATAAAAGGCGCTGGCCGCAGCCCACTCGGGTTCGAGTGCTGCTTAAAGGTGGACAGCGGCCAGGGTCGCCGCGTCCAGCTCGGTGCCACGCCCCGGCCGGTGCTGCGGAAGCCTCAGCCATGCTGTTCTGGCACACGCAGCCCGAGCACTACAACCAGCACAACTCTGGCAGCTACTTGCGGTAAGACGCGGCAACACCTGCCTACGACCGGGGGTCGGAGCGCTGACTGACCTCAGGCCTCCAGGGAAGGGCCCTCGGGGAGACCCCTAGGGTATGATCGGGGAAGGGGCGCACTGATGCCCGCGGGGTGCTTCTCCGAGGTTTCCCTGCCGCTCGCTGTGTTCCCGGCCGGGTCTCGTAGCCTTCCCTCTCTCTTCCCCACTCCAGTAGGAGAAATAAACTTGCCTCATCCATCAGGAGCTGGAGCGTCCCGGGAAGCCAGGTCCCGCCCGCCCGCTCTTTGCTCTTCTCGGCCCTTGGGCCCACAGGTGGATAGCGGGAGCCGGTCTGCGCTGCAGCCCTGAAGGCTCGGGCTTTAGGGGGTGGCTGTCCCTGCCCGGGGTCAACTTGGTATGGCCCCTAGGCTGGGGCTTAACCGAAATTCCTCTTAGGTGCGGATTTCGCTAGCGCGCTTTAAGGGAAGAGGGTCCCGCGGGATTTTGGAAAGTTCTCTGAACTCCCTCTTTTAGGAAATAGAACTTCCTCACCTCCCCACTTTGCTTTGGTGACTCCCTGATTCTTTTTTTTTTTTTTTTTTTCTCCCCCGCTATGGTGCAGCTGGCTGCAGGGCTAATAAGCTGGCATTTCTTTTTCTGAACTCACCAGAACCAGCTTCAACCTGTCTTTATTTCCATCCTAGTCACAGTTTATTATATGTGCCTTACTTAACCCAAAGTGTGTTTGATGTGGGCTCAAGAAGGCATCCCAGGGGCTGTCAGCCCTAACTACAGAACCTTAAGTGCTTCTTTGGACCCACCAAGTCTCCCCTCTTGGATTTTTTTTGGTTTGTTTTTGTTTTTATTTTTGTTATTTGTACTTCCTGGCTTCTGATTCATGTGTGTCCAGGACTCTTCTAGGAAGACATCCCCCTTCTTAGAAAACTGAGGATTGATGGTGTATCTTCAGGTTTTTGTTTTGTTTTGTTTCTTTTAAAAATAACTCCAAACCATTGAAAATGGCAATCAAACAAGGGACATGGAACTGCAGATCCCGGTGGTGTTGAGGTAATGCAAAGCCCACAGTTAAAATTGCTATAGAATAAATATATGCTAACTGTATAACACTATAGGGTTACCTGTGGTTTCTTTTGGATTGTTGTGAGTAGCCATTAGGTATTTATCTCATCCTATCTTAAAAATGAAGTTGAAGGTGACCTTGAGTGGAAGTACTTGAAATGTAGTTGCATAAAACATCATCCTTGTTTGAGGTGAAGTATGGTTTATGTATCTGTGTCTGAGATGGAAATTTGTGAGCCAGCCCAGATACTTTTAAGATGTTGACTTAGCATGAAAGGAGGAAGGCAAACCTTGAGGTGAAGAACCACTACAAAGCAGCACTGTTTCTTTGGGTGCTTTGAGGAAGCGATGGGTAAAGACTGTCTATACTCCCCACTGGAAGCTGCTGGTGGTTTTGTTTTTTGTTTTTTTTTTTTTTTACCTTCAAGTAGTTTGACCTCCTTGTGCCCTGCGTCCTGTGTTAATGCAAGAATATTTTTCTTTGCTTTCCTTTTTTTTCTTTTTTTAAGAATTTAAAAATTTGGGGCCGGTGAGATGGCTCAGTGGGTAAGAGCACCCCACTGCTCTTCCGAAGGTCCGGAGTTCAAATCCCAGCAACCACATGGTGGCTCATAACCATCTGTAACAAGATCTGACTCTGTCTTCTGGAGTGTCTGAAGGCAGCTACAGTGTACTTACATATAATAAATAAATAAATCTAAAAAAAAATTTTAAATTTTAATTTTATATTATTATTACTGTTTTGTTGTTGTTGTTGTTGTTTTGTAGTGATGGGATGAACCTTGGGCCTTTCGCTTGTTCTTCCATTTTGATAACTTCTGACCCTCCTTTTTCTTTTATTATCAGTTTTTGTTCTGCTAGAAATTCTACAAGCCATCCGATTTCAATGAATAGTGGGTGGCCCTTAAGTTAAGCCCTCCCTCTCCTTTCTGTTTGATGTTCTGGTGACTTTTATTCCTTGGCAAATAAGGACACCAGGCCAGAAACAAGTTACTGTTGAATGATGGCTCTAAACTAACTCTCTCTCTCTCTCTCTCTCTCTCTCTCTCTCTCTCTCTCTCTCTCTCATTTAAAAGTAACAGTGCCTGAGTTATTAACTTACATGGTCTGGGCAAACATGAAATTATGCAATTCTCAGGGCAGCAGGATGGTACTTCTTTCTGTGTTCCATAATAACTGCCCAGGCTGAAAAGTGGAAAGATTTGCTTCTGGCGAAGGTGAAACTGGCCAGCCTTAATACTACTACTCTAGCCAACAGACAGGAATAACAGGGAAACACACACACACACACATACACACACACACACACACACACACACACACACACACACACACACACAGGGAATGTCTCCCAGGTGTGTCCAAGGCAAGCTTTCTGAGAATTTGTTAGGTACTATTGGGGTGTGTACTGGGTTATATTTCATGGACACTCATTTATGATGCTCTACCGGGAACACATCGTACTGGTGACAGTGCAGTGAAGTGGGGTCAGCTGATCTGATTCATGGCGATGGGAGGAGGGTCATCAAGATAGGGCGGGGCATCTTTTGGTTGTTGTTTCTGTGACAATGTAGTTTAGAATCTTTAAGGATGTCTCACCTACCTGTAGGTCATTCTGATCCTCAGGGATTTTATTGTTCTTTGCAAGGACACCCATCTGAAGTCCCAGCAACTCAGACGGTGGGAAAGCTCCTTGAGTCTGGGAGTTCAAAGCTAGCCTGGGCAACGTACTGATACCTTCTTGAAGAAGTTTAAAAACAAGTTCCTCTGTCACAGGGTAATTGGAGACTGAGGTGTACATGTATGTATAATGTGTGTGTGAGCATTGTGTGTGTGTGGTTTTCTTCTTCTTTTTTTTTTTTTGTTCCCCAGACAGGGTCTCATTATGTAGCCCTAGCTGTCCTGGGACTCACTCAGCTTGGCCTGGAACTCACAGAGATCCACCTGCTTCTGCCTCCCAAATGCTGGGATTAAAGGCGAAGGCCACTACGGCCACCGACTAGTCCTTAATGTTCCTCAGGTACCATGCACTTTGTGTTTTGAGCTTGGAGCTTCTACTGGTCTGGAACTTGATAAGCAGATTAACTGCCTAGCCAGAGAGCCTCAGGGTGTGTGTGTGGGGGGGGTCATCCTGTCGCATCTCCCCAGCACTGGGAGATGTGTAGTTAGCACACACTAACCACACTCAGCTTTTGCAGACCTGCAGACCATACCCTCTGGGATTGAAATTAGGTCCTCCCTGAAAAACATGTGCTTTACAGGCTGTCTCCTCAGTCCAGAGTTGATGTTTTGGTGTAGGGAGCATTATTTAGAGGTGAAGGAAACAGCATTTTGAATATTTTAAGATTTGCCACTTGGGTAAGAAACTGAAATCAGCCGGGCCTGGTGGTGTAGGCCTTTAATCCCAGCACTCAGGAGGCAGAGG
>NC_034594.1:93527646-93596943 GCF_900095145.1 Mus pahari
AGGCCAGCCTGGTCTACCAAGTGAGTTCCAGGACAGCCAGGGCTATACAGAGAAACCCTGTCTCGAAAAACAAACAAACAAACAAAAAAAAAAAAAAAAGAGAGAGAGAAAAAAAAAAGAAAAAAGAAAACTGAAATCAAGGTTTTCTATCTTCATAGTATTTTGGAGAGTTCATTATGAGTTTTAAAAGGGGGAGCTATGGGCCTACAGTATGACTCAGCAAGTAAAAGGTGCTTGCTGTCAAGCCTAAAGACCCTAATCCAATCCTAGGAATCCACATGATAGCAGGAGAGAACCAGCTTCCAAAAGTTTTCCCCTGATATTGATGTGTGTGCACATGCTGAGTGTGCACTTTTTAAAATATGCACATGTGCCTGGACACACAAATAACTAAACACATACATGTTAAAAATCCCTATTTTGGAAGAGGTGAAGGTGTGCGTCCATCTGGGTGAGGAAGCTAACTGCTCTTCAGTTGTGAGTTTATAGTTATGGAGTACTGCCAACTGCTGATACATAGAAGCACTGATTCAAGGATAAAAGTTGAGGCTGGGGAGGTATGTAAAGGTGCCAAATTTGATGACCTAGGTTCAGTCTCTGGCATCCACATACCAGGGCAGAAATGAATTTTGCAAGTTGTCCTGTGACCCCTACACATATGCACACCCATTCACCCACTAGATAGATAGATAGATAGATCGATAGATCGATAGATCGATAGATCGATAGATAGATAGATAGATAGATAGATAGATAGATAGATAGATAGATAGATAGATAAAGTAAAAAAGTAATAACATAGTTCAGATGATTGTCCTTGGCTGTCCTGGAACTCACTTTGTAGACCAGGCTGGCCTCAAACTCAGAAATCCGCCTGCTTCTGCCTCCCGAGTGCTGGGATTAAAGGCTAAGCTACTACCACCCGGCCTGGACGATGTTTTGTGTGAGTGCTTACAGACAGAAATGAGGTGTCCATGGCTAGGGGACATATAGCTCAGTGGTAATGCACTTGTCTGGCATGGACACAGTTCTGGTTCAGTCCCTGAGCACTGTATCCTTCCCCCAGAAAGAAAGGAGGAAAAAAAGGGAAGGAAGAAAGAATAATGTCACTTAGGTTTGGGGAGGTAGGAGACAACTTTAAACTTCCACATTTCCAGGCCTTGGGTGAACACATCTCATGAGAGCCAGTGGGTGAAGCTAGGGACATACAGTAATGGTTGCATCTGGGATTTGGGCCATGTGGATGAGGAGCTAGGCCATCCAGCATGTTGTGCTGGACTCTAAAGTTGTCTTTGCTGCCAAGGCCTACATCTATTCTGCCCAACATTGCTCTATGTTCCTGGGCTTTTCCTGACCACAGATTCCCGTGTTTTACAGTGATGTGCTGGCTCTGCCCATCTTCAAGCAGGAAGAGCCGCAGCTATCTCCTGAGAATGGGGCCCGCTTGCCACCCCTACAGTATGTGTTGTGTGCCGCCACCTCTCCAGCAGTGAAGCTACATGAAGAGACCTTGACATACCTCAATCAAGGTAGAGGCCTCCACAGAGTTGTAACCTGGGTGCAGGGGAAAAGTGGGATAGTTAGCAGATGATGTGGAAGACCCTGTTGAGCCTCTTTACCTGTGACTTGGGACTAGGAGTCGGGCGCAGGGTCAGATTCTGTGGCTTAGCTGTGTGGCTTCCCAGGACCTACATGACTTCACTGGGTAAATGGAAATATTGAAAACTGAACCAGGAGTGGTGATGTGAGCCTTTAGTCCTACCTACTCCATACACTAAGGCAGCCTGGATAGCAGAATCAGACTCTTGAGAAGGGGAAGAGAAGAAGCGGGGGAAAGCCAGGGGTGGGTCACTTCGGGACAGTACTCATGTGCCTCCAGAACTCAGTGGTCCTCAGGTGGTTGCTATTACTGTTTGTGCTTCTGAGACCTGGTCTGCTGTCCTTTATGGAGTAACAGCTGGCCCACATCCTCCCCAGCTCAGAGTCTGCCTTCCACCTGCCGGAAAGCAGCTGCCCTTGGTGGCTCTAGCACAGTGACCTGCCGTTAGTCTCAGGGCCTCGGGGATTTCTTGTGTAAAAGGAGAAAGTCTGATTTTGGGAGGGTGTTTAAAGAGGTGAAGGTAAGTGGCCTGCATGGCATGATGACAGTTGTGCAACTATCAGTCCTTCCAGTCTTTGTTGTGTTTTGGGTTGGAGTCTTGCTATGTAGCCCCAGGTTAGCATGGAACCCAAGATCCTTCTGCTTTAATTTCCTAAGTGCTGAGACTATAGGCTTGTACTGTATCTAGCTTCTAATACTTCTTTTAAAGTCTTTTTATTATGTCTATATATGTATGTACATATATATATGTATGTTTGTACACGTGTGATTATATTATGTATATATATAAGTGTATGTATGCATGACTACATTTATATATGGGGTGTGTGTGTGTGTGTGTGTGTGTATGTGTGTGTGTACACATGTGCCCTTGAAGTCAGAGGGACTTGTTCTCTTTCACTCTGTAGACTTCAGGTCACTGACTTGGCAGCAGGTGTCCCTGTCCAGCCAACCATCTCACCACCCCATGCTCCCCTTTTTGAGTGTTTCATTGTCAGACACCCCAGCGGTACCCTGGTGGATAGAGCTTTGTTGGTGTCTGTCCTGATGATGGGACTGTATCTAGCACTGTCTCCTGGATTGCCTCGAAGAATTTCATTCCCTCATCCAGCACACTGGTTGCTCTGCTAGGGGTTGGAATCTGGGAAGGGCAGCCGAGCCCTCGTAAAAAGCTGCCTCCATTCTGTAGAATTGCCTCTTGGATTTGACCTTGCCCATGTCCAGAACACAACAAATGGAAGTGGCTAGTCCACCTCTGCATGAATCCGTCATTGCTAGCCTGTCCCTGAGGAAGGTACTGCTCACCTCTGGGCTGCACACTTACTATTCCTGTGGTAGCTTGGTGGCCATTGATGGCAGCAGGTGACAAGCCAACTGGAAGCAGCCCCTTGTGTTTGCACAGTGGCTTCCGTCCTTGTGCTTTCTTCCTTGTTGAAGGTTAAATGCTGCCAGCTTCTCTCTGAGCAGTCTCTTTCCTCACTGGCCCCCTCAGCATTCCATCACTCTCCCCCTATCCCCTTCCTGATTCTTGCTTAATCTTGAGAGTGGAGAAATGAGACCACTGAACTGATGTTGGTCTTGTTTGGGGCCATGTTCCATATGAGTGCTGTAAGGTGTTGTTGCTGAACACTGTGTCTGTCCCCTTCCCCATCTTAAGGATTTCTTTGGTTGTGTTCACCATGCCCCTCCGCTGTTATTTAGTCAGTGTTTGAAGGTGTTTACTAGCATATGAGGTCTTACTAACACATTTACAAGAACATCCTCTTCTCCATTATAGATGTTAAAAGAGGGAAAAGGGCCCACTCTGAGGTTCCATCCATCTGCTTGTGTTAACTTAGTATATTCCCTTTGGATAGTTATGGATTTATTATTTTACAATAGAAATCGAACCCTTGCTCAGAGAAGCCTTACACAATAGGCTAGTGTTCTATCACAGAACCACACTCCCTCCATCCCTAGATACTTTCGGTTATTCATTCTGTTTTTCAATATTTTGAGACAAGGTATCTCTGATTCCAGCCCCCCGCCCCACACCCCCGGGCATCCCAGATTGTTTCTTATGAGGTTTCACAAATGACTGACTAGTAGTCTTGACTGACTAGTAAAGTAATAGATGTTTACTACAGAAAGTATAGATTGCTTTGACATTGTTTAGAAGGGCTGGAAAATAGGTCAGTAGTCAGCGTACTTATGTAGCATGCCCTAGGTTTGATTGTTGTGTGGTGGTACACACTTGTAATCCCAGCTCTCTGAGAGGCAGGAGGATTAGGAGTTCAAGGTTATCCTCAGCTATATAGAGAGTGAGGATAGCCTGAGATGCTTGAGTCCACTGTCTTTGGGAAGGAAGGAAGGAAGGAAGGAAAGAAAGAGAGTCTTTCAAGCTGGGTGGTGCACACCTTTAATCCTAGCACTTGGGAGGTAGACACAGGCAGATCTCTATGAATTTGAGGCTAGCCTTGTCTATAGAGTGAATTCCAGGATAGCCAGGGCTACACAGAGAAATCCTGTCTCAAAAAAACTGAAGGGCTGTGAAGAAAAAGAAAGAGAGAGAGAAGAGAAGAGAAGAGAAGAGAAGAGAAGAGAAGAGAAGAGAAGAGAAGAGAAGAGAAGAAGGCAGGCAGGCAAGCTATCAGAATTATAGCTATAACATGAGTTATTTAGTCATACATCTTTAATCCCAGCACTCAGAAAACAGAGACAGGGGGATTTCTATGAGTTTGAGATTGGGTCTACATTGTGAATTCTACATTGTAACAGCCATAGTTACATAAAATCCCTGTCTTTAAAAAAGTTGCTATTTACATTTTGTGCTTTCCTCTCTGTGGTAACTACTGTGTGACTGTAGCCAGTCAATAAGCTAAATATATTAATTGTTGCTAATTTGCATGTTTCTGCCAATTTTTTTAAAAATCCAATTGAAACTCAAGAAAGCTTAAAACAGCAGAGCAAAAGACAGAAAATTAAAAGAAAAATCAATCAAATTTAAATCCCCTCTAATATCACCTGTAAGTGGTGTGTGTGTGTGTGTGTGTGTGTGTGTGTAATTTCATTCATTTGTGTTGTGGGTAACTCTTGCTGTGGCACACATCCAAAGGTCAGAGGACAACTCTCCGAAGTCAGTCCTTCCATCACGTGGGTCCTGGCAGTGGGAGTTGTCAGGCTTGGCAGCAAGAGCCTTTACACAATAGGCTGAGACATCTTGCCAGCCCAGCTATTGACTGTCTATGTATTTTATATGTACATGTTTTAAAATTGGGATCATATAGTACCATACCATAAACTCTGTTACTCCAGTGTTTTATATTGTGGGCAGTCAGTTTTTGTTAGAAATTACACATTAAAGGTCAATGAGATGACTCCACAGGGAAGCCTGACAACCTGAGTTCAATTCCCAGGACCCACATGGTGGAAGGAGAGCTGATTTCCAAACGCTGACCTCTGACCCCTGCAGATGTGCCATGGCTTGGGCATGTGCACACACATACAAATAAATGTAATTTAAAAAATTAAACTTGGAGGACTAGGAATATAATAGCTCAGTGTCTGTCTAGAAATTAAACCCCGACAAGCATTCTTCCACGTAGAGCTTGATTGTTTTTTAGTTATATACCTAACATAGAACCTCAGTGTTAAAATGTTACACATTATCTTCTTGGCGGAGTGTCTCATGCCAGCCAGCCCTGTGCATCTCAGGGTCTCTCTCAAAGTCAGGTGTTCCCCACTCCTCCATTGCTGGTGGGATTGCAAGCTTGTACAACCACTCTGGAAATCAGTCTGGCGGTTCCTCAGAAAATTGGACATAGTACTACCGGAGGACCCAACAATACCTCTTCTGGGCATATACCCAGAAGATCTTCCAACTGGTAATAAGGACACATGCTCCACTATGTTCATCGCAGCCTTATTTATAATAGCCAGATGCTGGAAAGAACCCAGATGTCCCTCAACAGAGGAATGGATACAGAAACTGTGGTACATTTACACAATGGAGTACTACTCAGCTATTAAAAACAATGAATTTATGAAATTCTTGGGCAAATGGATGTATCTGGAGGATATCATCCTTAGTGAGGTAACCCAATCACAAAAGAAGTCACTAGATATGCACTCACTGATAAGCGGATATTAGCCCAGAAACTTAGAATACCCAAGATACATTATGCAAAACAGAAGAAAACCAAGAAGGATGACCACTGGGTGGATACTTCATTCCTCCTTAGAATAAGGAACAAAATACTCATGAAAGGATATAGGTACAGAGTCAAAATTTAGAGCTAAGATGAAAGGATGGACTATCCAGAGACTACCCCATTCGGGAATCCATCCCATCATCAGGCACCAAACCTAGATAGTAATGCTCATGTCAGCAAGATTCTGCTGAAGGGACCCTTATATAGTGGCCTCTTGTGAGGCTATGCCAGTGCCTGGCAAACACNGAAGTGGATGCTCACAGCCAGCTATTGGATGGAACACAGGGTCCCCAAAGGAGGAGCTAGAGAAAACACCCAAGGACCTGAAGGGGGCTGCAACTCTGTAGGTGGAACAACAATATGAACTAACCAGTACCCCCTGAGATTGTGTCTCTAGCTGCATATGTAGCAGAAGATGGCCTAATTGGCCATCATTGGGAAGAGAGGCCCCTTGGTCTTGCAAACTTTATATGACCCAGCACAAGGCAAGGCCTGGGCCAAGTAGTGGGAGTGGGTGGGTAGGGGAGCAGAGGTGGGGGACGGGGTATAGGAAACTTTCGGGATAGCATTTGAAATGTAAATAAAGAAAATAATAATAATAAAAAAAAGAAAATATCTAATAATGAAAAAAATGAAAAAAAAAAAGTCAGGTGTTCCCAGTTTTCACAATTAGTAAAACATGAGACTTGATTTTTTTTTATAATAATAATAAAAATCTTTGTGTAGTATCTTAGACACTGACCTATTGCTGGGAAGAGACACCATTACCAAAACAACTCTTAGAAAAGAATGCATTAAATTGTGGACAGCCTACAGTTTCAGAGGTTCAGTCCATTATCATCATGGCGGGAAGCATGGTAGCTGGAGATGGTGCTGGAGAAGCAGCTGAGAGCTACATCCTGATCTGCAGGCGGAGAGGGAAAGAGGCAGTGTGCTTGGCATGGGCTTTTGAAACCTCAAAGCCCACCCCAGTGATGCGCTTCCTCTAACAAGGCCATGCATGCCTTCTTATTCTTCCAGATGGTGACTAAGCATTCAAATGTGTGAGCCTACGGGAGTCATTTTTATTCAAACCATCGCATGTATGCATATACATACAGATACATGTCAGATGACAACACTGGGTGTCTGGCTTCACCGTCTTTTTCCTTGTTTGAGATGGAGTCTTAGTTATTTGCTATAAGCTTGTAGGACTCTCCTGTGCCTATTTACCACCGCTCCATAGGAGAACTGTTATAGATGTTACTGATGGCTAGCTAGCTTTATGTGGGTTATGATGATCCAAACCCAGGTCCTTCTGCTTGCACGGCAAATGCATTACTCACTGAGCCATCTTCTCAACTCAGAGATTTGCTTTTTTGAAAAGATTTTAAAAAAAATCACTCTTAAGCATTTTTAATCCACTTTTTTATGGTGTGTGGAGTCAGGTTGTAAGAGCAAGTACAGTACCAG
This sequence comes from Mus pahari, assembly GCF_900095145.1. NCBI lineage: Eukaryota > Metazoa > Chordata > Mammalia > Rodentia > Muridae > Mus > Mus pahari. Next base: position 93,534,889 of record NC_034594.1, read on the forward strand.
CAGAGGTCGGAGGNGTCAGGTATCCAGGAGATGATGGTGTCATAGGTGGCTGTGAGCTGCCTGACGCGCGAGGGGCTAGGAACTGAGTGTGGGTCCTCCGCAGGAACAGTATGTGCTCTTACCTCTACGCTGCTTTGTATTAAGTCCTCAAAACTTGATTTGATTTTTTTTTTCTTTTTTGTCTTTTTTAAGGTGTGGTCCTAAGCTTTAGGGAGCCTAGTGTGGCCTCAAACTTGTGAACCTCCTGTCAGCCTTCCAGAGTGCTAGGATTATAGGTGACCATTAGTTTGGTTAAACCTTCTGTGCTCCGTAATGACTAACGTGATGAAATACCTAAAATGTCTGTTGGTCTTTTAGAATGACTTTGTAATTTTATTATTATGTCTACTGTACATTTCTCTTTGAGATATTTGCCCCACCCACCGAAAGAGACATAATTTATGAACCATTTAGCAGCCGTATATTGTACTATTTTTCCTCTGTCAGACATGTTAACTATATTTCGTGGCATTTATATTTATGGCATAGCATGTAAGATCTGCGAGCCCTGAGCATGCCAACCATGGGCCTACACTCCCAGACCCATGATTACATTTTTTATTACGTTTATTTATTTGTATGAATGCGTACAAGCCATGCGTACATTAGAGACCGGAAGAGAGCTTGTAAGAGTTCTGTCCTCCAACTCTGGGTTCTGGGATCCCAGGGTCAGCTCAGGCTACAGCTCGTCTGCCCGTGCCTTTGTTTTTCTTTTTGACCTTGCACTTTAAGCGTTATGTTGGGTGCCTTATGACATGTGAGCAATGATTACTTGGAAAATGTTATATCCTTTTTCCTTCACCTCATTAATGATACTCTACCAGGTGTCTTCTCAGCCTACCCCCACCCAGCCACTAACCAGGACCTACCTTAATGAACTTCTGAGATCAGATAATATCTGGTGCCTTCAGGGTGGTATGGCTGCAGAATTAATATCCTTCAAGTCATATTACAGATTTTGATCTAATTTTCGCATCTGTGATCTCAGCACTCCTCTGCCGAGGCAGGAGGATTATAGTTTGAGGCTAGCCTGGGCTATATATTCAGATCACAGTTTTAAAAATGAACTACATGCCATTCAAGACCGTTTTAACTTATTGAAAGATTTTCTCTTAAGTTATTTATATTTATTATGTTGACCCTCATCTATAAATCAAATTCTCTTACTGAACCTCTGGACCACCATTTCCTGGGCAGTGTCCAAAGAGTGTCTAAGTAGCAGAAAGACTCAGGTAAGAAGTGTCACAGGCGTATCCTGGTCACCAAACCTGGTGGCTGGTTTTAGAAACGGGGAAAATGGTTTGAAAAGCCAATATATCTTCTGAGAAAAGTCTTCTAAAGAAAACAGCTGTAGACTAGAATGAAGGCTTGCAAGTTCCCTGCTGGGGTCAAAGGTCCTTGTGGACACAGCTTTCCTGACACTGGAGCCTGAGGGAAGGGAGAAGGTGGAGAGAGAACCCCAGGTGCTTCTGCCTTGGAGATAAGAAGCTCTTTCCTGAGTGCTCGCTGAGGAGAAAGCTAGCTTTGGTCAATTCCACACAAAGAGCTTAATCTTTCTTTATTACATCTATTTATTTATTTGTGTGCTTCCAAGATTAAACAAGATAGGGTACACTAGTTGTGTGTGTATGTGTCCACGCGTGCATGCAAAATGTGCCTAACTGATGTGAGACTCCAGCACTTTAGAATTAGTTTTTGTTTTCTTTCTTTCTTTCTTTCTTTCTTTCTTTCTTTCTTTCTTTCTTTCTTTCTTTCTTTCTTTCTTTCTTTCTTTCTTTCTTTCTTTCTTTCTTTCTTTCTTTCTTGCTTTCTTTCTTTCTTTCTTTCTTCCTTCCTTCCTTCCTTCCTTCCTTCCTTCCTTCCTTCCTTCTCTCTCTCTCTTTCTCTCTCAGCAGTCTTTTTTTAAAAAATTTATTTATTTATTATACATAAGTACACTGTAGTTGTCTTCAGACACACCAGAAGAGGGCGTCAGATCTCATTACGGATGGTTGTGAGCCACCATGTGGTTGCTGGGACTTGAACTCAGCACCTTTGGAAGAGCAGTCAGTGCTCTTAACCGCTGAGCCACCTCACCAGCCCTCTCAGCAGTCTTATAAACCCCATGCTGGCCTCAGATTCATTGTGTAGCTGGGAATGATCATACACTTCTGTTCCTCCTGCCTGTACATCCTAAGAGCTTGGATAACCTGAACAGGTTTATATAAGGCGGGTGGTCTAACCCTCAGTTTTGGGCACACAGCAAGCAAGCACTCCACCATATCCCCAGTCCCTAAAAGCATTTATAATCAATCACTATGATAAGTGTCAGAGCACATGCCCTCTAGGTCCATCAGAAAAGCACTTTCTAATTAATCCCTCTTCCCTATCCCTGACTGAGGATCAGACTCAGAGCCTGAGCTAACCCTGAGTCTTATTCCTGCCCTGATATTCTTTCCTAGGTATACCTTAAAATAAGTTGTCCTCATTTTTTTCAGGTGACAGCCTGACAGGTGTCTTAATTCTCTATTCTCCTCACTGATCAGACAGGGGTCTGGGGAAGGATGGGGCTATAGAGGGTCCTGCAGGAACGGGAGGAGACATTGGCAAACTAGGTTTTTGTTTTTGGTAGGTCTAGGCCCTGCACTTCCTGTAGTCTTCCATATAGTGTTCCACGAATGTCTGGTTACATTTTTCCTTCTTCCAGGTCTTTAGGTGACTGAATTTAAAGAAAGGGGTGGGATTAACCCCTCTGCTCTCTTTGTTCCACAGCTAAGTTTTCTTTTTCAGTTTAATTTTTAGCCTCAAGTTTGGATATATAAACTACAGAAGACAAATGACCTTGGTGCACATTACCTATAAACAAACAAACAAACAAAAAATGCTTTCTCTCTCTTTATTCTGAAAGGAGTTTACTGAGCAGGGAGACATACCCACTCTAGAAATAATGTCCCACAGTCTCTTGTCTTCTACCTGTTTGTCTTGGTCACACTAGCATTGGGCATATATACGTATATGTGTCTGTTTGTTTTTCTTCTTATGACAGAGTCCTAATATGTAGCCTTGGCTGGGCTCAGACTCTCAGATCTGCCTGCCTCTGCCTTCAGAGTGCTGGCATTAAAGGTATGCACCACATTGCCCAGCTAGGTGCTGGAGATCAAACCTAGTGCAATGTGTATGCTAAGCACACTGAGCTTCATCCCCGGCCCCTTCACATGCCTTTAATTTTAAAGATGTATTTGTGTATCTGTGTAGGTGGGTACATACAAGTGTAAGTGCCCATGAAGGCCATGAAAGTAGGAGTTGCATCCCCTGGAGGTGGAGTCATAGGTGGTTGTGAGCCACCTGACATAGCTACTGGGAACTTTTGGAAGAGTATCGAGTATTCTTTTTTTTTTTTTGGCTTTTCGAGGCAGGGTTTCTCTGTGTAGCCCTGGCTGTCCCAGAACTCACTTTGTAGACCAGGCTGACCTCAGACTCAGAAATCTGTCTGCCTCTGCCTCCTGAGTGCTGGGATTAAAGGCGTGTACCACCACGCCCGGCGAGTATTGAGTATTCTTAACCACTGAGTTATAGTCCAGCCCCAGCCCCTCTACATATCCTAGCATAAGAAAGACCTTGGGATAACTTGAAGGCTCCTTCTTCTAACCCCATCTAACTGGTGAGAAAACCAAGGCCTGAAGCGGGGAATAACACTTCTCAGCGTACACAGTGGGGTCTTAGCTGTCTCTGTGAATACAGCCCGGCTCCTCTCTGGGCTCCCAGAGAGTGTACTTCCCTTTGTGTGTGAGCGGCAGGTCAGAACGGAGTAGAGAAGATGGATGGGACTGCTCTGTCCCTTGAAGAGGACTCTGCCTTGCTGGCTGAAGACCACTCAGTGCTCAGTGCTCTCTATGCCTGCAAGAACCTTGGATGTTCTGGATTCCCAAGCACATTACCATGGACCCTGTAGCTCCAGAATGGAAGGGATCTAGGAATCCAGAGTGCAGAAATTAGAACCCCCATCCCTATCGCAAACACAGGTGACATGGATACTACATCTCTTTCCAAATGTCTGTGCATCAGCATCCCTACAGAAATGCAGAGTCCTCTGGGTGTCTGCCACCAGGACAACTGATGAGAACCTGAAAATTCCTGGTGATTATAAATGTATTCAGATTAGAGGAGCTTGGGCTCGCCTTTGTTCCTCAGCCTTTGGCTTCATAGGTGGGTAAACCGAAGCTTAGAGAGGTTGTATGACTTGCCCCAGAACATGCAGGGGTACACCTCCTTTCCTTTCCTTCCTCTAGGTCCCTCTCTCCCTTCCTCTGGGGTCTTGTAGAGCTGAAGAATGGCCTTGAACTACTGATCTTCCCAAGTGCTGGGGTTGTGGCATGCAGGCCGCTTGCACGGTGTTGAGCCTCTGGAGATCAGAGGCTATGCCACTACCTGGCTTTTGTTTGTCTTTTTTTTTTTTTTTAAAGATTTATTTTTATTTTATGCTTATGAATGCTTTCCCCATGTCTTAGTCATGGTTCTATTGCTCCAAAGACATACTATGACCAAGGCAACTCTTATAAAAGAAAGCATTTAATTGGAGGCTTGCTTGCAGTTTTAGAGGATTAGTTCATGATCATTATGGCAAGAAGTAGACAGGTGCGATGGTGGAGCAGTAGCTGAGAGCTTTGCAACCTGATCCACAGGCAGAGAGACAGAGACTCAGAGACTGGGCTTCTAAAACCTCAAAGCCCATCGCCAGGGACACACCTCCTCTGACAGGGCCAGACTTCCCAGGGTTCCCAAAAGTCCCACTAACTGGGGGCTAAGCATTCAAATATATGAGCCTATGAGGCCACTCTCATATAAAACCACCACACCCTGCATGCATGCATGCATGCATGTATGTATGTATGATGTATGAATACCATTGCATGTGCCTTGGGCAGGTGGAGGTCAGAAGAAGACATCAAATCCACTGCAACTAGAGTTACAGATGGCTGTGAGCTGCCTCCTGGGTGAAACTGAATTCAGTTTTCTGTAAGAACAGCATGAGGATCTGAACTCAATCCCTTAGGACTCTTGTGTGTGTATGTGGGGGGGGGGGCAGGGACAAGCAGGATGTGGTAGTATACCTTTAATTCCAACACTGAAAGTAGAGGTAGGAGGGTCCCTAGGGGACTTGCTAGCAAGTGAGTTCCAGGTTCAGTGAAAGGTCCCTGACTAAGAAAGGGAGAAATGGATGGACGGACGGACAGATGAAGGGAGGGACAGATGGACGGACGGATGGACAGGCAGACAAGAAGAGGAAAATGCGATGCACACACATGGGCATGGACACATACAATACAGTTTGCCTATTAATGATGTCCTGGAAATGTTGGCCATTTGAGATTGCCTTCTTTAGCTCAGCACAGTGTTTCCGCAGCTTAGCCATGATACCTTTATATCAGAACCTTAACTCCTTGAAATCACAGAATCACCTTCTATGTGTGGGTAATGTGTCCATATCCTGTTTAGTTAGTCCTTCTTTAGTTGGTGGACAGTTGTTCTGGATTTGTGTGTGTGTGTGTGGGGGGGGAACTGGGGTCTTGTTCACAGTAAATAACTGCTCTGCCACTTTGTGTGTGTGTGTGTGTCTGAGGAGGCCAAAGGACAATCTTAGGTATTAGTGTTCCTTGTGTGCTAAATGCCTTAAAAATATTTTAAGATTACATGCATATGATTATGTCTATTTACATGTGTTTGGTGGTGGTGGTGGTGGTGTGTGTGTGTGTGTGTGTGTGTGTGTGTGTGTGTGTATGTGTGTGTTGTGTTGGGAACCTTTGAACTCCCTCCTTATTCTTTTATCATTTTCTTTTTTTTTTTTTTTTTGTTTTTGTTGTTGTTGTTTTTAGACAGGGTTTCTCTNTGTAGCCCTGGCTGTCCTGGAACTCACTCTGTAGACCAGGCTGGCCTCNAACTCAGAAATCNGCCTGCCTCTGCCTCCCGAGTGCTGGGATTAAAAGCATGTGCCACCTCTGCCCGGCATCATTTTATTTTCTTGAGATAGGATCTCTCTATGTAGCCTAGGCTGACCTCAAACCTTTGTGAATCCTGCCTCAGCCTCCTGATTGCTGGATTGTGTGCATCCAATAAGAAGCTATAAACCACAGTTATCCTGCAGTGCTGTGGAACACTGGAACCTGCTCTTTCTTTCCAACTTGTTTTGGTACCCAGTGTCCAACCATCCAACCTCCCTCCTCCCTCTGTTGTACTTCTTGTGAGTAATGATACTGTTAGGCATTCCACCTGGTGCTTTGAACATATTATGCACATCTACCTCTGATCCTGCAGCATCCTCTGAGGTCTTCTATGTATATTTGTGGAGTTTTTGTTTATATATATATAGTAACTGTCTTCAGACACACCAGAAGAGGGCATCAGATTCCATTACAGATGGTTCTGAGCCACCATGTGGTTGCTAGGAATTGAACTCAGGACCTCTAAAAGGGCAGTCAGTGCTCTTAACCACTGAGCCACCTCTCCAGCCTGTTCTGTTTATTTATTTTTAACAAAAAAAAGCAGTGGGTCTAGGCATGAAACTCCGGCCTTTATGCTTGTATACCAGGTACTTCACTCACTGAGCTGGCTCCTGAGCCCCTTTCAGAAGTTTTGTATTTGACATGCAGATTCTGCATCTCTTGGCCTGAGTGCTGCTGAAATACTCCTTGGCAGGGTGTCCCACTGGGAATCATGATGCCTTGAGATTGATTCTTAGTGCTAGTGATGTTAGCCTAAAGACTGAATTAAGGCGACCAGTGGTCATTGTGTGTCTGTGTTAGGCTTCTGTGCGGTGGATTTACAAGTGTCCCTGTGCAGCTAATGAATTCTTTTAGCAGAGGGGACACTTAGGCTGTGCCGATAGCCTGACCCCTTTCTGTAATTGCCTGATAGTGATTTCCTATTTATTTTCCTCTTCCTACACTTGTATTAGAAATGTATCTGTAAGTTTTCTCTAGCTGGGGAGATAAAATAGCTCAGGTGGTGAAAAGCTTGTCAAGCAAGCCTGAGGACCCAAGTTTGGTCCCCAATACCTACAGGAAGAAAAAAAAAAATCCAGGCATGGTAGTGCATGCTTTCAACCCCAGTGTTGGGAAGATAAAGACAAGTGAATCCTGTGTTGGCAAGATGGCTCAACAGGTAAAGATGCTTGCCTTCAAGTCTGACCTGAATTCAGTCCCTGGGACCCACATAGTTAGAGGAGAGAGCTGACTCCCCGTAGTTGTCCTGTAGCTCCACGTGTGTATGCATTCCTTTGCCCCACAAATACATACATTTAAAGAATCTTAAAAGAAAGAATCTACTTTCCCATTATTTTCCTGATCTTCCTGCCCTGGTATGTGCTCCCCGCACTTACAGGCTAACACTGAATTCTTTGGTACACATTCCATTGCTCATGTTTCTTGCTGATGCTGTAGGGAGTGCCTCTGCCTGGCTCCCCTGTCACTTGTGCCTTGAGCATTTCCTCACTATTTGCCCCACAAGGTGTTTCCTGTTCTTCTGCTGTTTGCCCTGAGGCAGTCCTGGTAGCAGCCCCTTCTAAGTGTCCAGGCCATGGTTTTCTTCTTCAGGAGTACCCACAGATAACTGTCTTGCCTATTAGGTTTGATAACCTCGTTCATGACATTCATAGCAGAAAGGAAGTTAAAGCCTTCTGAGACATAGATCATGACCTTCAGGGAAAAGGCTCAGGCCCCTGGACAGAAGGCTTTGTCCCTGCAGTGTGCTGTCTCCCTGACTGAATGCACTCCGTCACAGTCACGGGTACTTGAATAGTACCATACACGTTGAGGTGACGAGACAAATTGCCCATGCTGGGCTGCATGGCCACTGCACCGTGCTTTCCTCCTCTGCCATTCTAGTGCTTTTGGCACGCTGCCTTCCTTTCTCTGGGGTGAGGATGGCCTCTTATTATATTTTACGTGGCATTCATTACCTAAACCAGCAACTGTTGGAAAGTAAACAACCTGTAAATCTTGGCTGGCCCTGGCAATTGCCTCCTGTTCTTGGGAACACAGTGATCTGGGCAGAAGGCCGTGCTCTGGGTTCTGCCCACTGGGCAGAACTACTCTGGCTTGTCTGCCCTTCGTGCAAAGGCACCTGGTAGGCTCTGCCCATTGGAGATCAGCTGGGATAGGCTGCTCTGGGCAGCACTGTGGATACAGGAGCTGCCCTCTGGAAGACGGTGGACTGCCTGAGAGAGAATGTGCTGCATGCATATGTGCAGGAGTACTGGAGTCCAAGTCCCAGGGATGGGTTTCTGCTAGATTGCCTCCTGGCTAAGTGACCTTAAGTACTGGGTTACTTGGGGTATTGGATGGTGTGGCTGCAGGAGAGTTGTGTAGTTTTAGAGTGGCCGGGTCAGGAAAATGCTGTCCTTACCTTGTTGTTAGGGTGTGGTCATGAGGAGTGCTCACAAGAGGCACTCCAGACAGCATTTTGTAGGTACTGAGAGAGAGTCTCAGGCAGGTTGCAAACTTGCCTCTGGGAGCTAGGGAGATGGCCATACTGGCCCAGCATGAGGTCCAGAGTTCAGATCCCCAGCACACACATAAAACAATGGGCATGACTACATCAGCACCAACAACCCCCCAGCGCTGTAGCTGGCAGAGACACGAGGGTAATTGGGTTTGCTGGCTGCCAGCCTAGCTCCTTATTCCCTGTCTCAAGGGAGTAAGGCAGAATGGCAGAACAGGACACTCACTGTCCTTTGTGGCCTCTTTGTAATGCCCAGGAACCCCTGTACACACACACATACACACACACACATATGCATGCGGCATATTCTTTTTTTTTTAATGTCATTTATTTATTTATTTATTTATTTATTTATTTATTTATTTATTTATTTATTTATTTATTTGTAAGTACACTGTAGCTGTCTTTAGACACTCCAGAAGAGGGCATCAGATTTCGTTATGGATGGTTGTGAGCCACCATGTGGTTGCTGGGATTTGAAGTCAGGACCTTTGGAAGAGCAGTTGGTATTCTTAACCACTGAGCCATCTCATCAGCCCTGCATGCAGTATATTCTCTCTCTCTCTCTCTCTCTCTCTCTCTCTCTCTCTCTCTCTCTCTCTCTCTCTCTTCCTCCTCCTCCTCCTCCTCTGTATAGGTTTCTCTCCTCTTCCTTTGCTTTCCTCTCCCTCACACCGACCTTCCCAGTAACCTATACACATATGCATATGCAGCACATACACAACTAACTCTCACAACTTCATAACTTGCCCATGACACAAGTTGAATGACAACGGCGGTAGGGTGCTTATCTAACATGCATGGTTCTATCATAGCCAAAAAGCAACCCGCCAAACAAATTGCTTGGTCATACAGACCAAACCTTGGAGGGTCTAGACTCAGGGTGCCCTGACCCTAGCTCCCTTTTCTGTATCTACTACACCATGATCTGGAGCATGTTAACACCCCCTGGACCCCTTTTCCTCATCTTGAAGTGGCATAGTTACATTGCACTGTGGAGACTTTGATTTTTTTTTTTTCTCAAGACAGGGTCTCATGGAACCCAGGCTGACTTAGTGCTATATAGTCTAAGATGATCTTTTAAAAAAAAGATTTATTTATTTATTATGTACACAGTGTTCTGCCTGCACGCATGTGCAAGAAAGAGACAGACAAACAGATAGACAACCTATGGGAGTAGGTTCTGGCCTTCTACCATATGGGTCCCAAGATTGAACTTAGGTGTTCAGGCATAGTGGCAGGCATCTTTACCAGCTGAGCCATCTTGGTGTCTTCAAGGACATTATTTTATATGCCCAAACTGAGAAAATTTAGCACAGATAAAAAAATGGCAGCACTTGTCATATACCTCAACAGTGCTGATAAGGCCCTGGCATGGTGTTGCACACCTTTTTTTTTTTTTTTTTTTTTTTTAAATCCTTTTATTTGGGAAAAGTGCTTCTTACAAAAGGGCAGCTGCAAAATACAGAGGCCTCTGCAATGATGACGAGTTTTTAAAGACTGGGTGAGTTCCGAGGAAGCAAAGCAGAGGGACAGATCAGAGCATCTCCCACATTATTTCAGGAAAGAGAGCAACAAAATGCAAAGCTGAAATTACTGCCAAGGAACTTTAGCAACTTAACTTTCGCTTGTCTTGCGGGTGGCCGCGCCCTCCCTTTTCTTCGGTGGGGAAGGGGTTGGTTCATTACTCCTGCAAACCGATAGATAACCTCTAGTACAACCAGCACCTGTCTTCCTGTCAAAGCTCAGGGATGGAATGAGGCAGAGACCCACAAAAACAAGCACAGAACCTCACAACAGGCCCCCTCAAATGAGGACAAAGGTATTTTCCAAAAAGTGCCTGGACTGAAAAGGCTAGACTGTAAAACATTCAAAACATCAGTGTGTCCAAGACCCAGCTTGTACTGAGAGAGGGACAAGCAGGTCATTTAACCTCTACAGCTGATCCCATTTCTCTAGCATACAGACAGACAGCTACTGCTACGTTAACAACTACTGACATACTGCTTGGTCCTTTAAGATCTACCTGACACATGTGGCTGAAACCACTAACCCACATCTGCCCACTAAAGCTAAGAATACTGAACCTATGCACAGATGGGAAGGAAGCTGCTCACATGCTCGCTCATGCTCGCCCACCAAGTCCATCGACCCTTGGGAGTTAGCTGCCAGCTCTGCACTGATGGAATGCCACTGCATCCTCCCTGGGTCTTTACATTTTTCTCAGGTTAACCTCAACACATTCGCACCTGGTCCTGGTCACCCAGTAGTATTTCTTGCGTGCAGCAAGGTCCCAAACCACAGGACAAGCACATGTGACAGGGATTACAGGGTAGGGAACAGCTATAAACCATGAAGGTGCACATCTCCCAGAAACCTCCAGGAGTGCAGAGAGCAACTTAGGTTGCTCTCTTTTTTTCCCAATTGCCCCTATCCTTGGACCCCAAAGCAGTCAGTTCTTTTTCCTTTGAACCTCTAAGGGGTCTCAGAATGAGGTTGCACACCTTTTAACTGCAGCACTCAATAGACAGACAGGTGGATCTTTGTAAGCTAGAGGCCTTTGTGGTGTATGTAGGGAGTTCCAGGATGCCATGACTGCGTGGTGCGATTCTGCAGCCATGCCCAATCTGCCTGCCTCCATCCCCCATACCAGGAATCAAACCTAGTGTCCTGAGCAGGCTAAGCAAGTGTTCTCTCACAGTGCCACACCTCCAGCCCTGGCAGTGTCCTTTGTAGCTGGTTTCTGGCCTGACTGAAGCTCTCTAGAGGATGAGGCTCAGCCTCTCCCATCAGCTGTTGTGACCTCCCCTGTCTACCATGATACTGAAGGATGGCAGGCAAAGTGGCTGTATACTGTGACTCCATTTAGGTTTGCCTCCCCTGTGCCCACATGATGCTAACTTGGACCCCTAAGTACCTTGTTCTCCACATCTGTGTTACAGTTTCCTAGGAACACAGTGGTAGATTATTTCAGTATGTTTCCAGGGTTTAACTATCAGTACTGCTGCTTGGTGCAGCCTTGTACGAGTAATTTTCTTTTTTGTACACACATGTGCTTGCTTGCCTGTGTGTGTGTATATGGATGACCAAGATGTCAGCACCTTCCTCCACCATGCTACTCCCTAGATATTGAAGTAGGTTCTCTCTGAACCGTGAGTTTGAGGTTTGGCTTTTTTGGCGAGCCAGCTTACTCCATGGTCTCCACCTCTCACAAGTTCACGTGGCTTTTATGTGGACAAGCACTTTACCCTCTGAGCCATTTACCCAACCCCTTGCACAAATATTCTAAAGCACCATTGTTCACCCTATGAGCTAGCACCCTGGAGGTGGGGTATCAAGGCTATTAGCTACTTGTCTTGTTGCTGTGACAAAATACTCAAAAGCAAAGTCTGGAAAGAACGGGTTGTTTTGATCACAGTTTGTGGGTACAGTTCACCACGGCAGGGAAGGCATGGCAGCAGAACTGAGGCAGCTGGACATCCTTCTGGAAAACAGACAAATGATATGGGTGCTCAGCTAGCTCACTTCCTCCTTTTTATTCATTCTTAGACCCCAGACCATGGACGGGTACCACCCACATTAGGATGGGTCTTCCCACCTCAGTTAGACTAACCTAGAAGGGTCTCTCAGGTATCCCAGACTCTGACTCCTAGGTGGTTCTAGATCTGTCAAGTTGGCATTCAGTATTAACCATCACTGAGGGGTGTCAAAATGTCAGAGAGGATGCATGCTCAGTAAGATAATGACTATTCCTCCTACCTGTGTCCTGTGGGATATTAGCAGTCTGCTGCGTTTGTTCACTGATTGCTAACCTGATGCGAGTCAGACTCTTATTTTTACTCACCATTTTTAAATCACTTACGGTGGATAAGGAAGATTCATGCTCTTCTTAGTTTGCTGGCTCCTTAGGGGGCTATGGTGGAATCGACCATGAACAAGAAACTTGGGGAAGCTCTTCCGGGGAACAGGTAGGTGCTTTTCCTGGGACCTGTGGCTTCACTGTTGAGGTGGGAAGGACCTTCAGGGAGACTGGCAAAATATCAAAGATTATATGAAAATTCATATTTTGGGCCAGCAGGGTAGCTCAAAAGATATAGGCGCTTGTGTTGTGTGCAGTTTTAAAACCACACTACAGCCTTTGCCCTGGAGCTGCGACCCTGCTACTAGCCCTTCCTGGCTCCTTTTTGTTTCTCCTGGCTTAGCTCTGGGATACAGCTGCCAGCACTGACCTGGCTTGTCTTTACTACTGGCCTTTACTCCTGGAGGAGATGTGTTACCAGCCCACTCCTGAGACCCTTGCATCTGTGGATAAAAGACACACACACACATACAGACACACACACACACACACACACACACACACACACTGCTCCATTACATTTAGAACTTGCCTCTAAAGGCACAATTGCTGGGCACAGATAACCTCCTGCCTGAAAATTTGTGCCAGTGTCAATTTATTATCTCCATCTCTCCCTCTACCCTAAACTTAGTGGCTTACATCAGCTAGTCCTTGCCAACATCCTTGGCTCCTGCCCATAGTGGAGGGAGGCCACAGGCCCTAGCTGCCCTGAGACCTTACATGACTACTGCTTTCTTCTCATTCAAAGCATGTCAGAAAAGCCCGTCACCGCTTTCCCTGCCTTTCCTTTTCCTCTTGGGACCTGGGAGTCCCAACTGTACCTTCTATCCAGCAATTGCCCACCCCCTTCTTTATTGACAAGTCAAGAACCAATCGGGAGACTAGACCTTAGTAACAGAACCTCCCCTTGCATGCTTGTCATCATGCCTGAGGACCTGAGTTCAATCCCAGAACATACATGGTATAGGGAGAGAACCCTCTCCACAGGTTACCCTCTGGCTACCTGCCACCAGGTGGCCTGTAAAATGTTTTGTTGAAACTCAACTGTGCCCTTTCGTGCCTGTGTGGTCCTGCTTCTGCATTCTAATGGCAGGGTCCTTGCCACTGGGACTTGTTACTGATTGTAGTAACTACCTGAGTCTTCACAGGAACTTTGTTACTGTCACAATGGATAGTGTGGGTTACTTTAAGGAAAAGAAGAAAAATGAGGTGTGTGTGTGTGTGTGTGTTTCACTACCCCTTCTCTTCTGCCACTGTAAGGTAAAGTAGCAGGCAAAGCCAATAGAACCTAGACTTTTCTTTGCTCATTCTGGTGGTTCAGGTCCCTTTGGGCAGGCAGGTTTCCGGCCATCCCATGGATGTGAGGTGTGGAGTCAGGCTGAATTCTTCCAGAATTCTTCCAGAGAGTCCCCACGCCTCCTTGGCTGGACATTATTTAGAGCCCTGGGATTGAAGAAGGAAGCAAGGCTCAGCCACCCTTGTTTGAGTGGGTGGTGTGAGTCCTGACTCTGTTCCTGCCACTCCCAGGTCACCTTGGCTCCCTGGGCTGGGCTGGGAGCCACCTGCCAAGGGCTAGTTTACATCACAAAGTGACCTGGAGCTCTTTCCTGGCTATCCTTTGGCAGGCCTTTAACAATCTGAAGTAGAAGGCTGGGCGAGTCTTCCCAGGGAATTTCCTTGAGGCTGTTTTCTGGTGTCACCTGACTGCCTGTTGCTTATCTACTTCCTCCTGCCAGGCTGGGATCCTCCGACGTCCCAGCCAGCACCAGATTCCTTGCTAGGCACTCTGTCCCCCCTCCAAGTCTCAGAGTGTCAGAGTTGCCAGAGACAAACCTGGGTGGGAGACCCCACAAAGACAATGGTTCCTCATTGTCTTTTTATGGTATATGATTAGGATTTATGGTGTGAAGATGTGATACGTGCTTTAAAATATTGGCTCAGGTTTAAAAAGTGACTCAATTGGCTGAGGCTGAGAGTGGCTACCAAGTTGGTTGGTAGAGTGTTCACCTACCCTGAACAAAGCCTGGGGTTTGACCTCAGTATCCCATAACCCCTTAAACTGAGGGTGGTGGTGTGTCTGTGATCTGTAATCAAACGCCCTGGAAGTGGAGCAGGAGGATCTTTCATTCTCAAGGTCATTCTCAGTTAGGTGTGGACCCTGTGTCAGAAACAAAACAACCCCCAAAACCCTTTTGTTTCATAACTCTGAAATAAAAAATTCTCATTTCCAGTAATGATTTTTTTCCCTTTCCATTATCAAATAATTGCTTAGTTGGAAAGATCTTAATTTGGCAGATGTGTTGTAAGATTCTTATGATACCCTTAAGTACAAGTCTTCCAGATAAAAACAGGTAAAAAAGAACCACACAGAACAGCCTGGTTCTTTCACCCTTTGGGTGTTTGAGTTTGTCTGGGGAATGAACCTCTGTGAGTCTCCACTTTAATCCAGTGGGGCTCCTGGTTTCTAGTTCTGCTGTTGGCTAGTTGAGAGACCTTGGCAAATCAGTATCCCAGGAGTCTCCAGCACCACCACTGTGTTCCCATGAGTGAAGCCGTTCGTTAATGTTCTCCAGAGGAAATCCCTGTGCCTTGCTGCACTTTGCTTGGAGTTTCTTGTCATGGTCACTCCTTCCTTCCCTTGACCACAGACACTACCTATCCTTCAGAGTTCTTTCCTGTGCCACCTGCATGTGCAAGCCTGTTTCAGATGCCCTGTCCATTGTCAGGATGAGTGGACCTAGCCTTCCCATCTCCTAGTCTTTTAAGGAATTATTCAAATTCTGCTTCATCCTGTCCCTCTCAGAGGACCCAGCACCCATAAAAGAGGCACACAACTGCCTATAGCTCCAGTTCCAGAGACCCTAACACCCTCTATTGGCCTCTGCAGGCATGCACACATGCACCCATAGATTTGAAAGTTTTAAATTAAATCTAAAAGAAAAAAGAACTAACTGGCTCTGGTATTCCCAGTACAGAAAAGGTAAAGACTGGTAGGTCCCTGGGTTTGCTGGGGTTTGCTGGCCTATCAGTCTAGCTGGATTGGTGAACTCCAAGTTCAGTGAGAGACTCTTATCTCAAAAAATATGGTGGAAAACAAGGCATGATAACAAACTCATTTAATCCCAGAATTTGAGGATTCTGTGAGGGTTAGGGAAGCCAGTCTGGTCCTAGTATGTGTGAGCCTTGAGGCACACATGGGCAGGGCAGCTGATCAAGAGGAACAGGATGACATGGGAGAGGCAGGGTGGCTGGACATCATCCTAGGCATGTATGTTTGAGAGGAAAGACCAGGAAGGTTCCATAGATTAGACTCCCATTAAGATGAAGAAGCTCACCATGTGATCCTGGCCCACCACCGGGGCAGTGAGGGTGAGGTGCCAGTGCTGACTCTTGGAGCAGACTTAGAAACAATTCTTTATCTGGCAGGAGCTGCCTCTGCTTGGCCTGAGTGGAGGTCAGCCTGCAGAACCTGGGGCCAGTGCTAATTGGCCCCCTGGAGTGCTTGTACACTCACATAATGACCACTTGGGCCTTGGGCCTCTGCCAACACCATCTATATTCTTCAGCAAAGGCAAGGATACTGGAAGAACCAGTTAGGGTGTGGAAGGCCCTTAGTATGTCCAGGCCTAGGGAGTGCTTGACTCTTGGTTCAGGGGCCCAGAAACGGAGCTTAGGTGAGGGAGGTAAAAACTGGGACTCTCTGGGTTCTCTAGCCAGCCAGTCTAGTAAACTTGGCAGCCCCAGGTCAGTTGGCTGGTGCTTAAGGGCAGCTGTTAGTTGTCCTCTGGCTGCCAAATGTATGTGTATATACTGCACTCCTGTACACACCCATACAGAAGAGCTTCTGCACACATAAACAGACACGCCCACCTACATGCACACAGTGGCCAATAGAGAAGGGTGAATGACTCTACCGCCATATCCGGTCTGGGCTCCGGTCAGGAATCTCTGTGGTCCACATGCTGGCTGTGGCCCATCTACTGACTCTCAAGACCCCAGGGTTTGCAGAGTGCTCTGTGTGTGATTGCTGCTCAGCAACATGGTCCAAATGGTTTAGTTTCCAGCTCTGCCCATTTCTGCGTGCTCACTCGGGCTTGTTTCCTCGGCAGCTTGTTCTCCCCACTCTGAAGGCTGGGAGAGGAGGGTCACAGTGCTGGGCTGTTTCTTGGGCACCCATGGAAGGGGCTGCTGTCGGCCACTAACCTTCTGGTGGATCCAGGCAGTCTTTGGCTTGTTGCCACATCTTTTCTTCTTTACCTCTGCCATCCTGTTTTTTGTTGTCTGCCATCCAGGCCTAGGGAGTGCTTGACTCTTGGTTCAGGGGCCCAGAGGTCTTGGTGTGTCTCCCTGTGCATGTCCTTGGACTCAGGGCCCAGGGGTTTTCACCTTCCCTTACAGTCCTTACTTGAATTGTCTGCGACTGTCTATCTAGTTAAACATTCCCAGTTTCCAGGACTGGATTCCCATTTGACTCAGTGCTGAAGGAGGGTGGAGGTATTTCTCTGACTGGTTGCTTTTTTTGTTTACAATGTTAACATTGTGTGTGTGTGTGTGTGTGTGTGTGTGTGTGTGTGTGTGTGTGTGTGTGGTGGTTAGATGACAGTTCGTGGGAGTCTCTTCTTACACCTTTTCACCAGCTCTTTGCTTTGTTTTTTGAGACAGAGTCTCACCACATGACCTATGCTTGCCTTACACTGCCAACTTCCCCTGTACTGGGGTTCTAGGCTGCATCTCCATTCTGAAGCTCTGATAGCTGCGTGTGAAGCCGTCCAGGAGTTGCTGTGGCCGCTTTGTGGGGATTAGGGTCACATTTATATACATGTGTCTTTAGAGCCATATCTTCCCTTTGTCTCTGACGTCAGATTGGGAAAGTCTGTCTGTACTACATCTCACAGTAGCTGTTCATGTTAAAATAAAGCTCTGAGAAACAGATTGTTTATTTATTCTGGGGCAAGGTCTCACTGTGTAGCCCTGGTTGGCTTGCAACTCACAGCGACCCATCTACCTGCCTTTGCTTCCCAAATGCCAGCATGCCTGGATGAAATTTTGAGTTTTATTTTGTTTGTTTGTTTATTTTTGCCATTAGTCTTGCACTTTGTCATCTCAGACCTTGACTGCATACTGGTACAGCTGCTCCTTCCCCTGCTGCTTCTTGGTCTTCAGCTTCTCCTCGTGTTTGGTGAGCCAGCGGCTCATGGCTCTAGTCTTTTTGGGTTGCAGGCCCAGGGGCTTCTTGCCCTTGTCAAATTGCCTGAGGTTTTCTTTTTGAGTCTGGTTAAGGACAGTGAGGACTCACATCTTGGAGCGCTTAGACGCACCGCCTGTCACTTTGGTGAAGCTGGGACAATACCACCTTCAGATTATCCAGTTGTTTCAGCAGCCCCTCCTCCTTCTTGCTGTGCAGGTCCTGAGCCTTAACCTTGGCCATTTCTGCGTTGTTCACGGCTGAGGCCGCCTGGTACAAGAGAAAGACTTGAGTTTTAATTTTGAGAATTATGTGTATGTGTGTTCTGGTTGCCTGTATGACTGTATATTACACATGTGCCTGGTGCCTTCAGAGGCCAGATGATTCCCTGGAATTATAGATATAGATGGTTATGAGCCACCATGTAAGAGCTATCTTTCTGGCCCTGAGAAGTTGATTTTATAAACCAATTTTTTAAAACCATTTTTACTCTGTGTAAAATGCTTACTGTGCAAGCATTTAGACCAGAGTTCTGAACCCCAGAGCCCATGAATAAACTAGATGTGACTAGGAGGCATAAACAGGAGAGTCAGGAGTTCAAGGTCTGCCTTAGCTGCATAGCCAGTCTGAGGCCAGCTCAGGCTACATGAGATCCTGTCTCAGAATATTACAGAAAGAACTGGGCAGTGGTGGCCCATGCCTTTAATCTCAGCACTTGGGAGGCAAAGGCAGGAGGATTTCTGAGTTCGAAGTCAGCCTGGTCTACAGAGTGAGTTCCAGGACAGCCAGGGCTACACAGAGAAACTCTGTCTCGGAAAACAACAACAACAATAACAACAACAACAACAAAGAATAAAAACAAAAACAAAAAACAAAAAATAATTACAGAAAGAAATGGAAATTGTATTGCCTTCTTCCTTCAGGTCAGTCATATGAAATTCGGCTGCTGGAGAATCGGAAGCTAGGGGACTTCCAAGATCTGAACACGAAATATGTGAAGGTGAGTGAGCCTCAGGGCTGACTCCTCACATGCTAGAGGGGCCTATGGGGTCTGAAAGCCTGGGGCTGGGGTGGTAGGAAGGAATCCCTGAGCTATAATCCCACCCCAGTTTCTGGAGTACACTGTCCCTGTGGAGATTAGATGGGTGGGCAGTGGAGCAGGGTAGGGTGGCTTTCATTGGTAAAGTATGCTCTGGGTTAGATAGATAGATATGGCCTAATTTTGCCCTCAATTGAGCCTTTCTTACTTGCATATAACAGCATAGTAATCAGACATGTATGTGAAGCTGTTCGGAATACTGGGAACCATGGAAGGCATCCACCTTCTTACCATTTTTCATGTTCTTGGGATTCTTAGGAAAGACAGGAAGCCCTAGGAAAAGGGACTGGAGAGGGGTAGAAGGTTTTCCCTGGCTGGGGACAGGGACACATGCTTGTCTTGTGGCCCTGCAGTCCCTACACACAACTGTCTCCAACATTTGCCTCCCACAGAGCATCATCCGTGTCGTTTTCCATGACCGCCGACTGCAGTACACAGAGTACCAACAGTTGGAGGGTTGGAGGTGGAGCCGACCTGGGGACCGAATTCTGGACATTGGTGAGTCTCCTCGGCCAGCACCAACCCTGTATGCTTGCGCCACATGGGACTTCTTTATGAGTGCCACTTGGATTTATGTTCACAGGGAAACCCAGCATGGTGGCACATACATTCAAGCCCAGTACTGGAAATGCACAGGCAGAAAGACATTGAGGTTGAGGCCATGATGGTCCATATATATATATATATATATATATATATATATATTTTTTTTTTTTCCTTTTTCCAAAAGAAAGAGGACTGATGAGATAGATGGTTTGGCTGATAAGTGCAAGCATGTGTTCAGTCCCTTGAACACACATACACACATATACACACTCACACACATACACACACACAGAGTGAGAGGCATGAATACCCTAATACACCTATATATGGAAGGAAGGAAGGAAGGAAGGAAGGAAGGAAGGAAGGAAGGAAGGAAGGAAAAGGAAAGGAAGAAAAGAAGGAAACGAGAACTTTCAGTGGTGACCCAAGGCCCTGGGTGCCACCCTCAGCGAAC
This sequence comes from Mus pahari, assembly GCF_900095145.1. Taxonomy (NCBI): domain Eukaryota; kingdom Metazoa; phylum Chordata; class Mammalia; order Rodentia; family Muridae; genus Mus; species Mus pahari. The sequence continues at coordinate 93,554,546 of NC_034594.1, forward strand.
TCTGTAGAAGAATGCAGAGCCTTGAAGGGTGAGCAGCTCAGCTAGCACAACTCACTAGGTAGACTAGATTATGTTCAGAACTCACAGAAAGCCACCTGCCCCTGCCTCCTAAGCACATTGTATGTCACCATGCCCTGTTCATTCAAGGGTTTTGGTAAGTGGCTAGAGGAAGAGTGGGTGTATCACAGAATTTGAGGGCTCAGGTACTGGCTACCCCCACTTTGCCCATGGCCCTTAGTTGTGCTAAGGGATTCAAAATCTAAGGTGATGATAGGGTATATATACACCAGTACATCATCAAATCCTTTCAAATAGAAATCAAGGGAAACTTGTCATAAGAAAACATGAAGACGTCAAACATCCCACAGCAATTCCAGCCAGGCTCCCTGCTAGCGGAGTTGGGCAAAGCTTCGTTTCCAGATCAGGTGCTGTTTCAAACCACAGTGAAGGAGTTTGGGTGCATATTGGGTCCTTCCCCCCAATATTTGGGAGAGGCTGACCATTTTACTTTTGTGTATGTGTGTGTGTGCACAGATATTCCACTGTCTGTTGGTATCTTGGACCCCAGGGCCAGCCCAACCCAACTGAACGCGGTGGAGTTTTTGTGGGACCCCTCAAAGAGAGCATCTGCATTCATTCAGGTAAGCAAACGTGAGAGCTTTGGAGGGCGGCTTGCTAGCTAACTAAGATGGTCTCCAGTTGGAGGGGAAGTAACTGAGGGAGGACAGAAGATGTGAGGACATGGGATCTAGGTCAGGAACATCGAGGCAAGGACTTGGAATGGTGGTGGAGTTTTACATTTGGGTTCTTACTTTCAGAGTGCTGAGAGGTTAAGAAAGATTTGGTATTTCTTTCCAAGGCTAAGGAGATAGCTCAGTCAGCAAAATACCCACTACAAAAGCATGAGGACCTGAGTTCAATCCTCCATATAATAAGAAAGACTGAAATGGTGACCACTGTGTTGGGGAGGTGATAGGGGCTAGATCCCCGGGGTTTACTGACCAGTCAGTCTAGCCTAATCGATAAGAGACCCTGGCTAAGACAACAAGGTAGACCATATCTGAGGGATCACACTTGAGATTTATCTCTAACATCTATATGAGTGCGCGCACACGTGCACGCGCGCACACACACACCCCCCCCACCTCATTTTGAAAAGTCAGTACTTTGGACGTAAAGGCTCCTGGCACTAATCTTGATGATCTTGAGTTTAATTGCCTGAATCTATGTGGTGAAAGATGAACTAACTCCCCAAAGCCTCTCTAACCCTCCACTTAGGCCCCTGGCATGCACGCAGCCACCCACATTTACACATACACACAGTAAATAAAAAATAATAAGGAAGTTTTGTTTTTGTTGTTGTTTGTTTTTGAGTTTTTTGGAAGCAGGTTCTCTATGTAGCCATGGGCTATCCTGGAACACTGTATTTCAGTGGTTCTCAGCCTATAGGTCAAGATATCTTGCATATCAGATATTATGATTCATAATAGTAGCAAAATTACAGTTATGAAATAGCAACAGAAATAATTTTATGGCTGGGGGTCACCACAACATGAAAAACTAAAGGGTCTGGGTATTAGGAAGGTTGAGAACCATTGTTCTATGTAGGCCAGGCTGGCCTCAACCTTGCAGAGATCCTCCTTTCTCTGCCTCCCAGATGTGTGACACCATGCCTAGCAATAACAAGATTTAAGGCCAGTGTTTGCTGGACAACTGGAAAGGAACATTCTCCTGTTCTATCTAGTTGCTGTTGCTGAGTTCATTTTATTTGCACATGTGTGGCTCCTGCCTTGAATTATGTACCATCCGGGGTTCAGATGGCCAAGGGCATGGCCAAGGCCTGGTATGGTTCTTCACCAGCCTGGCCTTTTCATTGACTGGCTGTATGTTGTTTTATAAAATTTCTTCCCCATTTTTGTTTGCTTTTGAGACAGGCAGGGTCTTTCTATGGAGCCTCAAGCTGACCTTGAACACATCTACCTCAATTTCCTGAGTGCTAGGATTATAACATTAACCCATTAACAGATAAGAAGAAATAAGCCAGGTCCAAGAGAATGGCTCAAAAAACTAGAGACAGCAAAACACTTGCTGCATACATCCTCATTTATACAGCAAGTATAGTTTGATCCTCAGCTTGTAAAAGCTGGTTGGTTGGTCACATCTGCACATACCTGACCCCAGTGCTAAAGGGGTGGAGACAACAGGATTCCTGGGACTTATCTACCAGCAAGGCTAGCCAAATCTATGAGTTCGGTGAGAAACTCTGGCTTAAAAAAATTAAGTGGGTCTCATCAGTCATGGTGGGCTTTTATCCCACTCCTTTAATCCTACCATTCAAGAGACAGGTGAATCTCTGAGTTTGAGATCAACCCAGTCTTCATAGTGAGTCTTAGGACCCCAGGGCCGTCTATCACAACAACAACAACAACAAATAATCAAAAAAATCTAACAAAACCAATAACTACAAAGCAACACAACAAAAGTTGAGGGGGGGCAACTGAAGAAGACACAAATGTCAAAATCTGTCTTTTAGGTGCACATGCACATGTATGCACACACACATACATAGGAACACACTGATGCAATCTTTAAAAGCAAATAATATTCTTGTTGCAAAATTTAGTTATTTTTGTATTGCAGTAATACTGAATTTTATAACATTACAGTATCAGAAAATACATAGGTATCTGGGCCTCCTATATAGGATGCTCTTAAAAATATGGAGATGAGGTTGGCATTCTGACCATGACTCCAGACTTGTTCAGTGACCAGGATGTCAGAGAGCAACAGGGCTGTGCTCAGTTGCCCCACAAGTCTGGGATTTAGGAAGGGGAAGGTTTCTGGGTAGGGGAGGGGTGGTGGTGTGATGAAGGGGAAGGTTCCTGGACGGGTGGTGATGGCTACTGTGTTTAGTGGCCTGGAACAATGGTGAGAATTTAGCTGACCAGACAAAGCCCCAGAGTAAAGGGATAGAGGTGGATGTATGTCCTCTGTGTATGTTCTGTGGCTAAAGGGCAAGAAGGCCTTGGCCTGATGGGGTAAGTGGAGAGTTAGGGGAAGCGGGCTTGGTTACCTCCTTGGGGAGAGGGAGACCTTTGGGGCATCCAGAGTCCCTTCATCTACCCAACTTCAGGCCCCACATTCCCCTCACAGGTGCACTGTATCAGCACGGAATTCACCCCCAGGAAGCATGGAGGTGAGAAGGGGGTGCCTTTTCGGGTGCAGATTGACACATTTAAGCAGAATGAGAGTGGGGACTACTCAGAGCATCTACACTCTGCCAGCTGCCAGATCAAGGTGTTCAAGGTAGGATGCACTTAACACAGCCACCCTGGTCAAACCTGCTCAAAGGACCCTTAGCTTAGATCACAGACCCAGCTGGGTATGTAGCCTCCTATTAGCTGGGGCCTCTCTCTTGATTCTGGCTTGTGTCCCTGCCCAGCCTTCTCTTGTTACTCAAAAGTGTTGGGAAGGGGAGTCTCCCATGTCAGTACAAGGCTCTGCTTTTGTAAGAATGAAAACCTGTCTCCAACAAAATAAGAACAAAAGGGAAGTAGGCATGAGGTCAAGAGGGCCAGTCTTTGGTAGTCTCACTCAATGCCATTTTTCTTCGCATTGATTGGCTGAGTGTGTGTGTGTGTGTGTGTGTGTGTGTGCTGAGGAATCTTGCCAAGTTTTCTCACTGAACCTGGAACTTTCCAATTCAGTAAGACTGACTGAGCATTGAGCTCCAGGGATCCTCCTGTGTCTGCCCCCTCAGGACCAGTGTCGAAGGCATGTGTTGTCACACCTGGCTCTTTAAGTGGGGATTGTTTCCAAACTCAGGCCTCTTTCTTGCATGGCACGCAGGCACTCTACAGGAGCTCTATTATTGAGAAATGTCCCCCACCCCAGTCTAGCTTTCTCTTTAGAAGCACCGTGTGGCTCAGTGATAGAGGGGATTGGCTCTAACATTCAAGGATATCCTGAGTTCTGTCACATGTCATTTTCAGTAATGAAACACCTTCAGAAGTCTATCCAGCCTCCTTTCGCCCTGAGTCACCCTGCAGTCTCTCACTGCTGATTCCTAACTCCTCATCTGGATTGATCATCTCCTGAAGGTGGGAGCCAGCTTCTTACTAATGCCCTTAGGGAAAAGGAGGGCGGAGCAGGCCTCTGCCGTTCTTACAGTATGAGGCTAGCCCAGGACCAGCAGGTTTAGCCTGTTTCTGTCACTCGTAGAGCCCCCTCCTATCGGGTCACTTTGTGTGAGCAGACTTAATACCCTTCTTCACATCTAGGTGACTCTGGAACCTGTTGGAAACAGGTCAGTTTCAGATAGGGCCATGTTAGAGGCAGCAGAGTCGTGTTGGTCTTCCTGAACAGTGATTGACAGGAACTAAATATTTACAGGTATAACCACGGTCCTGGAGGCTGAGCCGTTGAGGCTTGGTGTCCCTGAAGGCAAGACTGCCTTCACTCTTTGCGGCCTGCCACTTTGAGTCTATGGCAGGCATGTTACCTACAAACTATTTTTTCCCCTCTCTGTATGTATGGGGTTTTATATTTGTGTGTGTGTGTGTGTGTGTGTGTGTGTGTGTGTGTGTGTGTGAGTGCACATGTGTAGCATGTAGAGGTCAATCTTAGGTTCTTCGTGAGTCATCTGCCTTATTTTTGAGATAGGTTCTCTCCCTGCACCTAGAACTAGCCCATTAGGCTAAAAGATCTACTGGTTGGCTTCCTCATCTCTGGAATTTCCAGTGTTTGTCACCAGGCTCTGGCCCTTTTACATGGTTTCAGGGGCATCAAATTTGGGTTCTTGATGTGTTGGATTTCTGAAAGACAAAGCCGCCCTGTTCTGACCAGCTCTTCGAAGGGTATGAGGTGGAGAGCTTTACTCCACATGCATGCTAGCCCGTGAGCTGGCTGCACTTAACCTCACCCGTGGCTTCTGAGGCAAGGAAGAGAGGCCTTCAGTGAACATCGGTCTTTACTGCAGGGGGCTAGGTGTGGCTGTCTGCCCTGGTCCCCTGACAGGTCCTTGGTGCTCACATAGAATTCCATGCCTGCTGTTAGTGTCCCTATGTGGCTTACTACAATCTTATCTTTACCTAGTGCTGGGTTACCCCGAGGGAGGCTTCCCTAAAAGCCCTTGATCGGGAACCGAAAGGCATCCCCTGAGGAAGGCACACACTGGGATGCAAGTCCTGTGCGGCTGGCCACTAGACCTGAACTAAGTGTTTCCATCTGCACATCAAGGACTCTGAGGCTTGTGCCGGTGCTTGCCTAACAGGCTAGGATGGGAGCCGTGAGAGGCACAGTGAAGGTGACACGGGACAGGGAGGGAGGGAGGGACTGTACCCTCAGGTCTCTTCTGCCGACATACCCTGAGCCTCGACTTTGTGAAGAGCTGGCACTCGCTGGCACTATGTGACTAGAAATAGATTCTGTAGCCTGTTGCACCATCGTTTAGCCACAGCAGAGACGGGGATGCCTCTGGGACTGTGATGTCCTGAGGGCTGCTGTGTTGGGCCTGAGCAGAGTTGAACAAGGCACAGTGTGGGTCAGAATCCACTCTCCCACCTTTCTGCGGTCTCCATCAGTCGCCCCAGCACTGTGATATATATCCTGTCTCCGTTCTCCATGGCTTCCAGGAACAAGTGGCCATTGGTGGCAGTCTTCCTAAGTACTTCCTGCTGAACTCCAAGATCACAGGGGTGGAAAGAAAACCTGCCGCGAGTCCTGCCTGTTCTTTGGGCACCGGGTTCAAGTGTGATCCTGCAGGCCTTGGCCTTCTTTCCCAGCCAATGGCCTATTTCTGACCTAAATGGACCCTGTGTTCTGTGCTTGTTGCAGCCCAAGGGAGCTGATCGGAAACAGAAGACCGACCGGGAAAAGATGGAAAAAAGGACAGCCCAGGAGAAGGAGAAATACCAGCCATCCTATGAAACCACCATCCTTACCGAGGTCAGTGAGTGGGCCAGGGCTGAAGCTGAGAGTGGGCCTGCAGCAGGCCATGGGCAAGGTGCACAGAGTAGTGGAAGATCAGCCGTCAGGGAAAGTAGGTGGGAGCATTGCTGAGAGAGAGCCCAGTGCACACATCCCATGAGGCTGCTGGGGGTTATTCTGAGATGGCTTTGAGCTCCTTGCTGCCTTTGAATGTTGGTGCTTTTGGAAATGTGGATGAACAGGTGATACATTCAGTCATGTGGTTCAAATTGTAAAACAGTGCAACCAAAAGTATCTTCCCCATTGACCCTTGCCTTGGCTCTCCTCCACTTTCAGCTTCTCTCTCTAGGCACGCCTGTGTCTGCATATCAACAATGCACGCTAGCTCTCCTGCGCTGTGTCTTTTGCATCTAGTGGCTCATTTTGCACATGACTCCTGTCTTCTCACGTCAACAACTTTCTAGTTCCTTGTTCAGCTGTGCAGTGTTCTGATGGAGGCCTCTTGTAGACTGAACACAGCAGGACTATGCACAGGGAGGGCTTCACTCTGCATAAGGTCACTGGCCAGTACTGTAAGCCCTGGCTTTTGTTTTGTGTTTGTTTTGTTGAGATAGGGACCTCTATGTACTCTTGGCTGTCCTGGCATTTTTCCTGTCGACTAGACCAGGCTGGCCTCCAACTCAACAGAGATCCACCTGTCTCTGCTTCTTGAGTGCTGGGATTAAAAGCGTGTGCCTCTGTATCCACTAGCATGGATTTTTAATAATTCCATGCTAGTGCCTAAGAGATGGCTTGGCAGGTAAAAGTGCTTGCTGCATAAGCCTGGCAACTGAGTTTGATCCCCAGCTCCAAAGTGGAAGGAAAGAACTACTACTGAGTGTTATCCTCTGACCTCCATAACATCAGGACACGCACGCGAACACACACACACACCATATATACTCATATAATAAAATAAAAAATAAACTCGTAAAATAACATATAATCAAATAATACAAGTAAATTTAAGATTCTGTGTCAGATCTGGAACCCAGGAACCCACTGAGCTTGACCCCACTCCCAGCACTGACTAGGTCTTGTTTGGACAGATACAGAAATATACTTCCTGTTAAGCCTGACACCAAAGAGGCAACCCTCTGCAGCCGACAGTCGACAGTTGTGCAGGTTCAGTGAACTCCTCAAATACTATTAGCAGCTTTCCTGCTTCCTGTCACTGGCCATCTGGGCGTCTCTCCTTTTGTTGGCCTTTTGTTGTTCTCTCTCCCTCCCTTCCTTCTGACCTACCTTCCTTTCTTTTCCTCCCTCCTTCCCTCCCTCCCTCCCTCTCTCCCTCCCTCCCTCCCTTCCCACACAGGGTTTCTCTGTGCAGCCCTGGCTGTCCTCAAACTCAGAAATCCGCCTGCCTCTGCATCCCAAGTGCTGGGATTAAAGTCTTGTGCCACAACTGCCCAGCCCTGGGTTTTTGTTGTTTATTGTTATTGTTATTGGTGGCTATTCCTCATTATGTTATCGATTTTGACTAATTGAATTTACTCTAACAGATATAGATATAGATAGATATAGATATATATAGAGAGATGGATATATAGATACATAGATATATAGATATATAGATATGAATGAATGACCCATGGTGGCCATGCAAGGTTGGGCTGTGTTAATGGTGAGACTTGGGTACAGAAATCCAACATGGGTAGCCAGGTCCCAGCTGTGGGTATGGCTGTATATGTATGAGCTAAGCCACTCGTGGAGGAGCATTTGCATATGACAGGGTAAAAGGCTAATGTGGCTTACAAGTAGTACTGGCACTTTGTTTTCTAAGGGTGATTGTGGGCAGGGAGCCCAGTACAGGAAAACTTCTGCTTGCTCTCTGCCACAGAGAAACATAAGGACTGCTTTTCATGTAGTTTCATCCCATGTCTGGCCCATGTCTGACTGATGACCCTGCCAGGAGAACCCCCATCTAGTGCTGGGTTTCTGATGCTGGTTGAGCCCCAACTTCTCTGTTCCAACCCTGACTCCCCTGAAAGAAGAGAGGGTGCTGTGGCTGTGCAGGCCTTCAGCATGGTCTTTCTATCAGCATGGCGGATATGAAGAATCCAGACTGTGACCTTGGGAGATGCCAGTGCACCCCTTCTATCGGCTCATCAGATTTCCTTCCTTGGTAGGATGTAGCATCAACAAATTCCAGCCCACACTCACAATGGTTAAATATTTACCAGCCTGGCATTTGGTGGGGGGTAGTCAGTCTTTAGGAATGCTTCAGACTGGCCCTCTCCAAGCAGAGTCACTGCCTTAGAGGGAGGGAAGAAAGTCAGGCGTGGGGCACTCCCTTTCCCTGGAAGTTAGGTTCTCTCTCCAACACCCCCAACTGGGTCTCTTCATTTTTGCTTGTGCATTGGACTGTCCAGCAGAGGAAGGCTCACATCATGTGTGTTTCTGTCTTTTGGAGCCCAGATGGGCACTAAAATGGAGTGACTCATTAAGTTGTCTGGGAGGATCTAGGCTTGCAAGAGTTCCAGGAGCCCTCTTGCCTGCTCCGGCCCTCCCTGCCTGCAGTTTTCTCACCCAATGGCATGGGTTTTTATTGCGTGTTACTATTTTCTGTTTCTTTAGAAGTCATCTATCCTCTGTGGAATGCATATGTAAGCGTATGTGACCGGTTAGTTTGTGGGCGTTGGTATTACATGATGCTTCTTTCCCCTTTGGATTGACTGTCAGGCAACTCACAGGGGTGTTCCATGTCATGGTTTGCCTGATCCAGGGTGACTTCCTGAGTTCTAGGTCTTTTCTGTCACGGTACGTGACCCCAGTAGTCTGACTAGCCACGGCTCCTCATGAGCACTTAGTCACTGTGGTCTCTATGCTGACACAACAGGGTCTTAGGCATCAGAGTTCATGAATACGTCCTCAGAAGGGCCCGAGGACCGTGGGCTGTCTCTTCGGGTTACTCCAAGATTACTGTTGTGTTACATTGCCTGTGTCTCTTCCCATAGTGCTCTCCATGGCCTGATGTCCCCTACCAAGCGAACAGCACCCCATCCCCAAGCTACAATGGCTCTCCCAACAGCTTTGGCCTCCGTGAAGGGTATGTCTAACCTTCCTCTCCTTGGTCCTGGCATGCAGTGGGCTAGTCCTTTTTTGGTCTGAAGCTTCATGCCATGGCCTGGCATCTGCTTGGGTTTTAGTGTGGTTAACTGGTACAGCAGTTACAGCCATGTTTATTTCTCTCTAGCTCTCCATGCTGAGGGTGGAATCCAGGGCCTGGTGCATGCTAGGCATGAACTCTACCACTGAGCTACATCGTCAACTCTTATATTTAACTTGAGGGTCATCAACTCTTATATTTAACTTTAGGGTTTGTTGGGTTTTGTTTTGTTTTGAGATAGAGTTTCTCTGTAACCTTGACCGTCCTGGAACTCTATAGACCAGGCTAGCCTCAAACTCAGAGATCTGCCTGCTTTTGCCTTCCTGAGTTCTGGGATTAAAGGCATATACCACCACTGCCCAGATATCTTTGTGTTTTTAAGGCAGGGATGTATATAGCTCAGACTGACCTTGAACTTGGTTAGCTCAGGCTGGCCTTGAACTTGGCAATCCTACTTTTTCAACCTCTTGAGTGCTGGGGTTATAGGTGTATGCTATATAATACCTGACACCTGTGTGTGTGCGCGCGCGCTCGCGTGCATGCTCTTCTCTATATACTTCCATAAGTAACAACAGGTTTGTAAGAATTTACCTTGAAGACCAGTGTTCAGGTGAGGTGGGTGCTGGATAGCTGAGGCTTTTGGAAGGAGGGCCCCCTTGGTTTTCTGTCTACCTCTGTGTACTTTCCTGAAGGACTGTCCAGGTAGGAGCCTCCACCCTGGGTTTCATTGTTGTAGCACCAAAGCTAGTCTTGCTGAACTTTGGCTGACTCTGCAGTTAGGTCAGGAATAGGACAGAGCTGACATCATAGGCAGATCCTAACTGGCAGACTGTGTGTGAGGCTGTTGATATCTCTGTGGTGGCTCTGCAGCCAGCAGGTGCAGGACCTCTGTTTTGAGCCTCTGCTCTGCAGTCAGTCTATGATAAGAAGTCAGAGTCGGGTGATAGTAGAGGAAATGCTGAGTTTGACCTTCAGCACCTGGTGTGGTGGCACCTGTAATTCCAGCATTCTGAAGGTAGAGGAAGAGGATCTGCAGTTCAAGGATATATAGCAAGTTCAAGGTCAGCCAAGCCAAAGAAGGTTTATGTGAACTTGATTTTACCATTGTGAAATGTCTTCTCATGAGTATAGAATTAAAAAAAAAAAAAAAGTTGTTTAGATCAGGCAGACATGCTCCTTAATGTCTACCCTTAGGGAAACAACTTCCTTAACTTCCCTAAGCCCTGCTTTGCCCAATGCAGAAGGGGCTTGGGGGATTCAACACAGGGCATGAGGAAGGATGTGCCTGTGCTACAGTGGAAGGCTGCTGTTACAACCAACAGCTGGGATGAGGGTCATGTGTATGCGTATGTGTATAAGAATGTATAGGTGGGCATGCATATGCACGTGGAAGCCAGGAGTTGATGTCAGGCATCTCTGTCACTCTGTACCTTACTCTCTGAGACAGGGCCTCTCACTGGAGCTCACTGATTTGGTGAGACTGGCTGCTAGTGCTCTGTAGTGAAGCTCACATCCCAGTACTGGGATTAGAGGCATGTCCTGCAGCACTAGTTTTTTTTTTTTTTTTTTAATTTTTTTTTTTTTATGTGGGTGTTAGGTATCAAACATAGGCACAGCATCCCTCACAAGGCAAGCATCCCTGTACATTCCCATCAGGAAAACCCAGGCCAACCACAGACTCACCACAGTGGCCCTTACAAGCCTATCTGGCTAGGACTTGGTTGATGATTTTGGTTCAGCTGCAGCTTCCTAGGTGCTAAATCACTGGGAGGGGTGCGGCCTGTACTCTGGTCAGCTCGTCCTTTCCTTAGGCTGGAACTTGGTGGGTTTTTAGTCATTTTCTTGCACTGGACCAAAAATACTTCACAAGAAGTAACTTAAGGAAGGACTTATTTCAGCTCTCAATTAAAGGAGATACAGTCTCACTGTGAAGAAACCATGGCAGATGGAGCTAGAAGCAGCTGCTCACGAAGTATCTGAAGTCAGGAAGCAGAGAGATGGATGCTGGTGCTCAACTCACTTTCTCCTTTTTATTCAGTGGAGGACCCCAGCCTATGTATGGGAGGTGCTGCCCACAGTTAGGGTGTGTCTTCCCACCTTAATTAATTTGATGTAGAAACTCCCTCCCAGACACACTCAGAGGTTTGTTTCCATGGTGACTCTAAGTCCAGTCAAAGTGGACCATCACAAGGGTGAGGCTCCACCGTGTAGCACAGGATCCAGACAAAATAGACAAGCCCGTCTTGGTTGTTGCTGAAGACGACATAGATAGAGGTGTTGATGTTGCTTGGTACGGTGTGGCCCATCTAAACCTCCTATGAAGTTGCACAGTGACAGCTGAGTGCAGAAGACATTCATCATGAGAGACTGGGTCTAACTAATTGTGATTGATTCAGGAAGTCTTGCAGAACTTATTTAAAGCAAGTCACACACCTGCTGGAATGAATGTAGGGTACCACTTAGGTTCTAGGACCTTCTTTGTGTCCCTGGAATCACTCATGCTCATCAACTGTTCCTTTTCCATTACAGTAACAGCTCACCTAATCACCCAGTGGAGCCCTTACCCCTGGGCAGTGATGTAAGTATGCATGGGTATTGATGATGGTGGTCCCTCTGGCTCTGTGGCCAGTTTGAACCCTCCCTTTCTCTCAATTGCAGCACCTGCTCCCATCAGCCTCTATCCAGGATGCACAGCAGTGGCTGCATCGAAACCGCTTCTCACAATTCTGCTGGCTCTTTGCCAGCTTCTCAGGTGCGTGAGTATTGTAGATTCCTGGCTTGCTCGTGATCTCATGGGCCTATGGCTGTGTCCAGGGAAACCCTCAGTGAGGTGGGTGTCACAGAACAACCAGAGAAGCAATGAGAGAGATCACTAGGGGGAGTGATCTGGATTCTGGCATGACCATAGAAGGATATTGGCCCTACCAACCATTCTGGATTAAAGCTGTAGCTCAGTTAGTAGGCTGCATGCTTAGCGTTTAGGAGACCCCCTGTTCTATTCCCCAGTACCGCATAAACTGGGTATAGTGCACTTAGGTAGAAGAGTGAGAGAAGTTCAAGGTCACCTTGGCTGTATAGTTTAAGGCCACCCTGGGTTACATGAAACCACATCTCAAAAGAAAAAGTGGGGACTGGATTTGGGGAGCCATTGTGTCTGCAGCTACTTCTGACAAGTCATGGGGAGAGAGGGAGAGGAGAGGAGAGGAGAGGAGAGGAGAGGAGAGGGAGTCAAGCCCCGTGTAGAGTGTTTTGGAGCACTAGGATCTGGGGAACCCCATCTTTAAAGATTTCACACTGGGGGCCTTCCTCTGTCCTTTCAAATGGGTGCTAGGTCTGTCCATGGCTGTCTCTTGAGAGACTGATGTTTTGCCTCTTGGTTCCCAGGGTGTGTTTGTGTTGTCAACTTCCAGTGATCTGTGTGCTTCTGCACAGAGACATACACATGTTGTTGGTGGCAGCATGCTGATAAAATCTGTGCAGATGGAGCATTGCCGATGAAAAGGACAGGGGTGGGCAGTTAGGCGGGGGTGGACTTACCTTCTCCTTACTCGTGAGCACACTCTTAGCTTCTGACATCGTTTGGCTGTGATCTGCTAGGATTGTTTATCTTCATGCCATTTCTCTCTGTGGAGGGGAGGCTGGCCCTTCTTTGTCCCCCAGCCCTGCTGTGGGATCGGCAGGTACTTGCCTGTGTTGAGTGGTGCATGTCTCTGCTTAGGTGCTGACCTCCTGAAGATGTCCAGAGATGATTTGGTCCAGGTCTGTGGCCCTGCAGATGGGATTCGGCTCTTCAATGCCATCAAAGGCAGGTAGGTGCAGTTTCTTAGAGAAGCCAACCAAAGACTGTGGCCACTTGGCTGGCTGTGCATAGCAAGAAGCCACACCTTAGCCTCTTGAACTGTGAGTAGCCTGCTGGTGGGACTAGGTGATGGAAGGAATCCTTCATTCAACATGGAGGTAAATACTGGAGGAGGTACCAGCAGGGTGCAATGGTAAATGAGGTGCCATGTGGAGACCACCTCAGTATCTGACTACTGTAGCCCTTGCTTGAAATATCTTAACATTAGTTATTTTTCTCGTCACCATGACAAAACGCCCAAGTCAGATTATGAAAGAAAGGCTTATTGGGCTCATGGTTTGAAGGTACAATGTCATACACATCCTGACATCTCAAGGGATGGACCAGACTGGGACCCCTAGGGAATGAAGAAAAGACAGACACATGTACAGGAGAGCTGGGTTCAGAGAGAATGTGCTCTCTGATGGAGAAACCTCAGCATCCCAGAGGCTTGGTGTGTTTATTAGAGTTGTACAGGGAAGTGAGGTTATTGTATGCAGCTGAACAAGGCTTAGTGCATACAGGTAAATAAGAAAGAGGGTTTACAGTATACAGCTGAACAAGGAGGCAGATTTAGCTAATCTTTGTAGGAACAGTCTTTAGGCCATAAATATCCAGGGTGGGTGGAGCCATGGTACACATTTTCAGAACCCACTATCATTAATCACACATGGACTCTGTCTTAGTCAAGGTTTCTATTCCTGCATAAAACATCATGACCAAGAAGCAAGTTGGGGAGTAAAGGGTTTATTCAGCTTACACTTCCACATTGCTGTTGTTCATCACCAAAGGAAGTCAGGACTGGAACTCAAGCAGGTCAGGAAGCAGGAGCTGATGCAGAGGCCATGGAGGGATGTTACTTACTAACTTGCTTCCCCTGGCTTGCTCAGCTTTCTTCTTTATAGAACCCAAGACTACCAGCCCAGGTAGGTACCCACAAGGGGTCCTCCCACCCTTGATCACTAATTGAGAAAATGCCTTACAGCTGGATCTCATGGAGGCATTTCCTCAAGGGAGGCTCCTTTCTCTCTGATAACTCCAGCCTGGGTCAAGCTGACACACAAACCAGCCAGTCTGACACTAGGGCCCTTGACATAGCCAGGTCATGTCCACAGCACACGTGTCCCTCGGGGCTTCCTCTACTTTCCACAGTACCTCATCATAATAAGGAAGTCATAGCTGCAGTAGTGGGAGGTGTCTGGTCATGTCGTGTCTTTCAGTCAGGAAGCAGAGAGAATGCTGTGGATTTGGATTACTCCCTTCTCCATATGCAGTAGTATGAAATCCCAGTTCATGAGATAGCACTGCCTACATTTATTATGGGCCTTTTCATTCAGTAACCCCGTCTAGAAACTCCCTTCCTCACAGAAGTTTGTCTCCTAGGTGATTCTAGATCATCAATTAATATTGACCATCACAACCTCCCTCTCCCCCGTTGGGCCCAGAGCCTGTGGATCTTGGCCTTTAGTCCCTAGCCCAGACTCTGGACACCTGCAGAGTCCGGGCTAACAGCTCTGACTCCCCAGGGCCTGGTCATGGCCTTGAAAACCACAGAGTAGTTTTCAGGGCTATGCTGTCTGATATACCTCTCCATCACCATGGAAATGAAATATTCTATGATAGTCCATCCAGAAATCTCTGGCCATGTGTGACCCTGTACTGAGGTACTAGAGGTAACCTCACAGTCAGACCCAGTTTTGAAGTTTTGTACTTTTCATTTTTTCTGATGCTGAGACTAGAACCCAGAGCCTTGTATCCCAAGCACATGCTCTGTCACTGAGCTGCTCCTGAGCCCCGAGGACACTGGAGACAGCACGGTCAGTCGTAGAGTGAGAGAACACAATGCAGGGTGAATCCCAGATTTGTCTCCCAGGAGCTGTGCAATGAGAAAGAAGCCATTGCTCCCCTGAACCTCAGTTTCCCTATATGTAGAATAGGGGAGATGAGTCCTGTGTGAAGAACTCTCTTATGTCCAGTTCTTTCTCTGTCTCTTTTCTCTCCCTTGATGGGAGTGGAACCCAGGGCTGCACATATGCTACATACATTATGCACATGTTCTACCACCAACCTATATCTCACACCACCTCTTGAAATCCAGATCTTGAGATTTGGTTCTACAGAAAAGCCTCAGATTAGCAGGTTGGGAATAGTCATCTACCCCACCTCTTCGAGAGCATCCTCTGTGAAGCTGTAAAGATCCATCAGGACTGGTCTCTATCCCCGGAAGCCAGTCCATGAAAAGCATTCTGCATCCCTACCCCTGCTTCTCCCCTAAACCCCTTTATACTGCAGGGTCCACTCTAGAGTGGCAGTCCATCGTATCCACTAATTAGTCTCTCTCCTTTTGCCTCTGTCTCTTTCTGCAAGGAATGTGAGGCCAAAGATGACCATCTATGTCTGTCAGGAGCTGGAGCAGAACCAACTGCCCCTGCCACAGAAGCAGGATGACAGTGGGGACAACAGCCTGTGTGGTGAGTGGAATAGAGCCTCAACCTGACTCCTGAGCCTGCTCGATTTCTGTTCTCATTGTTTCAGTTAACTTTTCTCATCGCTGTGACAAAATACCTGACACCCGCGACAGCAACTTAGGAAAGAAGGTTTCTTACCACTCACAGTCTGGGGGTAGGTAGTTCATGGAGGCATGGCAGGCATGGCAGAAGTTCGAGGCAGCTGCTCACTGAATCCAACGTGAGGAAGTAGAGCGCAACGAATACTGGTGCAACTGTCTGTAAATACCTTTCTGCCACCACCAGAAAGGCGGCTTGGCGCTTCCCCCTCCCACCGGGTGCACACCAGGCGCCACATCTGAATCAGGGCTCCTCAGGGTCCTCCTCTTTCCCTAGCTGGGTGCCTGTTTGGACCCAGGAGTCAACATATGTGATGAAGAGAGAGGAAAACAGCTAACCTATGTTTACCTGTACCAGCCTTCTTAGCTTGACAGGCACCCATGGCTTGGTGCATGAGCATCCTTACATGTAAGCTATTGGCTTCTCAGGACGGGGTAGAAACGCATTATCAGGTCCTTGTTAATCTAATGACCCCTTAAAAGAAGGCACTTGCTCCTCTCGCTCGCTACAGCATACCATGCCATCTTCCTGGAAGAGCTGACTACCCTGGAACTGACTGAGAAGATTGCCAGCCTGTACAGCATCCCCCCACAGCACATCCACCGGGTCTACCGACAGGGTCCCGCTGGCATCCATGTGGTGGTAAGCAATGAGGTGAGCTGACCTGGCCCTCGGGAAGAGCCCCAGATACACTCAGGAGCATCCTCCACCAAGTCAGGGTGTCTCTGTTTTCTGTGCATGTTGCCTGCTTGAAGTGGAAACCCTACTGGCTGCCTATGATATCAGCAAGGGGAAGTTCTTACCACTGCTGAGTCAATGTTGTGTGACTTTTCCTGGAAAAGTGTCTTTTTAGGGTGTCAACAACAGCCTTAAGTAACAATTCTAAAACTGATTAATTTATTGGGCTTACTACCAGGAGCAAAGATGACCCCAAAACAGCTATATCACCGAAAGTCTGTCCCCATAGCTACACAGATGGAGTCTCACTTTCAGTTTACCTTCCAAACTAGTCACTTAAACTTGGAGGGAAGGTGTGCAGAATCAGCTGGAGTCCCGTGTGAGGGGCTGAGAACCCTCCCCATGCCCGCTTCCCTCTATAAGAGACTGGCAACAAGCCCTACAATTACAGACATTTTTATTACATTTATTTAGTGGGGTGTTAGGGAGGTGAGTGGGTACAAGGGGACCAATGCACACACAGAGATTAGAGGACAGATTGAAGGACTCAGTCCTGTCTTTCCTCATCTCGTTGGCCATAGGCTCCTTGGCCATAGGCTCTATCTTGAGGGTATCTTGTGAGTAGTAATCCTAGCTGCTGTGACTAAGATGCTAATGGCTGTTATACTCAGAGGACTGCCTTCTTCAGTTGTCCATGGTTGGGTGCTCTTGGGGCAACTGCAGTCTGAAGAATGGGCCACCCATCAAGTAGGAATCACGTCCTGAGGCCAGTAGTTAAATGAGGGGCTGCTGCGGCCCACGGGAGACACTAGCAAGACCTCCCTGAGTGATGAAGGTGTGTGCCACTGAGTTTGTGCTCAACACAATCCTGTGGAAGGTGAAAATAGTGGCAAGCAGACATCCAGGAAGTGACAGAGCCTTGCCAGAGCTCCAGTCCCGTGAGGAGTGACGTGTTGAGCAGACTTGCCTGCTAAATTGAGCATCCCTTGTCCGTGATGGAACAGATGATCTTAAGCTTGTTCTGTCCTGCATCTTCCTTCCACTGACACTTCCAACTAACAGAAATGTGTGTTTGGTGTTGTATTGGTCAGTGTTCTGGCACTGTAAGGAATATCTGGGATCATGAACTTAAGAAGAAAGGTTCAGTCTGGGAGAGGCTCTCTCAGTAAAGTGCTCGCCTTGAAAGTATGAACACCTGGGTTCAAGTGTCCTGAGCCCATGTTAAAAGCTGGGTGTAGTGGTAAACCACAGTACAACCCAGTGCTGGAGCGATAGAAACTATCATGGTAGGAGAGCGGCTGAGCAAATTTTCTCACGATGGCTAAGAAGCAAGGAAGTAGGTGTAAGGGTACTTAGGTCCCGATATCCCCTTCACTACTAACCTTGGTGACCTAACTTTTTTGCTGGGCCCAACCTCTTAAAAGTTCCACATCTCAGTAGCACAGAGGCATTCAGTATGGGGGCCTTTGAGTGACACTCATCCAAATCATAGTCATATGGCCACTATGTCCTGCTTACATACATATGTATATAGTTCACATGCATCATGTATTAAATAATATGTACACGATATTCATATGTGTGCGTGTATACATATACACACATATGTATGTATATATATATATATGTCTGCTAGCCTCCCATGTCATACATAGGAAACAGAGGCACAGAGATACTGAGTACTTGCCCAAAGATGCTACAGCTGATATGGAGTGAAGTTAAGGTAGAAACCCAGATGAACCAATTGTTGGAGAGCTGAACCAGTAAGAGATCCAACCTCTTGAGAAATGGGAGCTATGGTTTTGTTTGTTTGGTTGGTTTTGTAACAATCTCTTAAGAAACCTGAAACTCTTTATGTAGACCAGGCTGGTCTTGATCTTGCTACAGTCCCCTGCTAGGCTCTGTCTCCTGAGTGTCAGGATTCGAGGCGTATGCAACAAGCCCAGCTCAATGAAGTTGCACTTCCTTGTTCTGTTCTGGTTTGTTTTGTGGCAGTGCTTCAGTGTAAAACCCAGGCTGGCCCAGAACTCACTATGTAGACCAGGCTACCCTTACTCATGTTATAGTCATCCTGTTATTGCCTTGTGAGTATTTGAACTACAGGCATATACCACTGGGTCTAGCTTAAAGTAAGTAACTACTTTTTGCTCCCACTTCACAGAAAATGATACTGAGACCAGAAGTGCCTGCCTGTAGGGCGAAGAGAAGCTAGGAGGGTGAAAGGGCCCGAGTGGTAGACCACTCTAATGAACTGGAAGGCATGTCACTTTGCACCTCAAGGAAGATCTGTAGCCCAGGCTGGCCTGAATTTATTGTGTAGCCAAGGATAACCCTGACTTTCGGATCCTCCCCCTTTCTGGGATTACAGCCCTGCACTGTACCATACCTTCTCTGTGCGGTGCTGGAGACAGACTCCAGAGCTTTGTACACACTAACTAAGCCTCATCCTCAGACCCTCAACCATTTCTGTTTGAGAAGACAAAAACCAGGACTGTTTCTTGCAACTTCCCAGGTCCCTGAGGAAGTCCCTCCCCCACTTGCCCTGAGCCCTCAACAGCAGGCAGTTAAGCAAGTGAAACAGGGAACAGACTGCAAACGCCACCCTGGCTAAGTAGGCCATTCTCATTCCCCAAGTCTCCTTCCCACTCAACCAGAATCAATTTGGAAACCTTCAACTCTGAATTACTCAGAGTGCTGGAGGCAGCCTGGCCAGCAAGGAGCCAGCCCCTGGGGTGCAAGGGCACTCAATTAAACAAGGGAGTTACTGATTAAGCCCTTGTGGGCCCCGCTTAGGGCTTTTCATGCCCAAGTGGCTGGGCGGCCAAGAGTCCGAGCTGGAGCAGGCTGAGGTATAGAATAAATGTACTTCATGCACCATTAGGCCCTGCGGGGAGGGTCAGGGTCGACAGGTGGATGCATTTGTAAGATTTGAAGCAGTAGTCCAGAGCAGGCCATAAAATGTGTGTGTGTTTTTTTTAATAGAAAGGAGGTTTGCTACCCTGCTGGTTTTGGCATGCATGTTTATATGTTTATGTATGTATATTTTTAACTGCTTCTGAATGTATATTGTGAAATATAGCATACATATGCAAAGATTCTGTAAAATTCGTGTACATTTTGTTTTTAAAACGTATTTTACCTGTATGTGTGCCTGTATATGTGTGTGTGCATACAAAGTATATGTGTGGAAATCACAGGACATTGTGTGTGAGTGGGTTTTGTGAATGAAACTTGGGCCTACAGGGCTCGAATGACAAGTGCTTTTTCGGGCTGAAACACCTGACTGCCCTGACTTGCAATTTGAATAAGTATTTAAGGCCTTGCACCCAGGCCACTAGACTATGATGGTTATAGGCCCCTTCGTAGGCTGGCATCATGTTTGGCCCTGGCTTGTCCATGTATATTTTATACTAATCATTTCCTCTTCCCCCTAACACACTTGGGGGTGGGGGCAGTACACATGTCTGTGTGCTTGTGGAGACTATAGGATAGCCTTGGCCATCGTTCCTCATGTTCCTCAGGTACTACCCACCATGGCTTTTAACAGGGGTCTCTTCCTCCTGTCCTAGAGCTGACCATGTAGACTATAATGGCTTGTCAGCAATCCTCTTGTCTCTGTGTGCCCAGCAACTGGGGTTACAAGCCACAGTATCAGGCCTATTTTGTTTGTTTGTTTTTTTAACCTGAGTTCTGGGGATCAACTTGGCTCTTCATGCGTGCATAGCAAGCATGTTTCCAACTAGCCATCTCCTCAGCCCAGTGTGGACTGGGCATGTGTGCTCTCCGTGTTCCTCTTTTCATTCCACCATATGCTCTGATTCACAAGTATGTGAGTGTGCAGCCAAGGGTCACTGTACCCCTGAGAGGTTAGATCCCAGTTAACTCACACTTCTGCTACTGAGAATGCCAAAGATGCACGTGGGAAGGGGTTTGTCTAGGGCACGTGCCTTGCTCGAGGGGGGACCTCCATCCGGAGCGTGACGTTTTCTAGAGATTTATCATCTGCAGAGGTGCTAGTTCCCATTGTACACCCCACTTACATTATTATCATCAGGATGCCCTATTGTACAGATGGCCGTGGAGCCAGAAACAGAAAGCTTTTCTTGTGGTCAGTGTTTGCAAATCATAGCGAGAGCTTAGGAGACATGGCTATAAGTTGTCTTTCCTGATCACGTGGGAGTATTAACTCCTTTCTGTTTGGTCCCTGTAAAGCCATGGACACACACATCTATTAATTACGGTGGTTAGTTAATTCTTGTTGCCATAGCAGAAGACCTGCTGAGAAGCACAAGGGAGGAAGGGTTATTGGGATCCATCAGTGTGGGGGAAGTATAGTAGCAGGAGCTGGGGAGACCACTGGGCCATCAGGAAGCAGAGTGTCTAGCTATAAGCGCTCAAGACCTGCCCATTGACCCCAGTCCTTTAGCAAAGCTCCACCTCATAAGGGCTCCATAACTTTCCCTATGGCACCACTGGCTCTGGCTCTGGTTCAAAGACATTGGAGCACATTTGCATTGCATTTAGACACCATTGCTTTAGAAACAGGTGAGGACATCACTATGGAAGCGCCCTAGCTTACAGGCACCCAAACCCGGATGGTAGTCAGTCACTGAGCATAGCATCAATGCACTCGAGTGGACTGCTGGGCAAGGGGACACTCTAAAATAGTAGCACAAAAGATGATGTGTCAAATGTGTAAATCGGCAGTGGAGTAATTTAGGGTTACTACCAAGTGTGTGTACTGTGGGTCATCTGTACCATACTGGCCACATAGTAGAGTGCTTACAACTTTACCACAGAATAATTGTGTTACCAGGGTGACAGTGCCACTAAGCAATGAGAAAATTTCAGCTCCACCAATTGTATCTGTGTTTTGTTGTTGACCAAAATGGGATTGACTGTGCTTAATTTTGTTGTTTGTTTTTGAGTCGAGAGACTCATGATGTAATAACCCTAGCAGGTCTAGAATTAGTTCTATAGGCCAGGTTGGCTTTAGACTGACTCTCAGAGGTATGTCTGCCTCTGCTTCCTGCATGTTAGGATTAAGAATGTATACTACCATACCTGGATTTGTGTTCAGTTTTTTCAAAATATATTTTTTGTTGTAGCATAAACTTTCCTTTAATGAGCCCAATAAAGACCTAAATGGCCCAACACATAATAAACAAATAGATGTTCTATCTTTTACTTTTTTGGAGATAGAGTTTCTCTGTGTGGCAGAGCACTGGCTGTCCTAGAACTCACTTTATATACCAGGCTGGCCTTGAACTCACAGAGATCCACCTGTCTACTTCCTGAGTGATGGGATTAAAGGCATGTGCCATCACTGCCTGCCTATTATCTTTCACTAACTTTTATTTTGTGCATGTGGGCATGTGGAGGTCAAAAGAGACCCTGAATGGTATCTTTCTGGTGCCTCCTGTCTGCTCACACAACAATCACTTTATTGATGGGGCTGTCTCTCCCACCCCTCGGCAAACCTTTGATGATGTCATTGTAAAGAACATGTCTTGCCTTTGCCTTTCAGATGGTTCAGAATTTCCAAGATGAGTCTTGTTTTATCCTCAGCACATTAAAAGGTAAGCCTCTCGCTGCCTTCCTGATGCTTGAAGAGTGTTTCTGTGTCCCTTGGTGTCATAGGTGATGGGTGGCAGGTGGGATCTGCCAGTCCAGGGTCCTCCAGAAGAAGATGCTGAACTTGAAGCAGCCTTTGAGAACAAGGAAAACCAAGTCTTCCCTTACCTAGTCCTAGCCAAGCCAGAATGGACATCTTCAGGGGCACCGCAGGCCTGGCCATTTGTTCTCTATGAACTTGGGTTTAGGCTTTCATAGAAGGTTTCTGGGAAGCCCAAGTAAGGGCTACCCTGATGGGCAAAGTGAGTAAGGGACTTGGAGAATCCAGATGAGCCAGATGCCACAATGAGAATGCCACAATGCCTACACTCTGTCGAGTGTGAGCCTCTGTACCAGGAGTTGTGTTTATTCACACAAGGCAGAGAAAGATCTGCAATGACTTTCTTGGGTCTGGGAGGGTAAGTGGGCAGGTTTCATCAGAACAGAAGACTGGGCTGAAGAAGAGGCTCAGTGGATGAGAGCACAAATTGCTCTTACAGAGTCCCCAAGTTTGGTTCCTAACACCTACATCTGATAGTTCACAACCACTTACAGCTCCAGCTTCAGGGGAACTAAACCATGTTCTGGTCTCTGCAGTCACTTCATTCATTTGCACCTAGACAGACAGACAGATCTCTCTCTCTCTCTCTCTCTCTCTCTCACACACACACACACACACACATACACACACACACACACACACACACACACACACACACACACTTAAGGATAAAATAAGACTTAAGGATCAGGAGACTGGGTCCAGGCTGTTCTGAGACCACCTCCCACCCTGTTCTGGGGACCTAGGCTGTGTGTGTTAGCTTTTTGTTACTGTGACAATGTGTGAGGGTGATTGTTTGGACTCAGTTTGGGAGGTCTCCGCCATGGCCAGTTAGCCCTTTTGCATTTGGCCCTGTGGTAAGGCAACACATGAAGGTGTGAGTGTGGTGAGCAGCTCTGTTCCCTTCAAGTCAGCTGGGAAGTGAAGGGAGAGGAGGGCTAAGGCTCGGTGTTCCCCCTCCAAGGGCTGATGTCATTTTCTCCCACTTGGCTCCACCCCTTAAAAGCCCCCATCCTCATTCGTTAGCATAAGCTGGTAACCAAACCTTTCACAACATGGGCCTTAAGATTCTAAATATAGCACAAACAATTGCAGAAAGCCATAGTTTGCCTAAAGCCTCCTCCTTGGGCCTAGGACTATCTATGGTAAAAAGGCTCTTTGTCCAAACCAGAGTGCCCGGGAAGATCATTCGGTCAGTACAGTGCTTGCCATGCAAACATGAAGCCTCTAGCTCAGGCTCCAGAACCCATGTTTTGTTATTGTTGTTTGGTTTTGTTTTTAAAGCTGGGCACTGGTGTGTGCTTGTAATCCATCCTAGTCTGGTGAGACAGAGACAGGCTCGCTGGTCAGCCAGCCTAGCTTACTTGGTGAGCTCTAGACCAATGAGAGACCGTCTCAAACCAGGGTGGATAAACTGCTAAGGACTGATACTTGAGACTGTCTTTTGGCCTCACACACACAGTAGTAACTGTGTAAGACAGATGCCAAAACCTGTGTAGAAATCTCTGCTTCTGTAAACAGACTCTTCCTTATGAAGTCATTTGAGTGATTTTTGCCTGTCTTAATACATGCCTTTTGGGACACCCAAATTGCTGCACTGTACCAACTCTCTACCTGTGACACATGCCCATGCCCAGTGTTTCTCTTGCAGCAGAAAGCAATGACGGCTACCACATCGTCCTCAAGTGTGGACTCTGAGCAGCAGCGCCTGCACCTGTCCCCCGCCCCATGGATCCCTGGCTGTGGAAGGTGCACCACTGTCAGCTGCTGTCACCTGACAAGCCCAGACTAGGAGGGACTCTGCCCAGTCCAGGAAAGTTCCAGACCACCATGGTCACAAAGTCTGGTGTACAGAAGAAAGCCTGCAATTCCCTTCTCCCTTTCTTCTTGGCTTTTAGCTTTTTAACAGTTTCTTGTTCAGTTTCCTGGGCAGATAGTGGGGATATGCATCTCTTAAACTCTGAGCCCTGCAGTTGGAGTTTCCTTTGATGTATTGATCCTTCCTATCTCCTCTCTTATGTTACCCCGATCCTGCTTCTTCTCGAGACACTGGCTTCATGGCTAGCTCTGCCAACCTCACAAGGACACCACACACAGCTCTCCTCCTAATACTGACTTCCCTTCTCAGGACTCTGGTAGCCACACCTTTACTGTTCTTGGATGACTTGATAGGACTGGAGCTATTTATTTTGTGCCTTCCATTTCTTTCTCAGTCACCTTGTCTCTGAGGATCTGCTGCATTCAAGCCCAGAGTGTCTGCATTGACATGGCAGATGGCACAGTGTACCTATGTGACCTCTCATGGCCATTGTGTGTGTATTAGTTCCTTTTCTGTTGCTGTGATAAGATACTCTGATAAAGGCAACTTGATGAAGAAAGGGCTTGTTTTGGCTTAGAGTTTTGTAGGGACAGACTATTATGGTGAGGAAGGTGCCAACAGAAAGCTAGTTGATCTCATTTTCATACACATAGGAAGCACAGAGAGAAAGAGCAAGAGCAGGAAATGGAACAAGCCTTCAAGGACCACCAACCCCGCGACATACTTCCTCCAGCAAGACTGCATTCTCTAAAAGTCCCATGACCTCAGCAGACAACATCACCAACTGGGACCACGTGTTCAAATACATAAGCCTATGGGACACATTTCTCATTCAAGCCACACATTTTGCCCATGTGACCTCTCACAGTTTCTAGTTAGAGATGCTATGGACTAGGAGATGACATGTGACTTCCTCACCAGGGGAGAGAGGTGAGGACAGAATGATTCCTCCTGGACCACTGCTGTGTCGTCTCATTTCTGTTGAGTCGTCTCATTTCTGTTGAGTAAAGAGTACTAAGAGGTGAAGATGCTGTTATCCAGTGGCCTTGACCGTCCATTCTAGACATTTGGGTTGGGGTATGTCTCAGATCCCTCTCTGGCAAGTATGAGGCCCTGGGCACCATCCTAGTACTACAGCAGGGGGACTTACTGAATTCTGTTTTTCAGACAACCTCAGCTAACCACTGCTGTTTGCCAAGTGGCCCAGGGGTAGTATGTTTGTTTGATTGCTCATTTAAGATTCTATGTTTTCCTAACCATAGGTGTATAGATAGGGTGCTTTGGCTTTGTTGGCAGGGTTGAGTTATTCACTTTTTTTTTTTTTTGAGACATGGTTTCTCTGTGTAACCCTGGCTGTCCTGGAACTCACTCAGTAGACCAAGCTGGCCTCGAAATCTGCCTGCCTCTGCCTCCCAAGTGCTGGGATTAAAGGCATGCGCCACCACTGCCTGTCTTGTTCACCTTTCTTAATTAACTCTGGTGGAATTTGAGGTTCAGTGGCTATGGTCGACTTAATTCATCTTCATTATTCCCACCCAATGCTTCAACCAACTCTTTCCTAATTCAAGTTTCCTCAAGCCATAGTGAGTTAGTTCTGAGCTCAAAGATTTGCCAAAGATTTTGGCAAATATTATTTTACAGGCAGAGAAACTACTCTCACAGCAAAGATGGGCTCTCAGTTCCTTGTCTTTTGGGACAGGTAGGTGGGGTTGGCAGCTTTATTGAGATGTTGGCGCTGTGAATATATTGGCACAGGCTTTCTGTGGACAGTTTCATTTTGGGAATGTGCCTGGTAGAATGGCCAGCTCCTAAGGTAACTTTTCACCCGCTGGAGGAACTGCCCTGTGTTTCACGCAGCTACACCTGTTTGTATTACCACCAGCAATGGAGGATGGTTCTAGTTTCTCTGCCTCCTCATTAACATTTGCTGTGATGTCTCATTCTTGCTTGCCTGCCTGCCTGCCTGTCCTCCCTCCCTCCCTCCCCCTGAGTCCAGCCTGGCCTCAAAGTCACTAAGAGGAAGAGGATAATTGAACTTCTGATCCTCCTGATTCTGCTTCCTAAGTGCTAAGAACATAGAAAAGTACCTCCACACCTGATATATGCAGTGCTGGGACAAAACCCAGGGCTTTGTGCTTGCTAGGCAAGAGCTCTCTCTACCAGCTGAGCCACCTCCCTAGTGGTGTCCTGTCTTTTATTACAATATCCTGCTGGTGTCATGCATGTCTCTGGCTAATGATGTTCAATGTCTCTTCACACTGATCGGCCATATTTGTATATCTTTGGGAAAATGGTCAGGTCCTTTGCCCATTTTTAAATTGGGCTGTCTCTTCATTGAATTGTACAAGTTGTTGGTAAATTCTACGTGCAAATCCTTCATCAGTTTTTCTCCATTCTGCTCCATTCTGTAGGCTGCCTTTACCCTCTTAGTGGTTGATGTTCCTTGAGGTGTACAAGTTTCTAAATTGGTTGTTCTTGGTAGTGTGAACCAGCACTCCCCATACTCAGCTGAGACTCCCGAGGCTAGCCCAGCCTACACAGTAAGGCCCAGTCTCAGACCAATCGTCATCATTATTTTAATGTGTGTGACGCCTGATATATATATATATATATATATATATATATATATATATATATATGTATACACACACACACACAGACCCTTGTGAGTGTGTTAGATTTTCTAGAACTGGAGTTACAAGCAGGTGTGAGCTGCCACGTGGGTGCTGGGAATTGAAGCTTGGTCCTTTGGAAGAGCAGCCAGTGCTCCTAACCACTGAACCATCTCTCCTGGCCCCTCTTAGGAACATGATTAAAGTTTAGTTGTTACAATGAGTCCTGCTCCAATCTGAGTTAGTCTTACATATATGATATGTAGTGGGATAGTCTAGTTTCATCCTTTTGCATGTGAGCATCTGCTTATTTTTACCCCTAATTACTGAAAGGACTGGAGCTTCTGTAGGCAGTCTTTTGCTGGAGACCTCTGACTCCTGGATTTCTGTGAGCACAGTGGGACCATTGCTGATCTCTTGTATGTAGCTTTTACCTTCTTGGTCTGCATTTGGGTCTACTGCTCTTACAGTCACCTCCCTCCTGTACTGGGTGATGTCCCTCTGTTCTGCCATTTTTCCTGGCACTAACACTTCCTAGTTCTAGAGGAGGGTAATGACCAAATGTTTCCCAAACGTTTCCATGCTTGGGTAAAGAGGCAACCGAGTCACTTAGAATAATTTGCTCAAGGTGAAGCACTGGGAGAAACAGGACTAATTGGGCCTCTGACTTTCAGCCCATCTGGCTATCTGTGGTCCTTGTTCCCAAGTGATAGCTCTACATGGCTATAGTAAGAGAGACTAAACCTTTTTTTTTTTTTCTCATACCAAAGTGGGTCTAACTGGAGAGCCAAATATGGCACACTGTAGAAAGAGCAGATTTTCCTGAGTTTGCATTAGGTCATGGGATGTTCCAAGTCTTGTCTTTGGGTCTGTATTAGCTATTTTTCTCATTGTTATGAAAAACATCTGACCAAACAAAACAAAACAAAACTTAGAGGAGTGAGTTTTTTTTTTCTGGCTCACAGTTTGAAGGTCCAGTTTATCAGGGCTGAGAAGTCTTGCCAGCCAGAGCATGGAACAGCTGGAAGCAGAGACAGACGTTTATCTTACCATCTCTTTTTGTCTTAGTCAGGGTTTCTATTCCTACACAAAACATCATGGCCAAGAAGCAACTTGGGGGAAGGGGAGGGTGTA
This sequence comes from Mus pahari, assembly GCF_900095145.1. Lineage (NCBI taxonomy): Eukaryota > Metazoa > Chordata > Mammalia > Rodentia > Muridae > Mus > Mus pahari. The sequence continues at coordinate 93,581,944 of NC_034594.1, forward strand.
TTTAGCTTACACTTCCACATTGCTGTTCATCACCAAAGGAAGTCAGGACAGGAACTCATGCAGGTCAGGAAGCAGGAGCTGATGCAGAGGCCATGGAGGGATGTTATTTACTGGCTTGTTTCCTTATAGAACACGGGACTACCAGCCCAGGGATGGCACCACCCACAATGGGCCCTCCCACCCTTGATCACTAATTGAGAAAATGCTGGATCTCATGGAGGCATTTCCTTAAGGGAGGCTCCTTTCTCTGTGATAACTCAAGCTTGTGTCAAGCTGACATACAAAACTGCCAGTACACCTTTTTACTCTGTAAAACTTCAGCCATGAAATGCTAAGGTAGGTCTTCCCACCTCAGATAACTAATCTAGAAGACTCCTCACACACTTGCTTGGCAGGGGAGAGACCATGATCAAGGAGATGGTCTTTCCTGGGTAATGCTTATTCTTTGCAGTCTGGATGTTCTTGACTGAATAATCTTTGGTAGTGGGGGAATGCATTCTTGCTCTCGCTGAGTGAATTAAAGGAATAGAAAAGAAACCCACTGGCAGACATGACCACAGGTTTGTTTCCATGGTGATACTAAGTCCCATTAAGTTGACAATCAAGATTAGCCATTGTGGGGGTCTAGAAAAAGGTCAGACATTGCCCTAGTGACCTCTTACCCAGTCTGCCTGGAGCCCCTTGAGAGCTATTAACCAGGAAAAGGCTAGAACCCATAAGCACGTCACCAGTTCCTAAGTCCAGTGTTGCTTCAGGGGCTGGCCCAAGGAGCTGGAGTTCTGAAAATTATTAACACATCAGTGGAAGAAATAGAAAGACTCTTTAGCTGTTGTCAGTGGAAAGTTGAGGTTGTTGGGGGCAAGGGGAATTGAATATGGTCACTGCCTTAGGTACACTGGAGGAACAGGACCAAAAGTCAAGGGTCTCAGGCTCCCTTTAATACAAGGTGAACAGTAGAACCCATTAGTAGAGTGTTTGTCCCAGTAAACAAGAAGCATTGACCTGGAGACCTGAGAACCTGGAAACTGTAGTCAGTAGGTGAATCTGAGCCAGGGGAAAATGTTACCATTGTTTCCCATTCATCAAAGTCATGTGGTAGACAGGTGATCTTTGCTTGTCCTTGGTATTCAGTGCCACCAGTGCTGCTGTAGGTATACCTGAGTGGATGGATGCCTGCTCACCAAGTCCCAGGCTTTCTCTGACTGCAGCTAGGTGAGTGTAGGTGAGTGTAGGTGTGTAGGTGAGTGTAGGTGTGTAGGTGAGTGTAGTTGAGTGTAGGTGTGTAGGTGTGGACCTCAGAGTGATGTGCTGATCTCTGCTGTCATCTGAGCCAGTCTACTTGGCCAGTATGGAGTGTTCTTTTCTCTTTCCTCTTCCAATCTCTTTGTCCTTTGACGACAGGACTACTGGGCCCAAGGAGCAGTGAGATTCTGGGAAGCACCCAGACTCCTCTCCCAAGGCCAGCTCTCCTTAACTGCTTCTTACTTAGCCTCAGTAGGCTCACAGCGGAGTCTCTGAGCCCCTGCAGGCACTGCTGTAAAGGGTCTCTAGCCTGGGCCACCAGGCTGTTCTTTCTAAGGACTGGAGGGAAGAGGTCTGTGTTCCCTTCCTTCCAAAGAGTGCCCTCCTTTATACTTGCAAACGGGAACTAAACTCAGTGCTGTCCACTGGTTTTGCTGTCAATTAGCTATTAAAGAGCATTATCTTCAAACCTAGTTCAGGGAATGATAGCCTTGCCTTCAAAAATTACACTAAATTACTGTATTTTTGGATTGCTTGTGTTAAACCATGCAGGACTGTGGTGTGACTCAATGGCAGAGCACTTGCCAAAGGTGAGCAAGGTTCTAAGTTCTCTCCCTAGTACCATACAACCAATAACATTGTAGAGAGCTGGGTATGGTAGTGCAAACCTGTAATCCCAGTACTCAGGGCAATGCTGTGGCCAGGGAGTAAAAGGGTGGCTGAGTCTGAGGCTAGTCTGGGCTATTAAAAAAAAATTGTTTTCTCTTGTGCCAACATACTTAATTTTACCTCTTTGTCCTTAAATACTGAAACATTTACTCCCCAACTCCTCCATATATATATATATATATATATATATATATATATATATATATAAATGTATTTTATTGTCTTATTTGTCAGTGGTAGGGAACAAACCCGGAAGCCAGGGCCTCACACACATGAGGCAGGCGTTGTACCACTGAGCTAACCCCTAACCTCAGTAGCCTTCTCCCCCCCTTAGGATTACTTAAGGCACTCTCAAGCATTAAGGGCTATCTTAACAATGCATTTTGCATAAACTTAGGAGAAGTAGAAGTATTCAGAGAAGTCTGGAGAGTTCCATGCCTTCTGTGTGTCTCACTTGTGGAAAGTTCTGATCCTCACTTGGCTCCCAGGGACTATGCCCAGCCTTTCCATGAGAGAGAGTACAGAGGTCTCTCCCTCAAATGCCCCCTGTTACCTGGAACCCTGCTCGGCCTTTGTCCTGGTCAGGGTTTGATAGAAGAAAGGACTTTTGTGCTGTATTTATGGGTTGCTGAGCTGTAGGGGGTAGCAGTGGCCTGAGCCTCCTACTAGAACCTGTCCTGGAAAGGACAGACTGATTTCAGCAGGTGTCTTGAAGACTAAACCCCTGTTAGCTTAGCATCCCTGGAGCCTGCAGACCCCGTCCCATATATGCTAGACCCTTCCTGTGAGGTTGTGATTTCTGGGCAGCTTTCCCTAGACCCAGATTTCTACAGTACTTGTGGGCTTAGAGTGTCATGTTCCCCAGGGATGTTCATCTTTCATGGCTTGTCTATCATCTGTAGACCCCTCATGTCTTCTGCATCCCCTTGCATCCTGCAGCCACTCCAAACTGCCTCTCTGTGTTCCTCACTGACTTGCTTCTCATTGAGTTTTTAATCCCAAGCTCTCTGCCCAGGTTTCTAGCTGGGGAAAACGTTGAAAAATGAGAGACAGACGGGTCCTTAAACTACAGCAAGTTGCACATCCTGTTTTCCAAATCCAAAATTCTATACCTGACTGCATGGAACAGGTCACATTCAAAACATGGATATGCTACAAACAAAATTACCCTTGGGTCATGTGTACAGCATATGCAGAGACAAGTGGATCTTGTGTCTAGATATAAATTCCATCCCCAAGATAACTGTATTACGTTTGTATGTATTGGTAGTTCAAGATCTCAACCCGCCCAGATAGAGGCTTGTTTATCTAGGGTATGCAACCTCCAGTGGACTGAGCCAGGTCCTACGAAGGCCACATCTGTGAAGTACATGGACAAGCTTCTTCCCACATGGCTGCCCTGAGGCTTTGTCACTGGGCTAGCAGAACTACAGGGGAAAGCTTTGTGGGGCTAGTATTAGAGACAAGCAAAGGGGGACTGTTTCAAGCACTGACCTATCTCTTCCTGCTCAGTAAAGTCTTGGTTACTTACCATGTTCTTTCATGCTTTGAAGTGATTCTTTCTTGAGGTTTTCTCACCTACCTTCTTCCTCTAGGTGGGGCGATTCTTTTCTAAAGGTGGTAGGGGTTTTTTTGGGGGGGTGGGGTAGTCCAGACTGATCAAATATGTGTGGCAGGTCACGGGAAAGGGGGCCATGGAAACACACATTGTCATAATGCCATGTTGTTTTTGTACCTGAGATAAAGCATATTTTGCACTTGTAAAAATGAGAAATCTGTATGTGGGCTCTGTGCTGGGTCAGAATGCAAATAAAACCATTTGTACTAAACCCATGTGGCTGGGACCTCAACTCGCTTTGTTTATTGAACTGTAGCAAATGAATTTACTACAGCAGAGTATTGGGAAACACAGCTTAGTGTCATTAGGAACACACCCACACTGCCCCTGTGCTCCATCTGTGGTGTTCTTTCCATCTTGCAGAATTGAAACCCTGTTGCCTTATTAAACATGGCTCCCCAGTCCCTTCTCACAGCCCTTTGCAGCTACCACCTACTTTGTGTCAATCTGAAAATGAGGGGCTTCACTTAAGTGAAATTCAGTATATGTCTGGTATAGGAGATTAATTAAGTTACAGCATGTGTTAGGATTTCCTCTGTTTTAAAGCTCAGGGATACTCAGCTGTGTGGCTGGGCCATGTGTGTGTCTGTTCACTCTCATTGATCACAGACTCCCCCACCTGTGACCATCAGCTCTGCAGGTGGGCTCCGAAGATTCCAAAGGCCCTAGTTTTGATTCCTTTGTACAGATACAAAAATCCAGAAGTGAAAAAAATTATGGGTTTTTTTTTGTTTTGTTTTTTTGTTTTTGTTTTTCTTTCTTTCTTTCTTTCTTTTTTTTAAATTCTGCAGCCAGAGGTAGAAACCATTATACACCAGTATTGCTTAAGGTTCCAAACTTAAACTCCCCATGTAGTAAGGATGACCTTAAACTTCTAACACTCCTGAACACCTATAATTTCAGCAGCGAGGATTAGAGGCAGGAGGGTGAGAAGCTCAAGGTCATCTCTGGCTATACACCAAGATTGAGGCCAGGCTTGCTTAAATGATACACTGTCTCAAAAAACAAAAAGTGACACCCTGGGTCCTTGCAGAGTCACCCCTTTGGACCCTACAGACCTCTGATGTGCAAGGTTTGATCTCAGCGCCCCACGCCCCTGGTACCTCCTGGGCCTGGACCTATGCTGACCTTGCTGATGCCCCCTGTTGATGACTGGGAAGGCCTCTGATTCCCTGCTACCCTGTGACCCTGCCACAGGGGTCTTTTTCCCTCCCAGAGAAGTGTGGAACTTGCAGAACTAGGTTAGGAAGGCCTAGCTTAGACGCCATGACATGTCCTCTTGTCTTATTAAATCGTAAGTCTACTATTTTATTATAATTATAAATGAGGACTGCTGATTTCTGCTTCAGACTGTCAGACAAGGATGTATTATCTTTAGCTCTGGCACTTTTCCCCTGGGGCTCCTAATCCGGTGATGGTTATTCTCTAGAAAACCTCTCTCCCTAGGGCTTAGGTCACAGATCAGCCATAGAGGATTTGCCTTTTGAGCGTCAGAACCTGAACTTTTAAAATCTATGTGTTTTTTAAAAGCCAGCACTGAGAAGTGGAGACAGGCAGGTACCTAGAGTACTGGCTAGTTGAATTAGTGAACTCTTCTTAGTTGAACTAATTCTTAGTTGAATTAGTGAATTTGGTGAGGGATCCTGTTTAAATACATCAGGCAAGCTGAGCATGGGGGCATATGCCTGTAACCTCAGCACTTGAGATAGGAAGCCAGAGGCAGGAGGATCTCTGTGAGTCTGAGACCAGGCTGGTCTATATACCTAGTGAGTTCCAGGACAGCCAGGGCCACACAGACCCTGTCTCAAACAACAAATAACGATAATGACCCTCAGCATTCACCTCTGGCCTTTACAAATACACAAACACACCACACACCACACTACTGTACACATGAACATGTACAAATGCCCATACATATGCATGTGTGAGAATGGGCTGGGGAAGGAAGAAAACAGGAAAAATGCCAATGTTGCTCACACCGGTTCTGCCTGGCTGTGTTCTGAGTCTGGTACCAAGGTGCTAGAGAGCACCCCTATTGAGGCTCCATAATCAGCCCTTCTTTACAAAAGGGGGCCAAGGCCGGGGTATGGTCCAGTTGGTAGGGTGCTTGCTTAGCCTGCTGGAAGCCCAGTTTCATCGTCAGCCTAAGCAGGGCATGGTGATATATACCTATGATCCCAGAATTTAGGAGGCAAAGGCAAAAGAATCGGGCATTAGTGTTCATTGTTGTTGGCTTTATGGAGGTTTCAAGGCCAACCTGGGTTACCTGAGACTCTGTTCAAAGCAACAAAAAAAAAAAAAAAAAACCAAGGCAACTCTTCCTTGAGGAGCCCATACTTGGTGCTTCAGGGCAGCAGGGGTGGGGTGCTTGGGGGTGGTGAGAAGAAAAGTTGATCTTTAGGGCCTGTTTATAATTCATTCATGTTCTTTTCCAACCAGTTGTCCTCTTGAGCCCCCAGTGTGTAGCACCAGGCACTACAGTGGCGACAGGAACAGAGAGAGGGGGACTGTCTTCCACTTCTTGCAGGATCTTTCCAAGGCCCCTACTTGTGTGACTCAAGCATATGCTGTCCACTTTAAGAAAAAAAAGTGCATTGTTTGTGGGAAGACAGAGTGAGCCCACACCTTCCAAAGCCCCAGGGGCCATGTTTGTGTATAAAACAGAGATTGGCAGTGTGGGGCGGCCAGGGCTGGGCACACAGAGGCCCACTGTCAGGCAGGGCTGAAGGTCGAAGCTCCTGTGTGACACAGCTGTGGCACTGGCCTGCAGACCTCCAGGGGCCTGCTGTAGGAAGCAGGGAATTGTGTAGACTCACCCTCCCAACCCCTCATTAGGAGCTCGGGGGTACTCTGAAAGGCAGAGTGCTGTGCTGTGCGCTCCGAGGCCCCCAGAAAACCTCAGAACTGTGTGTGAGGACTCGGAGCTAGCTCTGTGGTTCCTGCTGCTGCCGGGGAAACTGAGGCCCACTGAAAGGAAGCAGAGAAGTCAGGTGCCCACACCATAAGCACCTTCTTAATAGCTTTATAGCTCAGGCTAACCTCGAACACTATTTGATCTTGAACTTGTAATCCTAACTCCACCCTGAAGGCATACTATGCTCAGTTTGTGGTACGGGGTGTGTGTGGGGGTGCGTGCTTAAATAGTTTTCTCTACACTGTACACAACACACCAATGAGTGCTCCATTGCTCTGGCCGCCAGTGGGGTGTCCAGCAAATCATCACTGTGTGGCAGGAGACTAGAGGTGTGAAAAAGCTCATCAAGGCTATCCCGAAGCCAGTTAGAAAAACACTAGAAGCCCTTCCTCAACTGAGCTGGGCTTCATACCCCAGTAAGTGGGAGGAAAGGCCGCCATACTCAAAAACGGACCAGGTGCGTGCTATGTAAATCACCTATAAAAAGGTCCCGAGTCTCTTGGCACACAGCTTTTCTTCGATGACCCTTGTTGGCTGTTTATTTGTTCGATGTGTGAAGATGTGCACACACATGCTACATTACATGTGTGGAAGTCACAGGGAGATTCATGGTACCAGTTCTCTCCTTCCAGCATTTTGGTTCTGGGGATCGAACTCGGGACTTCAAGTTTGGCCAAAAGTGGCTTTGTCTGCGGAGCTGTGTTGCTGGCTTCTGGAACAGCCCTTTCGAGTGTCCACCTTTCCCAGGGCTCACTAGCCTGGTTTCCTTTCCTTTTCTTAATTATTATTGTTTTAATTTTTTATGTGAACTGGTATTTTGCCCACATGTATGTCTGTATGAGGGTGTAGGATTAGCTGGAACTGGAATTACTGACAGTTGTGAGCTGCCGTGTGGGTACTAGAAATTAAACCTGGGTCCTCTGGGATTGCAGCCTGTGCTCTTAACCACTGAGCAATCTCTTCACCCACCCCAACCTCCCCCAACCCCCATCTCCTGCCTTCCCTTTCTTCCTAAACTGTCTCTGTTCTACTTGTATGTCTAACCATGTGTCTCTGGTCAAATTCTTTGTTCAGGGGCACAAGAGCCTGGAAACTTAACATTCAGACTGGAGTTAATGCAACACAGAGGGAAGACAGGTAAGGTCCATCGACACCAGGTGCCAAACACAAGTGGGTTACCCACAGTGCTTCAAAGGAGAGGTTCTCAGGCCTCTTTCTTCAAGTTCACTATTCCTCTGATGCCTCACAAAACTAAGAGCAGCATTTGGTCAGTGTTTGTTCATTCTATTTCTTCAAAATGTTTTTACTTATTACAGTGTGTGTATGGGTGTGTGTGTGTGTGTGTGTGCGTGTTAAGGATAGAATCTAGGACCTTGAGTGTTAGGCATACCGAACTTTACATTTAGGGGCCTTCATAGAGGCATTGCCACATTGTCACAGTCTCCAGCTCCCCTGAATGATGGGGGTGGGGACTGAAAGCTTCTGGTTCAAGACTGTGTCTAGTCATCCTTGTGACCAACATACAGGCCATCTGGGATGCCTCCAAGAATCATCTTACTGTAATCCCAGCACTTGGGAGGCAGAGGCTGGCGGATTTCTGAGTTCGAGACCAGCCTGGTCTACAGAGTGAGTTCCAGGACAGCCAGGCCTACTCAGAGAAACCCTGTCTGGAAAAAACAAAAAACAAAAAACAAACAAAAGAATCATCTTACTGTAGCAAAAGATGCCCCTATCACACTTGGAATGGCATGGATTTGTTTTATTATTTTAAAAAAATGTATTATTGCTAGACATGGTGACACATACCTTTAAATCCCAGTACTTGGGAGGCGGAGGTAGGCTGGTCTTTGAGTTGGAGGCTAGCCTGGTCTACATAGAGAATTTTAAGCCTCAAGTCTGCAGGGTCTACATAGTCAGATTCTGTCTTTAAAAAAAAAAAAACTTGTTTTAAATTATTATTATTATTAGTAGTAGTAGTAATAGTAATCTTACTATTATTGTTGCTGTGTATGATATGTGTGGCTCTGTGTCTATGATGAGGCCAGAGGAGGATATCATGGTTGTCCTCTGTCACTCTCTACACACAGCAGAAGGCCCACAAAGTGGGTACCTAAGGAGTCATGGTGACACCGGGTATATGGGCAAGGTCCTACTATTCCAAAGTCATAAGGAAGGGAGGGGTGATGAGAGAGGCTGGTGCTGGGTAGGAACACAAAGGTGTCTATTTCTGGACTGTGGCTTTGTGCTAAGTCACTGAGCTGTGCTGTTTTGTACTTTTCTGCATGTGAATTCCATTGCACAATGGGGAGCTGACAGAAGAGGAGGGGACTGTGATAAACTAAATGTGCCTTTCTGCTGAAGGACCTGCCCTTGGGGTGTGTCCAGCTGGAGAGCAGTTCAGGAGAACTAGGCTTCCCTTGCATCAGCTTCCTGGTACAGGCGTGAACGGGATGCTAGGTACCCTCCCTCCGGACCTCATCCACCTCTGCCATACTTCCAGGCCAAGGGGGTGTAGTTTCTCTACTGTCCTTACCTAAGGGGACTGAGAATTCTAGCAGCTGGGGCCTCACCTGGGTGTGTAAAGAGATGGCCTTTTATGGTGTTATCACATTCCATTCATTTTCTCTCTCTCTTCCTCTCTCTCTCTCTTTCCCTCTCCCTCCCCCTCTGTCTGTCTCTGTTTCTGTCTCTGTCTCTGTCTCTGTCTCTGTCTCTCTCTGTCTCTCTCTCTCTCTCTCTCTCTCTGTGTGTGTGTGTGTGTGTGTGTGTGTGTGTGTGTGTGTATGTGCATGGATTCCTCACTTGAGGCCACCTGTGCTTCTCTCTTTTTCCAGGCTTGGCATTGTTGTCTACACCCAAGTTTGATGTATCCCTCTGGCTTTCCAGGTTCAGCAGAATCCTTACTTGGCTCACTCCTGACCTCCTGACCTGGCAGGCCCAGACACCATCCTTTGCTTTGCTTTCCTGACCCCGTAAGGAATCCCTGGATTACATATTCCCCCTCCCCCTTGGTTACCTGATCCCAGGGTCTCTTGCTTCTGTTTAGAGTCTGGACTTTAGGGAAGGTCAGTCTGTTTGTCATCTTCAGTAAAAATAACACTAGGAGGGCTAGAGAGGTGGCTCAGCGGTTAAGAGCACTGACTACTCTTCCAAAGGGCCTGAGTTCAATTCCCAGCAACCACATGGTAGCTCACAACCATCTGCAATGTGATCTGATACCTTCTTCTGGTGTGTCTGAAGACACCCTATAGTGTACTCATATACATAAAATAAATAAATAAATACATACATACATACATACATACATACATACACTAGGGCCTCTCAGCCTTGACTAGTGCTCCACACTGGGCAGGGCCAGCACCCATTCCTTAGCATAAGTCTCTCCCCCACCAGGAAGATGACTGTGTCATGAGGATTGAAGAAGCTGGATCCTTGGCTGCCCAGAGCTTGGTTATAGACAGGTCTGAGACTGGATTCCAAGACGGCTGCTGTCTCCTGTCAACATGCTACTTCTTGTAGCTAAGGTTTTGGAGGGATGCTGAAGTGAGTGACCCTGATCCATCTTAGTTCCCAGCTGCTGGGACTAAGCATTGTCATGGCTAAGTTCCCCTTAGCCAAGACTTGGCCTCTTTCCTGGCAGAGGATGAACACTTGTATCTTTTGCATGGTGACCTTGAGTGATGACTCTGTGGAGGTATAAAGATATTAGCCTCAGGCTCCTGTTTGAGATAGCTCTGCAGCATCACCTCCACTTCTATAGCTGCCTGTGAGGTAGGGGGTAGACTGCCTCAACCTCATGCCCAGGACTGGTCAAGGTCAGAGGACAGGGCTGCAAGGACAGCTCATTGATGAGGTCATATTCATGCATGGGATGAGATCATTGAGTTGGAGAAAATTTCAAGTCCTAAAGGGGTAGTGCCTAGCACAGAGCAGCTTGAAGGCTTCCTCACTGCTCCAACCACCCTGGTTAGTGGGGAATCTGCTGGATCTCAGCATTTCTCATACACCAGGCTGGTGTATCTGGGTGGTGGTGCTGGCTTCTTGCAGAAAAAGCCACAGTCTTTCATTGCTGGGCTTTCTGCCTTCTTTGGGCCCATGTGGGCTCTGGCAGTAAATTCTAACTATATGAATAATGCAGGTGTCTATGGGGGATCCCCTCCTCTCAGGGGCTTTGCAATTCAATTTCATCTTATTATTTAAAGTTTTTATTGACTGTGGAAGATAAGAGGAAATCTTGAAGTCCTTGATACTCACAGTACCCTTCTATTAGTCGGCCTGTCCTCTCCGTGGTCTACCCATCTATCTACCCATCCCATAAACACTTGGGTTTTGTTGTTGTTGTTGTTGTTGTTGTTGTTATTGTTGTTTAGCTCTGTGTTGTACTGAGACTTTGCTGAGCCCCTGGGGACTTTCGGGGGACATGCAGTCTATCATCAGAGAACTCTGTCAGTAGGTGGGATCATACAAGCATACCATAGGAACAATAGGGCAGAAAAAGGCTCCAGTTCTAAGGGTCCCCCAGGAGACACCCACTTGGCCTGGGGGATTTTTCATCTAGGAAGTTTCCTGGTATGACTCAGAGATGAAATGCTTCCCAAAGACTCCTGTGTTTGCACACTTGGTCCTCCGCTGGCAGTGCTCTCTCGGGAGGCCATGTGGGACCTGTATGAAGTGGGTTTTCCTGGGAGAAAGAAAGGCCTTCTGGGTTAGAAACTGGCCTTAGTCCCAGCCACCCCTGCTTCCTGACTCACTGAGATATGAGCAGGCAGCCTCCTCCCACTGCCATGAGGGTCCGTATTTTCACAGCACGAGTTAAAAGGAACCCTTCTCCCCTTAAGTCCTCGTCAGGTATTTGGTCACATTGTGGAGAAAAGGAACACATTTCCCTAAGGTTTGCAAGTTAAAATAGGTGGCCGTTTGTCAGAGGAGAAGCAAGCATCCTGATAGACAGGGGCACAATGCACCACAGCTCATGGTGACACAGTGCGACACGTTATTCATATAATGTACTATTGTCTCACACGTTCTTAAGTATTAGTTATTTTCCTCATCCCTGTGACAAAATCCATGACAATAAGCAGCTTGAGGGGGAAGAGTTTGTTTTGACTCACAGTTAGAGGAGCTACAGTCCATCACAGTGGGGAAGGCACCGCAGCAAGAGGTTGGCTCATCACATCCCACAGTCAGGGCCACAGTGAAAAGCCAGGAAGTAGGGCCTGGCTGTCAGATCTCAAGGCTCATCCCTCTTTCTCCAGCAGTGTTCAAGAACCTTCCCATTCATTGCCACCATCGGGACACCAAGAATTCTGACACTTAAGATTATAGGGGATATATATATATATATATATATATATATATATATATCCCATATAATATATATTATATATACATATATACACATATATCCCATTATATATATATATATATATATATATATATGAAATGGGATATATATATATATATATATATATATATATATATATATGAAATTTAGATTCGCATTTAAACCAGAACAGGAGGCAAGGTGGCTAGTGAGGTGGGGCCACTGGGTGAGCAGAGGTATCAGGAGACTTTTTCCCATGATGGTCTTGAAAGGACTAGGACCCCCTAGGACTGGTTTGATGTGTGAGACTCACGGACTTTGGCAAACTCAGCTCAGCGTTCCGAGGGTGGGTGTGGGGTGGCAAGAGAAGTGTGGCTCTGAGGATGTAAGCTACATGGCCCCGACTCCAAAGTCCCATTGAGTCCTGTGGCTTGTGGACTCCAGGAGACTTAGGAGGCCAGGGAAGGAGGCCAGGGCTGGGGAGGGCCTGAGCAGGAGAAGCCTCCCTGGGGAGATGCATGTGGAAACTGATGAGGGATTGTAGCTGACTCAGGGATCCGCATGGGTCAATAGCTCTAAGAGGGTTGTGTCAGGCAACCTGCAGCTTTTATCCAGAGGGCTGGGAGCAATGTCAGGGCATAGCAGCCTGGCCACAAATAGCATGCCTCATTCATGCCAGCCTTTCATTCTCCTGGGCCTCTGGGACCCCCACGCAGCCAGAGGCAAAAGGCAGCTGCCATCACTGACCCTGTTGGAACAAACACCTTGGGCTGGGTGTTACCCAGGGCTGGCCACTGGCTCTGCAGAGTGTAGATCCAGGTTCCTTCAGGCTGAACGGGACTTGTTCATCTATGTGGACAGGCAGAGGCCATAGAGGGGGAAACTGAGGACATGGGGCAAGGACAGGGCAGTGTTTGAGAGGTACCAGGCCTGGGTTACTGGGTTCTGTGGCTTCTCCCCCTTTCTGGGAAGAGGGAACATGTTGTTCAAGCATGACCTCAAGCAGGAAACCCGAGGCTTGTTGATCTTGAATGCTTGCCGGAATCTTGGCCCTGGTTCTGGGCTTGAGACCCAGGGCATACATCATTTAGCCTAGGGCACACATCATTTAGACTGTGGATGCTGGATCCTGGGGCCTATGGAGGGGAAACGAGGCCCAGTTTTATGGGGGATTCTGGGTGCATGTGGTTCCCTTGCATTGCTTCTAGAGGAGCAGATATTTGGGGGCTCTACTTGCCATCACTGCCCTTGGCACCCCATGTAAACTTCAGATGGTAGTTGTTTTTGTTTAAAGCAATCTTACAGGGTGCAAGACCTGCCACAGAGGATACTGTTGCTGCTGTTTATTGGCTCCAGGAGCTCAGCTCCATGTCACGGAGGGAGATACTCAACGAACAAGCAGGGTCACACATCATGTGATGTGAATGACTCACATCTATCTGGTCCAGTGTTTCCTAAAGAACACACTCTGTGTCACAGATGGAAGCCTGGGGCATCCCCAGATCTATCGTTCTCTGAGATGCAGAGCTGACTGCTCCCTGCTCCTGCTGCTGCTGCTGCTGCTTCTCTTTAGCCCAGGCTGGCCTTGAACTTGCTTTGTAGCTAAGGATGACCCTTCAGTCCTGATCTGTCCACCTTCCAAGTTCTAGGTGCAGCTTGTGCAGATGTGCAGCCATATAGTCCATTTCTGTGGCACTCTGGGTCTAACTCAGAGCCTCATGAATGCTAGGCAACCCTTCCACAGGTGAGGTATCTATCCCAGCCCAGAGCTTACAACTTCCCAGTGGAGTCTTGTAAGAGAGCATGACTTTGGAGGAGAGAAGTCAGGGCACTGCTGTGAGAAAGAAAAGAGGGGCGTCAGAGAGTGCAGAGCCTAGGCCTTAGTTCTGAAATGTTGACTAGACTCTGCCCCCTGCTCTTGACTATGCCCCAACAGGAGTGCTTTATGGCATATACAGGGTGCTGTCCCACAGGGACAAAGGGGTACCCAGAGTAGGTCACCAGTGACATGCAGAGGCCTGGGGTTTGATGTAGCTGGTTTCTTGTCTTATATAGAGAGAGACACTGCCATCCTGGAAGGCATTGGAAGGTCATGCATCCCTGGCCAAATCAGGCACTTGCAGAAGGTCACCTGCCTTCTAGTCCCCTGTGGTAACTTTGGTAGAAAAGGAGGAAGTGACTTTTCTTTGCTGTAACAAAATACCTAACCGAAGATACTTAAGAAGGGAGAGTTTATTTTGGCTCGCCGTTTGAGGGTACAGACCAGGATGGTGGAGGCTGCTGGTCACACTGTACCCACAGTCAGGGATGAAGCCGGCAGAGATGGATGAAGCCGGCAGAGATGGGTGCAGGGGCTCAGCTCACAGGCTCCGTACTCAGTCCAGGACCCCAGCCCATGGAGCCTCTCCTCTCTCCTTTCTCAGTTAAGCCTGTCTGGAAACATGCTCATAATTACACCCAGAGGTGCTGTCCCAGGGTGACTGACACTCTTGTCAAGCTGACAACAAGAAGATGATGAACAGCCACACCCTCCATACTGTCACCTATGCTAAAATGGTCATTTACAAATGACTGCTGTCACTTGCTCAGCATGCCTCGATGTCACTCATTACAGTTTCCTCAGTGACTCACGTCATTCAACAGCTGTAAAACCTAAACCCTCTGAGGGTTTGCTATTATCAAGCCAACCATATGAAATGTAATCCAGTGATCCAGTAGTTAAGGACCTGCTCAGATGTACACAACACAGAGCACCGTGATGTTCCACGTCATTGCTATGTGCTGCTTTGGTAGATAGCACGTTGCCAAAATCTGAAGGAAAGAGATGACATGTGAGTTGTCCCCAAATGTCAAGAAAGGCTTCCTGGAGGAGATGGCATCTGAACTAAATGTTTTAAATACCACTCTTTGGCCTGGGAAGGAGGCTCAGACAATAAAATGCTTGCCATGCAAGCATCAGGACATGAGTTTGATTCTGAGGACCCATGTAACAAGACTGGGTGCATCAGTGTGGCTCTGTGTCCCCAGCACTAGGGAAACAGAGATGAGAGGATCCCGGGGCTTGGTGCTCAGCCAGTCAAGCGGAATTAGTGAGTTCTAGGTTCAATGAGAGACGCTGCTTCAAAAACTACATTGGAGGGTAATTGAGGAAGGTGTCTGTCATCAACGCCTGACCTGCACAGTCTCTCTCTCTCTCTCTCTCTCTCTCTCTCTCTCTCTCTCTCTCTC
>NC_034594.1:93597080-93602365 GCF_900095145.1 Mus pahari
TTGTTTTTTTGTTTTTGTTTTATTTTTTTCGAGACATGTTTCTCTGAGTAGCCCTGGCTGTCCTGGAACTCACTCTGTAGACATGACTTTTAAATAATAGATATTTCCAAGCATGCACAAAAGTAATGACAATATGAACTGAATCTTGAAGGAATGAAGCAGAGGAGATGACTACTGGAGCCTGGGATTGTCAATCTCACAGATAGGCGGGGCAGGGCGAGAAGTAGGGGAGACCCCTTGGAGCGATCTTTTGCAGTTGGAGGATTCCTTGCCTCTGCACTGCTGCCCCTGCAGCATCTACACGTGGCTTGCTGCTTAGGGTGGCAGCAGCTTAGTGGGGTAACTTGTTATAGTCTGGCTCAGATAGATTCATAACGAGGACTTCAATATTCCAGCACTGATAGTTTTAGAATGGGCATGGGCACCTAAGTCGTCAAAGACCTGTGAGTAACACCATCATGGGACCACAGAGGGGACAGAGCAGGCAACAACTGACTCATGGTCAGGGTCGAGGTCACATCCGTTTACACAACAGACATGGTTGTCACTTGGACTGGAAAGTTTTATAGTTGGTGATAATTTTTGTCATTGAAAGTGGGGTTGGAGACATGGCTCAGTGAGGACAGTGCTTGCTGCACAAGCATGAAGATCCAAGTTTGAATTCCCAGGCCCCCATGAAAAGCCAGACACAGCAGTGCCCTTCTGTAACCCCAGTGCCTATTAGAGAGCTGGGAGTCAGACACAGTAGCCTGGTGTGTGTGACAGTAACATGTATTTTGACACGTGTGCTATAGCACACATGCCCACACACACACATGCCCACACACACTCTCACAAGAAATGTCACCTGGTGGCATATAGCAAGCAGTTAAAACAACACTCCCAGAAATGCCTCTGGCGTTGGAGGTTGTCACAGCCAGGGTCACCATGGATGTAGTCTGCCAATAACTCCGCAGTATCTGGCCCAGGTGTACACTGCCCCCCATTCATCCTTCCATATCACGCATGACTCTTGCCTTTTCTGGTGACCCTCATGCTCTGACCTCCTTTCATGTCACCTAGATGAAGAGAGGAATGAAGTTCTCAGCTAGCCTTTAATCAATTCTCTAATTTATTTATTTACTCTGTGTATGTCTATGCAGGTATAAGAATGCATACATATTTGTGTATGTGTCTGTGTGGTCAACACAGGTATACACATGCATGCAAGGTAGTCTCCTTGGTCACTCACTACTTTATGTCTTTGAGGCAGGGACTCTCACTGAACCTGGAGCTCAAGGACTCAGTGATTTGGTAGATCCCATCTCTAGAGATGACCTTAGATGGTTGCCATGGGACAAAATAAGATTGCAAATGAGTATTCTCACCATGAGTCCTGCAGCTGCAGTGCAACTCGTACATGGGCGTTACTCCGTTCTTACTGTCTGAGCTGAGGGAGTGGACAGTTCAAGTCAGGCAGAGCTAGGCTTGCTAATCACTGAGTTCAGAGGACCCACATATCTCTGCCCACTGTGTCCAGCTTTGACATGGATGCTGAAGATCCAAATTCAGGCCTCATCCCACTGAGCCATCTCCACCATCCCTTCTCACATCCTTTCTTAATTTCCATCCTGCATCTGTCTTTCTCAAGTCAGGCTTTACAGATGAGCAAGGAACAGCAACCAGCGAAGTATTCTGTGGCGGCCTTCCTAGGACATGTAGCGAGATCAGCCCCTGTACCCTCATGCAGGAGACGGAGGGCAGCTCTCAGGTACGTGGATGCTGCCATTTTTCAGCTGTGTGTCCTTGGCAAATTACTTAATGTCTATAACTATCCACTCCCTCAGCTCAGACAGTAAGAATGGAGTTATCTCCCAATGCATCTACAGGACTCATGGTGAGAATACTCATTTGCAATCTTATTTTGCCCCATGGCAACCGTCTAAGGTCATCCCTAGAGATGGGATCTACCGAATCACTGAATTCCTTTCACAGAAAGGGAAACTGAGGGAAGGTGGAGAGATAGTCAGTCAAGAGCTTGCCTTGCATCTGAGCTCTTATCCCCCAGAAACCAGGGGGAGGGGTTAAAACTGGATATGGGAGCGTGCACTTGTAATCTCAACTCTGGGGAGATGGAGACAGGCAGATTCCCTAGGACTTGCTAGCCAGCCAACATAGAGTACTCAGTGGGCCCTAGGCTAATGAGAGACCCGCCTCATAAGACCAGGTATACAGTGCTTGAAGAATAATAACTGAGGGTGACCCAGTATCTATTTCCTGTTCATAATTCAGCTACAGATATTTTGTTTGTCATTCACAAGTCAGAACTTGGACTTATGCAAAGGTCGAGTTGACTGTAAGCTAAAAGGGTGGAGCGTGGCATCCAAGTACAGTGCTCACAAGACTGTGACTCCAGACGACATCAAAGTGGGAGAGTGTGTTGCCATAGGAGAGATGCCCTACTGACTCTTGTTGGGTCAGCCCTGGGGCAAGCCAGGATTGCGTATACACACCTGTGACTGCATTCAGAAACAAAGAGGGAGCACAGCACTGTATTCGTCAAGGAAGAAGCCACCAGGAAGAGCTACTGGGGAAAGGGACACTCACAGTACTGTCACCTAGAGATGCATACCCATGAAGGAAGTAAACAGTCTAGGCTTCGTTTCTGTGTAAGGACTTTTCTTCCTAGTAGAGAACAAAATAGATGCTTTTCTCAACCTTGTGATAAAAACCCCTGACGAAAGCAACTTAAGGAAGATGGGATTTTAGGTTCACAGTTTGAGGATTCAGTCAGTCTACTGTGGCTGCGTCCGCCAGTCCCATCACGTCCGTGGCTGGGAAGCAGAGGGGGATGAGTGCTAAGGCTTGGCTCACCATTGTATTCAGCTCATTGGATGCTGCTGCCCCTATGTTTAGGGTGGGTCTTCCCACCTCAGTGATCTCAGTCTAGAAGCTCCCCCACAGACAGACCTTGAGCTTGTCTCCTAGGTGATTCTAGACCCCATCACAGTCCAGTGGCCACACTCTGAGGATGCCCAGCAGCTGTTGGTTAGACCACACCATCTGTAAGAGCTCTTCATCTTCAGGACTTGAATCTCTAAAGCCATGCTCTCTGTGGTAGGGCACTTTCCTAATATATGCAAAGATCAATCTTTAGTACTGCAAAAAGCAAAACCATTTTTAATATTTATTTTATTTGTGTGTGTGTGTGTGTGTGTGTGTGTGTGTGTGCATGTGTGAGTGCAGATGCCTTAAGAGTTCAGGAAAGGGTGCCAGACCCTTGGAGCTGGAGTTACAGGCAGTTGTGAGCACCCCCCCCCCAATGTGAGTGCTGGGAAGAAAATTTGAGTTCTCTACAAGAACACCACACATTCTTAACTGATGAGACATCTCCCATGCACTCAAAATCTTAATGCTTATTCCATTTTAGAGACATACCATCATTGTACAAGACTTTGCTGAATACTAAGTTGTTGGCAGGATTATTAAAAGCCAAGAGAAGGGGGATTGGGGAATTTAGCTCAGTGGTAGAGTGCTTGCCTAGCAAGCACAAGGCCCTGGGTTTGGTCCTCAGCTCTGGGAAAAAAAAAAAAAAAAAGACAAAAACCAAGAGAAGACTTTACTCAGTTGATCAGTTCTGACTAATGTGTTTGTGGAACTAGAAGCAAGCAGTAGCCAAGTATGGTACCATATTCCTCTAATCCTAGCACTCAGAAGGCTAAAGCAGGAGGAGCACCATAGGTTCGAGGCCAGCCTGGGCTATAAGGTGAGACCAAAACTGGAAAAAGAGAGTGGATGAAAATATATCTCGGGGGCTGGTGAGATGGCTCAGTGGGTAAGAGCACCCGACTGCTCTTCCAAAGGTCCAGAGTTCAAATCTCAGCAACCACATGGTGGCTCATAACCATCCGTAACAAGATCTGACGCCCTCTTCTGGTGTGTCTGAAGACAGCTACCGTGTACTTACATAAAATAAATAAATAAATCTTAAAAAAAGAAAGAAAGAAAGAAAGAAAGAAAGAAAGAAAGAAAGAAAGAAAGAAAGAAAATATATCTCAGTTAGTAGAGGGTTTGTCTAGAATCTCTGGCACTGCATAAACTGGATGTTATTGCCCATGTCTGCGATTCCAGCACTGAAGAGGTAGACGCAGGAGGATCAGAGTTCAAGGTCTTGTGGATGCCAACAAGTGCATGCTGACAGGGGCCTGATATAGCTGTCTCCTGAGAGGCTCTGCCAGTGCAAATACAGACGTGGATGCTCACAGCTGGCTATTGGATGGAACACAGGGTCGCCAATGGAGGAGCTAGAGAAAGTACCCAAGGACCTTAAGGGGGCTGCAACCCTGTAGGTGGAACAACAATATGAACTAACCAGTACCCCAAGAGCTCCCTAGGACTAAACCACCAACCAAAGAGTATACATGGTGGGACTCATGACTCCAGCTGCATATGTAGCAGAGGATGGCCTTGTCTGTCATCAATGGGAGGAGAGGCCCTTGGTCCTGTGAAGGCTCTATGCCCCAGTGTAGGGGAATGTCAGGGCTAGGAAGCAGGAGTGGGTGGATTGGTGAGCAGGGAAAGGGGGGAGGGGATAGGGGGTTTTTAGAGGGGAAACCACGAAAGGGGATAACATTTGAAATGTAAATAAAGAAAACATATACTACTACTACTACTACTACTANTAATAATAATAATAATAAAAAGAGTTCAGGGTTGGGCTGGAGAGATGGCTCAGTGGTTAAGAGCACCAACTACTCTTCCAGAGGTCCTGAGTTAAATTTCCAGCAACCACATGGTAGCTTACAACCATCTGTAATGGGATCTGGTGTGTGTCTGAAGACAGCTACACTATACTCATATAAATAAAATAAATAAATCTTTTTTAAAAAAAAAGAGTTCAAGGTCATCCTTTGTTACTTATCAAGTTTGGGCTAGCCTGGGCTATAAGATCCTGTCTCTAGAAGGGGGGTTGTGGTTAAAGGGGACAGTAAATATTATCAAAATATAGTAAATACATGTGAGAAGTTGTCAAATAGTTTTTAAAGCAGTAAGCAGCAGATTTCATGAGAGCTGCACTCATGTACCACGAGGCAGATCTTAGAAGTTTGGTAAACAGTGTCACTGGAGTGTAGGGTTCAGTTAAGATTTGTATGCTGCAGGGGGATTGAACTAAGATCCTTGTATACACTAGACAAATGATCTACCACCAAACAACACCTCTAGCTCATGGATTTAGAGTTGAGAAAGTTCATTGTGGTGGCACACGCCTTTAATTCCAGCACTGGGGAGGCAGAGGCAGGCGGATT
>NC_034594.1:93602500-93625418 GCF_900095145.1 Mus pahari
CGGCTTTTCAGCAAGTGCTGTTATTATTTCTACATGATACACCAGGCTGTGAGAGGAGAGCCAAGCTGCCCTTGCCGCCTAAATACCAGGAAGCAGAACTTGGATTCAAGTAAAACTGTTTGTCTATAAACATGTGAACTTGAATATTTCTCCAGGAGAAGTGGAAGATCTTTGAAAATCTGGTACCCAATGACTTTATGGGTGATCTGAGGGAAGGGTTGAAGACTCCATACATGTTAAATGTCATGACAAGGTCATGTGACTTCACCCGGAGAAGGCAATAAAAACACGTGTCAATAGCCCAAGGAGTTGGGGAGGACCAGCCAGGTGGCAGGGACTACAGACACCATTTTGACAAAGAATTTAAACAGTGTTTTGTTCTTTTCTAAAGCTTGTGTGTGTGTTCACATTTATATGTGTGCAGATACGTGTGCATGTGTATACATGAATATGGGGGCTGAAGGGTAACCATTAAGTGTCATGCTTAGGAATGTTGTTCACATTCTTGATGCAGGGTCTCTCACTGGCCCACAGCTGCCTAGGCAACAGCAGACCCCGTGGATAATCTGTCCCAGGCTCTCTGGTGCTGGATGACATGCAACCTCCTCCATGTGTGGCATTTTTCCATGGGTTCTGGCAATTAAACTCAGATCTTTCTGCTTGTAAAGTAAACCCTTTACTAACTGACTAGTCCCTGGGCTCTGTCTGCTTGTTGTTGAGATCCGGTCTTGTAGCAAGAACCTCTGGTGTCCTGTATGGAAGTATCACCTGTCAACGAAATCAACGAAAAGCTGATGGCTTATTAGCTGAAGCAGGAACTAGAAGGCGGAAGTTCTGGTAGGAAGAGAGGAACTCTGGGATAGTCAGGTGTGGGAAGAGATCTGCCCTGAACTGAGGACTCGGGTGTGTGAAAGTGAGGAGAGGTAACCAGTCACAAATGTGGCACTCAGGATAGAATAAGCGGGCTAAGTAAGTTACGAGCTAGTTGGGAAATAGGCCCAAGCTTATGGCCTAGGCATTCATTCATAAATAATAAGTATCAGAGTTGTTATTTCTACCTACATGGAACTGACATGTAGGTAGAAAAGCCCAAGATTACAGGATCTCATATAGCACGTGCTGGTCTCAAATTCACCATGTAACTTAAGATGACCTTGTTCTCCTGATTCTCTGCCTCTACCCTCAAAGTGCAGGGGTTATAGGCAGGCACACACACACACACTCACCTACACACACAGCGATGGTGGCAGCAGCTTAAATAATGTTAACCAGGAATAAAGTTGTCAGTTAAGTAACTAAAGAGGCAAAACAAAACAAAACAACAACAAAAGAAAAACAGCCAAGCCACATTCTGGTGGAGTTAATAACTCCTCAAAGTGCCCCCCGGAGAGGAGACTGTTGAAGAGGCTAGAGTTTACTACAACACAAGGACACCGTTCTAGAGACAGACACCAAGAGCCGTGTCTCTTGTGCTGCTAGTTTTATGCCAGCTTGACACAAGCTAGAGTCACAAGAGAGCAGGGAGCCTCAGTTGAGAGAATGTTCCATATCATGGAGCTGTAACAAGCTTGAAGGGCATTTTCTTTTTTCTTTTTTTTTTCTTTTTTTTGGGGGGAGGGGGGTTCAAGACAGGGTTTCTCTGTGTAGTCCTGGCTGTCCTGGAACTCCCTCTGTAGACCAGGCTGGCCTCGAACTCAGAAATTCACCTGCCTCTGCCTCCCAAGTGCTGGGATTAAAGGCGTGCGCCACCACGCCTGGCTGGGCATTTTCTTAATTGGTGACTGATGTGGAAGGGCCCAGCTGATTCTGGGTGGGGCCATGACCTGGTGGGTGGTCCCGATAATGCTGGTGGACCATACACATCTGGGTTCTATAAGAAGGCAGACTGAACAAACCATGGGGCACAATCCAGTACGCAGTATCCTTCGATGGCCTCTGCATCACTTTCCTGCCCCCAGATTCCTGCTCTGTTTGAGTTCCTGCCCCTGACTAACTTCGATATGATGAACAGTGATATGGAAGTGTAAGCCAAATAAACTCTTTTCTCTCTAACTTGCTTTTTGGTCATGGTGTCTCATCATTGCAATAGAAACCCTAAGTAAGCCCTCCCACTCCCACCCCCTGCCGAGACACACACACACACACACACACACACACACACACACACGCACATATGAAATCCAGGGTGAGGACCTGAAGCTGGCTTAGGTGTCAGTGCTGGTGGACCGTACATACCTGCCCTGCTGCCCAGCTGCAAAACTGAAAACTTTTTTGATGACCTCTGTTCAAGGGAGGGGGAGCTGTGTCAGGTTAACCCAGTCTCCTGGCACTTCTCTGCCCTTGGCAGCAGCTCTCACCTCCTCTGAAAGCACAGCTCACTTTTGACAACCTGTAGCTCAGGCGTGCTCTAAGGGCTCTCTTCCTCTCTTGGAATCTCCTGAGATACTCTCGGGCTTTGCTCTGTCCCCCTGTTCTGGCAGGCCCAGCCTGGCAGTGATACCTGCCAAAACCTCACTCTCCTGCCTCAAAGCTACAAACAAAGAAGCAACTTAGCCTGAGCAGCCACCTGCCTCTCAGAGGCCCCAGGCACTGTTGGCTGGGATGAGCCCAGGGCCAATTTCCCAGAAAATAGGTAGAGAGGAAGGGAGTGGTGTTCAGGTGCGTCTGGCTCCTGTTCTGAGGAAGCTAGGTCCAGAGGAAAAGGAGCCTCCCTGGTGTGCTGGTGAGGGTGTGGCTCACTTCAGTGTACCTGTCCCAGGAAGCCAGGAAGCCAAACTCAGAGTATATTTATTTTGTTCATGCAGACTTTCATTTTACTATTTTTTCTTTCCTTTCTTCCTCCCATCTTTTTCTGTCCTCCCTTCTCTTCCTCTCTCTTTCCTCCCTCCATTCCCCTGTCTTCCTGCCCCTCCTCCCCTCCCTTTCTTTGTCTCTTTCTTCTTCTTTCTCCCCCTTCCTTTCCTTCTCTTTCTCTTTCTTTATGACAGGGTCCTCCTGCCTCACCCACCTAGGAGATGGGACTATTGGCATATAGAACTATAAACAGATTTGTTTTATTTCTTCCTGAGTTGGTTTTTTTCTTTCCTTTTTAATTGGTGTGTGTGTGTGTGTGTGTGTGTGTGTGTGTGTGTGTGTGTGTGTGTGTGTTTTGAGAGAAGCTTTCCCTATACACCCATGTTGTCCTCAAACTTGTTTCCTGGCTTTGTCAGTCTGAGACTGGGATTACAGGAGTACACCACCATGCCTAGTCTTTTCTTTCCTTCCTTCCTCCCTCCCTCCCTCCATTTTTGTGTGTGATTATGCCTGCTTGCTTGTATATGGGTGTACATGTCGTGCAAGTGTGTGTATACATGTACTATGTGCATTCCTGTGAAGGACAGAGCTCACCCATCCATCCACCTTGCCTTTTGGTACAAGGTCTCTTGTACTCACCAAGTGGCCTAGACTGGCAGGCTAGAGAGACACAGGAACCTACCTGTCTCCACCTCCTTGGCACTGGGATTACACTCAGCTTTCTTACATGGGTTCTGGGGATTGAACTTCGCTCCCCATCCTTGTGTCAAAGGTACTCAACAAGCTAAGCCATCTCTGTAGCCCACCGTCTTCTAAATCCTTTTTCTCATTTTAGTAAGTATGCTGTTATCCCATCTTGTTGAAAACAAAGTTTAGAGACATCGAAGGAAGTATCTCTCAGTACAGTAGGAACTCTGTCAGATTCCAAATTTTTCTTCCCACTGTCATGTATCCATCTGTCTTAACATAGAAACTGCTGTCTCAGAGGGGACACAGAAGTCATAGGGTTTGGGGCTGCTCCCAACATAGTGAATATGTGTGTTCTTATGGCTTTGGCTCAGCTCAGGGAGAGTGACAGCATAGAATGATACCTCCCCAGGTGTTTGGTGGCCTGGTGGAACAGGGTATGCTAGGGACTTAGCTCTTAACCAAGACACCGGAGCCACTGTAGATGGAAGGGGCTCGAGTGTGTGGTTTTCCTGGTGCATGAGCAGGCAAGGCTGGGACACTGCTGAGTGGCTGAGTGCTAGGGAGGGAACAGAGTTTGCTGTCATCTGAACCTCAGGGAAAGGGTGGCGGCTCTCCTTCCCCACCCGACAGACTGTGCCCACCCTACATGGCAGAGTCCAGATGCCCGAGTTACCTCTGGGTTGCAGACTTTCTTCTGAAGATGGGAGAAAACTGGGCTAGAAATCCAGGGCACAGTGTCTCTCAGGTCTGGCATTTAGAGATTTCTAAGCTCAGCACATGAAACTCCATGAAGAATGTCAATAAGGGACTGGGAGATGGTTCAGCTGGTCCTGTGCTTGTTGTGCAAACAGAACTTAAGTTCAGTTCTCCAGAACCCACATGAAAAAGCCAGGGAGAAGGTTGCATGGTCACTGGTGTTTCTGTTTGCCTATGAATGATACACCATGGGGCTGGGGCTGCAGCTTCGTTGGTAGAGCACCTATCTAATACATGCAAAGTTCTACATTTGATTCCCAGTTCTGGGCACGGAGTTACACACATGTCATCTCAGCACTCAGGGGGTGGCAGTCAGAGGAGCAGGAGCCCAAGGTCACTCTTCACTATAGAGAGAGTTAGAAAGTAGCCTGAGAGATAGGAGACCCGAGAGAGAGAGAGAGAGAGAGAGAGAGAGAGAGAGAGATCAGGGAGAGAGGGAGGGGGAGGAAGGGAGACAGAAGGGGAGGAAAATTGGATGTCTGTACCCTTAGGGCCCTGGGTCAAGCACAAGGAGAAAGGTCCTCCCGTGCTAGAGAACCCTGCATTGCCTTCAAGTTGACAATCAAGATTAACTGTCACACTCATGGAAGCTGAGGAAGGAGGGAGAGGTGGTGGCCCCAGAAAGCACCAGAGTGAGCCATCAAGCCTCCTTCAACCCAACTCACTTGGAACGTATTTGAGAGTGGTAAAATGCCTGTGAACACAGGCATCCAACATGGGAAAAGAAGCTCCCAAGGAAAAGGATAGGGGCCTCCTGAGGAGATGGCTCAGTAGGTAAAGCGCTTGCCTGCTGAGCATGAGGATCTGAGTTCAGTCCCAGGACTCCTGTGTCAAAACAGGAGTGGTGGGATGGGCTTGTAACAACAGCCCTGGAGGAGATGGCGGGCATATCCTAGGGCTCATGGCCAGCCCCCTAGCCAAATCAGTGAGTTCCATGGCCAGTGAGGCCCTTTACCTAAAGACGAAGGTGGACAGTCCCTCAAGGGATGGCTTCTGACATAGTGTGCTTCCTGGTGCTGTGATGAATGCCAAGAGCAAAGGCAACTGTGTGTCACTGAGGGAGGGCAGGGTAGGTATCTGAAGACAGAAGCCAATGCAGAGACCATGGGCGGGTGCTGCTTACTGCCTTGCTCTCCACAACTTTCTAAGCCTGTTTTATTATAGAATCCAGGACTACCTACCCAGGAATAGCACTGCCTGCCTCAATAATTAACTAAGAAACCATCCCACAGACATGCTCACAGATCAATCTGATGGAGGCAATCCCTCATCTGACGTTCCCTCTCTACAGGTGACTCTAGATTTTTGTCAAGAAAACAAAAAATAACTAGCACAGCAGTTAAGGCTAACCTCTAGCCTACACACACACACACACACACAAATACACACACACACACACAAATACACACACACACACAAACACACACACACACAAATACACACACACACACAAACACACACACACAAATACACACTTGCACACACATGCACATACCACACACATGCAAATTCACATACATACATACATACATACATACATAACACACACATATGAACACATGAAAACAAAACAGAACAAAACAAGCAAACAAAATAAAACGAGTGGGGAAGAAAAGAGTGAAGTGGAAACTTCTGATTTCTTTGGAGAGTCAGTTATGTCACAATGATGTTTTACTGGGACACATAGGTGTAAGGATGTTTTGCTAAAGCAGACATGTGAAAGAATGTTTCACTATAGCAGACATGTGAAAGGACTCATGATGTTTAGAAGGAATATAAATATGATCCCACAGAAAATGAGGGCTTGAGCATTGGTTCACTTTGCTCTGCCTTGCTATCTTGGCTGACCACACACATGTATTTGTTCGCCTTACACTGCATTACTGAGCTTCGTTTGTGGTGACTTCTCTAAAGAACTTCTCATTAGGTTCCTGTGGCTTCCTGCCACTTCTGAGGAGCTGGGTTGGTTGGCAAGCCTTGGGGTTTCCTCTAAATTGAACTGCAGTTGCTGATTTGTGTGTGGTGTCTGCTGAGTGGACTGGACTGAAGCTTCTGACAACGATGATTGAAATAGCCCCCAAACAGGTCAACTTCCCCATCTCCTAATAACTTTTCTTTTATACCACCTCTGGTGGGTGGTGGGCTGCAAGGGAGGTTGAAAGCTTATTAAAGTAGGTTGAGAACTTTTTTTTGTTTGTTTGTTTGTTTGTTTTGTTTTTCGAGACAGGGTTTCTCTGTGTAGCCCTGGCTATCCTGGAATTCACTCTGTAGACCAGGCTGGCCTCGAACTCAGAGATCCACCTGCCTCTGCCTCCCGAGTGCTGGGATTAAAGGCATGCGCCACCATGCCTGGCGGTTGAGAACTTTTTATGCCTACAGAGGAGAGGGGGGAACAAGAAGAAAGAGTACTAACTCACAGACTTCTGAGAACCTACAGACAGCACACCCCTGTCAGTTTCCCGAGTAGCATCACTGACTTATGTGCTCACTCCCCCAGGACTGACTTGTGAATCCAACAGAGTTCCGGTCACGGATTCTTGTTGGCCTTTTCATAGTCAAGTCAAGCTTCTCTGAAAACTTACATGGAAATGCTGGGACCTTTGAATAGCCAAACTAACCTAGAAAAAGAAGTCTTGGAAGCTGAGGGCTAGAGCTCAGCGAACATTTGCCTGGCATGTGAGAGGTCACAGGGTCAACCCCCCAGCACTGTCAGAAAACAAACATGGTCAAACATCAAGATATATAAGGCTATAGTAGTCATGACCAGGGATAGAGTATTTTTTCCGTGTTCTTTTGTCTGTGTACACATGTGTCTATTTGTGTGTGAGTGAGTGGGTATGAGAGAGTATGTACACGCATGTGGACATCAGAGTTATTCTGCAGGTGCTAGCTACCATTTTAAAAGATTATTTGTTTGTTTGTTTGTGTGTGTGAATGTCTATTATGCATATGTTTGTGGACTGGCTTTGAAGTTGTATAGTCTGGCCTCACTTTTTGTTCCCTCTCCGCTTTCTGAGTGCACATGCACTATGACCAGCCAGCCTCCTGCTCCCACTGCCATGCTTTCTCCACCATGATGGACTGTATCACTACAAACTATGAGCCAAAATCAATCCCTTCCCCCTTATGTTGGAACAACTTAAGTCAAAGAGAGGAGGTAGTGGAGTCCTACTCTGCCCTTCAAGGGCACACAGTCAAAGGCTTAAAAACTGCCATGTCTGTTATCAAGAAATCAGGATTGAACTATCTGGGCTCCATGGGCTCAGGTAGCCCCACCCCTCAAACTTTGCCACCAGAAGCACGTATAGTCTCTCTATTGGGCTAGATCCACTCAACACTTGCAGCTTTCCACAGAGGACATTCCATGGCCC
The DNA here is from genome assembly GCF_900095145.1 of Mus pahari. Taxonomy (NCBI): domain Eukaryota; kingdom Metazoa; phylum Chordata; class Mammalia; order Rodentia; family Muridae; genus Mus; species Mus pahari. The sequence goes on from NC_034594.1 coordinate 93,610,111, forward strand.
TAATATCTCCAATAACCTGGAATCTCTACTGTCACTTGGGTCTCCTCTTTAAGCTTCATGCAATGGCCCCTAAGGGTCTCCTTGCAGGAACTCTGACCCTGTTATACATTGCTTGGCCCCAGAGCCTTTCTGGAAGCATAGACTTGATCTATTTTTCATTTCTGCAAAATCAGTACTGTGGACGATACTGTCAGTTCTTGATGGGGCCTGGCTGGTCTCTCTATGCTTTCCAGTTAGGGAAACACTTCCCTCAGTGGTTGTTTTCCCTCTGAGGAAACCTCCAACTGTGCTCTCTCTCCTTTCAAACAACTTGGTGTTTTTGTGAGCCTTCCAGTGCTCAGCCATTTGCTCTGAAGGCACTTTTCTGTTGCCTTGGTGCAGAGGTTGAGGTTTCTCTGTACCAATGATAGCCTTTTTCAGTACCCACCCTCAGCTGCCAGGCCTCCATACTCCACCATTCCCCTCATCTGCCTTGTCTTCTAAGCTCACATCAGAATGGCCCATTAAGCTCTGCATACACTGTGGGAAGGTTTTCCTAGGTCAGCACTAAAAGTGGAAATGGGAGGCTTGCTGCTGCCAGTGCAGCTGAAAAATGTGAGCTCTGGGTTCAGTGAAAGGCCCTGTCTCAAGGCATCCATATGCATACACATACATACAACACACACACACACACACACACACACACACACCACCACCACCACCACCACCACCACCACCACCACCACACCACCACACCACACATACCACCAAACACTCCATACAAAGAGTACTTGAGGTATGAAGGGGGTACAGACAACATGAACAGAGAGAAGAAGGTTAAACTGTCCATTATACACAGGTAATGGTAAGTATGTTATTCCATTGAGCGCTGCTATATTTCTCTCTCTCTCTCTCTCTCTCTCTCTCTCTCTCTCTCTCTCTCTCTCTCCCTTTTTTCTTTACTGGTTCCTTGATGCTTATGATGGGGGGGGGGGAGAAGGGAGCTGGAGAGATGACTCAGTGCTTAAGAGCCCTCGCTGCTCTTACAGAGGACCCAAGTTCATTTATCAGGGTTCAGTTCCCAGCACCCACGTTGAGTGGTCTGAAACTGCCTGTAACTCCAGCTCCAGGGAACATGATACCCTCTTCCAGCCTCCAAGATTACTGCAAGCATGTACACATACATACGCGTGAATAAGAATAGAATAAATTGTAAACAAATAAATAAGTAAATGCATGCCCCAGGCATAGTGGTACATGCCACCTGGTGAGTCCCAGACCATGAGAACTACATGGTAAAATCCTGTCTCAGAAAGAAGATGGAGGAGGAAGAGGAGGAACATGAGGAAGAGGAAGAAGAGGAGGAGGAGGAGAGGGAGGAGGAGGAAGAAGAGGAGGAAAAGGAGGAGGAGAATGGGAAGGAAGACTATGTTACAGAAACACTATTTAGCTCATAGAGCCTAAAATATTTACTTTTTTTTTTTTTTGGTTTTTTCGAGACAGGGTTTCTCTGTATAGCCCTGGCTGTCCTGGAACTCACTTTATAGACCAGGCTGGCCTCGAACTCAGAAATTCGCCTGCCTCTGCCTCCCGAGGGCTGGGATTAAAGGCGTGCACCACCACGCCTGGCTAAATATTTACTTTTTAAAAAACAATTTCCAATTAATTAATTAGTTAGTTAATTAATCAGTGGTGGGAGAGCATACATGTCATAGCATGTGTGTGGAGATCAGAGGACAACTTTCAGGAGTTGAATTTCTTCTGCCATCAGGATTAAATGCAAGTTATCAGCTTTGATGGCAGCATCCTTACTTACTGGGTCACCTTGCTGGCCCTATGTTTGTCTTTTATACAAAAAGTTGGCAACCCATACTCTGGTGTATGAAAACATAGCAAATAGCGCCACAGTCCTCCTCCATGCCACAGCATACACGCGAAGGTCAGAAGACAGCTTGCGGTAGTTGCTCTTCCCTTCCCACTCTATGGGGTTCTGGGGACTGAGCCTTGGTCATCAAACTTGGCAGAAGCTTTCACCCACAAAGCCATCTCACTTTTCCTAGGGGAGTGGAGAATTCAGGCCATTACACATACATGTAATTTAAAAAGAAAAATATAGAGATAGAAAAGGTGATATTAATGTGGACACAAGGATGAAGTAACCTTTTGTTTACATACCAGTGTCTTCTCATTTCCAGGTTCGTGATTGGTTGAGCATGCTAAGCCACTCACCATTAACTTGAAGTCCTTTCCACATGTCCCCGTGGCTCACAGGCTGGTGGTGACCTGAGAGCAGAGAGTGTTCCTCTGGCACAGGAAACTTGAAGTATCTTAAACACGTAATGTGGAAAATGTAAGAACAATGGAACCTTGTTGCCGAGCCATCTGGCCCCAAGTTTCATGGTGGAGGGTGGGGCCAAGCTCTGGCTGAGGGAACCCTGGGGCCACTCACTCACTTGCACTTGGCAGTGGTCTACGAGATGTACTTCGGCACCCGCCCCACTGAAAAACGCAACCATCCACACACACTCAATCACACACACCTCGGAACATCTACGGTATTTACATTGGACCCACTTTGTTTATGCTGGACACCTTTCACCTCAGGAACAATAGCGGGCACACATCGGGTGCTGGTGTTTCTATTGCCTACAACAATCCTTTGCATTAGTTTCTGTCATTTCAATCTTCAGAGGTCATAAGAGAGCAAGACCCTCCCAGCTTCAGGGCTAGTAAACGTTTCTGTGGGGCTGCTGTCTAAGACAGTCTGGTCGAAGTTAGCATTCTCCTCTTTGTACTGGTGCGTGAGTCTTTTTCCAGGGAGACATGAACAAGTTCCTACTCACCCCGTGTATGGAACTGATCCCAGATCTAAGCTACTACAGCTCTACTAAGGTCCAGATTGCCAAACCAATACATATTGGGGGAGGGTTACTTGCAGGAATGTCACCAAAAGAGCCCACCCCAGCATGGGTACCCCTAGCTCAGGGAAATCTAGTAGCCAACACCTCTACTTCTAGAGATGGGGAGGCATTGAGGGAGTGGAGCTGTCTCCTCCCAGAGCTGAAGGTCAGGGGTCAGTCCTAACGACGGGGCTTGGAGAGCACTGGGAAGCAGTCAAGTCTTAGTGTGAGAGTACTGGGGGGTCCCACTGAGGAGGACTTAGGTGGAACTAAAATCCAGAGCACGGGTCTTAGTGTCTTAGCTTTGGCTATGGAATTAAGAATGAAGGTCTCAGAAGTAGGGTGGCAGGAGTTGGGATGGGCTCAATGTAGACTGCTACTACAGGCTCTCCTCTCTCTCTCTGTATCTCTGCTTCTGTCTCTCTGTCTGTCTCTCTCTCTCTTCCTCCCTCCCATATGCAAGGGTAGCCTTGAACTTTCCATGTGGCCAAGGATGAAACTTTTTTTTTAAATTATTTTTTCTTTTTATTTATTTTTACTTGTATTTTGCTTACATGTATATCTGTGTATCATGTATGTCTTGGAACTGGAGTTATAGATAGCTGTAAACTTCTGTGTAGATGTTCGGAATTGAATCCTGGTCCTCTGCAAAAAACCAACCAACCAACCAACCAACCAACCAACCAACCAACTAAAAAACCAAACCAAACCAACCAACCAACCAAAACAAAACAAAACAAAAAACCCCCAAGTACTCTAACTGCTGAGCCATCTCTCCATCTCCTGGTTTTGAACTTTTAAACCTCCTGCACCCACATCTCCATGCTGAGATGATAGGACTAAGCACCCAAAACTGGCTTAGGCAGTGGTAGGGATGGAGTCCGAGGCTTTATGCACACTAAACAAGCGCTCTATCAACTGACCCATAGCCCCAGCCCCAGGCATACTTTTCTAACACCTGTCACAGACAAATGTGTCGACGCCCAGCTGGCAGTCTGGAAGTGGCACACTGGCTTAGTGTCAGGAGTTCCCCTCCCCTGGGTGCCCTATCCCTGCCAGGGTGAGGTCAGAGAGCTACAGACTGGCCTGCTCGGGCTGAACTTGTAGAAGATGGGAAATGGTAAAAGGGAAATGTTTTGTTAAGCGGGGCCTGGGTGTGCTGAATCTGTAAAGCCGGGGCTGCTACGGGTCCAGAGAAGAACTCCAAGAAGCTGCCCACAACTGTCAGCCCCTCCAGTCACCGAGACAAGCTTCATGCCTGGTGGGTGGGCAAGAGTCGGTAGACAGGGATACGGAGGGATGAGGAGTATAGGGAACAAAAGGGGCTGTGTGGGATCTGCTGGGGTTAAAGCAGGCACGAGAGGAAGGCTGGAAAGTGACTATTGCCTCCCAGACTCTTCAGGATGGGGCAGCTGTTACTCTGCTTCGGGGTGGCTGAGACTGGACTTGTCTGAGGGTAGTCACCAAGATGAACACCATGGCTCTGCAAGATCCAAACAGAACGGACACAGTAGGAGTTGCTTCCCAGGTGACACAGGGGAGGCGGGGGCTACTGGAAACAGAGCTTGGGAAAGCCTTCAGAAAGCTAAGCACAGTAGACGGCATACACTGGAGATAGTGGCTCTCACCTGTACTCCCAGAGCTAGGGAGGCAGAGGCAGGAGGGTTCAAGTTCAAGACCACCATTAGCTACAGAGTGAGCCAGCCTGGGCTACATGAAGGTTCTGTCTTTTTTAAGAAAAAAAAAGTTGCTCTAAGCAGCCATAATGACGTTGGGTCACAGCAGATGTTTCCCCCCACAGTTACAGTGGTAACCATGAGAAAGGAGGCTAGTTTGCGTATCTTCAGATTCTTCCGATGCCCGTGCCTTCCAGGCCACCCTGCATTCAGGCTTCAAAAGCTTTTAGGGAGTCTTCTAACAGCTCCACTCATTTCTGAAGTGTTTGTTGAATGCCCTCTGGTGTCAGGCATAAGTGTCAGCACAGAGACTGCCCTGAGATGGGAGCGGATGGAGAGCTCTGCCTTAGAGTCTCATGGTCTAGCATGAGAGGGAACAAAGGACTGCAGATGGGGCTCAGCCGGTAGGGTTTGCCTAGAAACAGGAAGCTGCGTTCCATCCCCTGTATGGTATACACTTGCTACAGTAGTTCACATCTTTAATCCCAGCACTGAGTTAAAGGCTACATTAGCTCTGTCATTAGCTACAGGGAAAGTTTAAAGTCAGTCTGGGCTGCATAAAACTGTCTCAAAAACTCTCCCTCCCCAAACAAAAAATATACAACAAAAAGAGAAGTTTCTCTCAGCAGTGCTTCTGCCGAAAAGCCTCCAAGCCTACAGCCACACCACCCTGAACACACATCCTCTTGTTTGCTCTTAAAAGCTAAGTGGGGTCCAACCTGGAGGCTACTTGGATGCGAGAAAACCTCTCAGTGGCTGCTGTGATGACATTTATCCCTTTATATCTCATCCCTTGGATGTCTCCTGAGACCAGTCTCATGCTCCTTGAGCACCTTGGTCTGGGGCTGTACCAGGAACAGCTTAAGGAAGGAAAGAGAGTTCACATGGATTCCCCGCAAGTGAGTGGCTAGAAAGCTAAGGTGGCCTGACTTAGACCAATGATGGACATTCCCCTGGAAAGAGGGGGATGAGCTGGAAGAGGTGACAGGTGACATCACAGGGAGGTATCACAGACAATGGCTCGAAGGCCAAATCTACCAATATGCTGGGGAGATTTTTGGTTATTGTTGTTACATTTTATTTATTTGTTTGTCTGTTTATTGTGTGTATATGTGTTGAACAAATGCCATGGCATTAAGTGTGTGTGTGTGTGTGTGTGTGTGTGTGTGTGCATGTTTGAAAACATGCCATGCGTGTGTTTTCTAGTCAGAGACAACTCGCAGAAATCCATTCTCTCTCTTCATCATATGGCTTCCGGGATGGAACTCAAGTTGTCAAGGTTACTGGCAGATGCCTTTCCTGCTGGGCCATCTCTCCAGCTTGTGCTGGTTAGTTTTAATCTCAGTCTGCCATGGTCTGGAGTCACTTGAGACCATTTCATAGGAAAGATGGTCATAATCAAGTGGGCCTGTGAGCATGCTTGTGGGAATTTTTTTTTTCTGAATTTGATTAACTAGTATGGAAAGACCCAGCCCACCATGAGTGGTACCATTCCCTAGGGTTGAGTCCTGGATTGTATAAGCAACAAAGCAAACCCAGTTCTAGGCATGTGTGCCTCTGTGTTCTTTCTGCTCCTTACTATGGATGGGATGTGACTGGCTGCTTCAAGTCCCTGCAGTGATGGACTGGACCTGGAACTGTGCGCATAAATAAACCCTTTCTCCCCTGAATTGCTTTTTTTGCTGGGATCTTTTATCATAGCAACAGGAAGGAAACAAGGATAGCCACACACTTTGGCCAAGTGATTTGATCTCCCTGGGCCCTGTAAAATGGGGAGGCAGCACCTGCCTCACAGGGTTGAACAAATGTCATGGCATTTAGTGTGTGTGTGTGTGTGTGTGTGTGTGTGTGTGTTTGAACACATGCCATGCATGTGTGTTCCAGTCAGAGACAATTTGCAGAAATCCATTCTCTGCGAGGTGGGATGGTGTGTAAAGAATGCTGTGGTACAAACCAAGACATTACCACACCTTGCCATTCATCACAGATGCACTGTGAGGGTCAGCTACTCATGGCTTCTCCTCTGCAGGTTCAGCCACCTGTGTCTAGAAAACATTCAAAACAAAGTTGTGTTTGCACTGACCCACATTTTTCTCCGTGTCATTATTTCCTAAACAATACAGCTATTTCCATAGCATTCCCATTGTGCTCAGGCTTATGAGCAATCTAGGGACAATTTAAAATATATGAGAAGACGTGTAGAGACTCTATGCAAACACCAGCCATTAAAAAATGTGTGTGTGTGACTGTGGAGGGCAGAGGGAAGTCTCAGGTGTGATTCCACAGGGTGCTATGTATCTTGGGGTTTGAAATGAAGTTTCTCATGGGCTTGGAAGTCACCAAGCTAGTATAGGCTGGCTGGTCAGTGAACCCCAGGGATCCTCATTGGGCTTATAAACACATCACACTATGTCCAGCTTTTTAGTTGGGTTCTGTGGCTTGAACTCAGGTCCCAGGCTTGCAAAGCAAGACTTTACTGATTGATCCACAGACCAAGATTGTTCACAGTCAGGAGACTGTGGTGTCCTGGGTGTTGATTCTGGAACCAACCAGTACAGTTTGCTTCTGTCCTTCTCTTTATTTTTTTCTTCAACCCCTTCATTTTTGCTTGTTTGTTTAGTTTTTCAAGACAAGGTTTCTCTGTCTAGCTCTGGATGTCCTGGAACTTTGTAAGCCTAGAACACAGAGATCTGACTGCCTCTACCAACTGAGTTTTGGAATTAAAAGTTTGTACCAGGGGCTGGAGAGATAGCTCAGTGGTTAAGGGCACTGACTGCCCTTCCAGAGGTCCTGAGTTCAAATCCCAGCAACCACATGGTGGCTTACAACCATCTGTAATTGGATTTGATGCCCTCTTCTGGTGTGTCTGAAGACAGCTACAGTGTACTCATATAAATAAAATAAATAAATCTTTAAAAAAAAAAAAAAGTGTGTATCACCACGGCCTGGCTTTCTTCTCGTTTTTTAAAAAGTGTTTTGGTTGTGCCAGGACTTAGCCTGGGACATCAGACCTGCTGGGAAAGCGCCTTACCTACCTGAGTGTCAGCCCCAACCTGACAAGTGTATATGCTCATGCATACATTTCTGTCTCACCTCTGTTCCCACCTCTCTTGAGTCTCAGACATGTGGCAAGAGAGAAAAATCTGTTTCAAAGACACAGTTGAAAGACAGGTAGCTCAGCAAGAATTGGTTGCTGACAGGTTCTTAATGAAGGTTAAGGTAGTGAGGGGCAAGGCCTTGTGTGTGGCCTGGGAACTGGGACAGAGTTCTGGGAGTGTGGTAATGGGCAACCTTGGGGTGGCCATAAGCAGCCTGAAGATGATAACTGCAGAGGGTTCAGGGCAAAGACAGGTTTGTGAGCCCTTGCCTTTCCACTCCCTAGGCTCCCAGAACACCTTGCGTACCTCTAGGAGCAGTTGACAGACCCTGGTCCAGCACACTGGTGCCCTCTGGATGCACTGGGCAAGATTAGGTGCGTGCTTCTAGTTTCCAGCCAAACAGAGAATCAATCTCTCTGTGTCTCTGTCTCAACCTCTCTCTGACAAAGCTCAATGTAGGCTAGGCTGACCTCAAACACGCTATGTAGTAGAGGATGACCCTAAACCTCTGATCTTCGTGCCTTCATTCCTCCAGTGTTGGAACTACAGGCATTCACCACCACACCTGGTTTCATGCGGTGCTGGGGATTAAGATGTAGGCTTGGCAGCAAACGCTTGCAACCCCAGTACTGGCAAGGCAGAGACAGGTAGATCCCTTGGACTTGATGGCTATCTAGTCCACATAGCCTGTGTTCTTGAAGTCCTGGTCTGTGAGAGACCCTGTCTCAAAAAACCAAGGGCTGTATTGTTTGCTTTTATGTTGCTGTGATAAAATACTGCGACCAAAAAGAAACTTTTTTAAAGAGGAAAAGATTTATGTAGCTCACACTTCCAGAGGGATAGAGCCCACCAAGGTAGGGAGGCAGGGCAGCATCCGGAAAAGCTTGACGCAGGAGCTTCATGGCATTTGCATCCACACGTTGGAAGCAGAGAGTGAGCAGGAACTGGGGCAAGGATGTGACCTCAAGACAGCAGTGACATACTTCCTCCAGCAAGGCTCCTCCTCCTAATGGTTTCTTACTCCCACCCCAAGCCACCTACTGGGTAGCAAGTTTTCAAAACTGAGTCTATGGGGGCTATTTCTTGTTCAAAATACCATAACAGCATCCCCAAGGAATACTAGGTGAGGTTTCTTCTTGCCTCCACATGCACTTACATGTACCTGCACACACACACACACACACACACACACACACAGAGAGAGAGAGAGAGAGAGAGAGAGAGAGAGAGAGAGAGAGAGAGAGAGAGAGAACATTACACATACATATACACAAGCACACAGATCATTTTTTATACACACACACACATGCACACACACATGCACACACAGATCATGGGAAGTCTAGCTTCCTTCTGGGCTCAGAGGGTCTCAGAGAGAAGCACTGGTTGATGCTGATGGAAGTGCCTTGTCCAAGGCTGGGCTGTTTACTACCCACCACTCTATCTGCCCTTTCCTGAAGACATGTTGGCTGACAACTTTCACAGGAACAGAGGCTTCTACAGCTCCAAAGTGCTCCCATGCCAATTCTCAGAATCTGTGTTCAGGCTCCCAGGTGTTGAGCTAGGGTCCTTCCCCAGTACCTTGGAAGACAGTGCAGTAAGCCCATCCCTGAGAAGTTCATCAGTGCTATCCCAGGTAGCCCCATCTCTCTTCATGCCTCATTGCTACTGGATTGTACTGAAGCTCCAGAAGAGATTCAACAGAGAACTGACCTCTGCCCACAATGGCTGCCTGCGAAGGGGCACTATACTCCCAGGCCCCTGGCTCATCTTCCATCTCCAAGATTCACAGGGCCATCCCATCTGTGGAAAATGTTGAATACCATCCACACTCATCCTTGATTTGTGCATCAACCACTCACCTTTGATCATCTGTGGAACTAAGTGCCTGACTCTGAGAACACCCTTAGTTATTCTACCAGGTTACACATGCAGCCAAGTCCTTCTCCAGGTCTGCAATGCTTTATACTGTCAACTTGACAGGCCCTAAAATCACCCAGGAAAGTAGTTACTGAGTTCCAGGGTCCATCTCTCCTACTTCATGATGGGATGCCAGGTGACCAGCTGCCTCACGCTGCTGCTGCTGTGCCTTCTCCACCTCACGGGCTGTACCTTCAAACTATGAATCAGGACAAACCTTTTCAGTAAGACTGGGGCTCAGTAAGTTGGGGCTCAGTGTGTCTGTTCTCAGCAAGTGCACCACCAAGACACTCACTACCATCTTTAAATCCTTCTCTATGGCTTTTGTTTTTAAATACTCAAGATTATTTTTCATGTATGTGTGTTGGTGTACCATGTACATGCCCCATGCCCACAGAGGCCAGCAAGAAGGTATCAGATCCCCAAACCACGGTGGAGTCACAGACCACTGGGAAGCTGCGTGTAGGTTCTAGGAATCTAACCTGGGTCCTCTTGAAGAGCAGTCAGTGCTCTTAACTGCTGAGCCATTCTTCCCTGTGGGTTTTTAATGAACACTTTTTATTTTTATTTTTATTTAAATAAGAGCTGTTCTGGCTTGAGGCTCAAATGTACAATACAGGTTCATGTCTCCAGTTGCTGGTCCTCATGTCTTCTGTGGCTTGTCCCATATCTCCACTGGTTGGTCCCCATGTCTCCACTGGCTGGTCCCCATGTCTTCAGTGGCTGGTCCCATGTCTCCACTGGCTAGTCCCTATGTCTTCAGTGGCTGGTCCCATATCATGTTTTCAGTGGCTGGTCCCATGTCTCCACTGGCTAGTCCCCATGTCATCAGTGGCTGGTTCTCATGTCTTGTCTTCAGCGGCTGATCCCATGTCATCAGTGGCTGATTCCCATGTCTTCAGTGGCTGGTCCCCAGTGTGTGGCCTTTAAAGGCAGCACCTGGCTGGTGGAAGTAGGTCATTAATGGCCGACCTTTGCTGTTCTACTCTCTGTTGCCTGCAGGCTGTCCTTGCCTCCCGTCTGGCACTACAGGCGCAAGCGCCGTGCACAAACTTCACTGCTGATATCTGCGCTGTTCACTTTCATGGGCCTGGTGGATAGCCATGGGCAGAACCAACCTCTTTTCCTTTCCATTATTGCTGTCTAGCTTTTTGTCACAGTTATGAGAAAAGTGATTAATGAAAGCAGATTTGTCAAGAGGCAGGGGCTAGCTCAAAAGCTCATGCTGGGAACGACAAGCTGACAGTGAATGTGAGAATAAGACCAGGACTGTTTGATTGACACCGTGTGAGATACCTGTAAGGTCCTCAGCGGGCAGGAGGACAACCAAGGTCAACAATGAACAAAGCAGAGCCAAAGCCAAACAGAGGTGTATTTCAACAACCTCCCGACTGGGTGAATGGTGCATGAACGGGTGTGATCGTGACCTGGCTGGGCAGGAAGACCATGCATAGAGTATGACTTCACCAGTTAACTCTCCCCAGGGTAAGCCCAGAGAACTAAGAGATTTTAGTAGGAATGTGTTCATTTTCTGCCATCGGTGCCACGAGAAGTCCCTCGGTGAGCAGCTCATTAGACTTCCCTGTCTTTTAGGATACCTCCCATCATTCTTCCTTACCATTCCTCGTCCTCCACCTCCCAATGCTATGATTGCAAAAATGGACCACCACACCTGATCTAATCAGGGCTGGGGATGGAACCCGACCAAGCATCTGACCAGCTGGGATGTGACCTTACTGTTGGAAGTCTCTGCCCTGACCATGCGGCCACTGTGTCACCACACACAGCTCCCGTGCCACGTCATGTTGAGCATGTGGTGCAGGCTCCAGTAGCTCTCCTTGCAGATGCTAGGGACAGATAGAGGACTGGCTCTTTCCAGCCAAGCCACCTGCTCTAGACTTCTGTTCTGTGGAGGAACTGCACTTGGCAGAGTGTCACCTGGTCCCAGCTCTGCTGGTGGGGGAAGAACAGGCAATGGCAGCGCCTCTGGCTGTTTGGGCCACCTTTCTGTGGGGGGACACACAGAGTATACAGACACAGATGGACAGACAGACATCTACATCATGCACATACACTTCACATACACAAACCATACACACATATCACACACACACATGTAACATACACACACACATACACATATCAGTCTCTCATACACATAAACTACACATACCCACTCAAACACACCCTCACACATCCTCATGATGCTTACATACATCCTCTCACATGAGCACACATACTCACATCCTACAGACTTGACTTCCCACACACTCACACCCCACATGTCACACTCTTACACGTGCATCACAAACACAGACATCACCACATCCACTCACATACTCACACACACACACACACACACACACACACACACACACACACTTGTATCTTGCTGTAGGAACTCACAATGCAGAGGTGGCTTTGGGTCTCCATGTGCCTCCCCTGTACCGGGCTGGGCACTGTGCTCAGCACTTACAGCCATGCTATACCTGAGTGGCTGAGGGAGAAACAGGTGTCTGTGAGAACAGAAGTCATGGCCACCCATTCCCTGACCAGCCTGAGACTACTGAGCACCCACTGCAGGTCCCTCTGATCTGGGCTCTTGCTGTGGGTCAGTGGGTGGATGACAGCAGTGAGTCTGCACAGCAATGGAGAAAGGTGCTTCTATCCTGCCCCACCCTCCGGGGTACAACAGGGGACATCCCAGGTGGGTGGTTACACCTCCTTCTCTCCCCCTCCCACTTACCTTCCTTCCTTCCTTCCTTCTTCCTTCCTTCCTTCCTTCCTTCCTTCCTTCCTTCCTTCCTTCCTTCCTTCTTCCCTCCTCCTTTCTGTCATGTGTCTATATGTATGGTATACATGTCTGTGTATATATCTGTTGGGATGTGTGTGTGTGCATGTGTACACATATATGTGTGTGTGCATATGTATGTGAGCACACATGTTTGTGGAGGTCTGAGGCTGAAATCAAGAGTCTCCTTCCCTTTCTTCACTGAGGTAGCTTCTCTCAGTTAACTCCAGAGCTCACAATGTAAGTAATCTAACTCCCCAAAGTGCCCCAAGAATCCTGTGTTGCTATCCAAGTGCTCGAATCACAGGGGAGTCCCTGTACCTGCCCAGCTTTTCACCAATGCTGAGTAACTAAACTCCAGTTTTCAGACTTCCAGTCCCTTGCCTGCTCAGCCAGTCCACCCCAGCCCCTGCTCTACCTTTTCTAGTCTTGAATTCAGGGCTGACCTCAGATGAGGCAGTGAGCTGGCCTTGCCTCTATATGATCCTGTTCAGGATCCTGACTTGTCTCAGAGGCCTACCTTCCCTAAAACATTGATAATTCTCAGTAGCCTGGGGGTCCTGGAGCCCAGATGCTGCCCCAGGAGCTCCTATCTGAGCCACGGCCAGGGTGGGGTTATATGGCAACCAGGTAAAGTAGCAGACAAGGATGAAGGATGCTTCTGTTGTGTGTCAAGGCTGAACTCTGGCCGGCATTGTTGAAAGATGGCAAGCTACTTGAGTTTGCTTACACAGAAAGTAAGCAGCAAGCTGGAAGGCCAATCCCCTGCCAGACTGATCTTTTGCCAACTGCAAAACGTGAATACCAGAACTGGGGATTTGGCTCAGTGTGCTAGAGTGCTTGCCTAGCATGCAAAAGCCTTAGGATCCATTTCAGCACCACCTGAACTGGACATGGTGGTACATACCTGGAATGCCTGCCCGTGGGAGCAGTACGTGGGAGGATCAGAAGTTCAAAGTCATTCTCAGCTAAATAATTCAAGGCCAGCCTGGGCTAAATATGGAGCTGAAAAACTGTTATCAGGATGACGATGGCTAGAAGGGTCCAGGTTTTCCACCCTCTCTCATTTCTAGTAAAAAAAAAAAAAAAACAAAAACAAAAAACAATTTGGGGATGTGATGAGGTGGGTCAGAGGATTTGGGGGAAGACATTCACTAGCCATGGTATAGCAGTGGCCACCCCAGAACAGGGTCAGGTGCCTGAAGGTTCCTGGAATGGTGGGCCAGGTGATTTAACCCAGCCTGTGCTCACAGCAGGCCATAAGGAGGGACCGGTATGTTATCAGAGACCGTGGGAGCATGAAGAGCCAAGATCCGATGGTTCCTCACCCTTGGTCACAGTGAACAAAGCCAAGTCAAACCAGACTGACAACCCAAGTGACATTCAGTTTCTAGACTTGTGCAGCTGAAAAGGTCACCCAGGCAGCAGAAAGGCCTGGACACCCTTCTCCTTGCACAGAGGCCACCAGGCACCTCCTGCTCTGACCTTGCTTCCTCCCTCCTCTACACTCAAGACCCAAGGGAACAAACTGGAAAGCTCAGGTCCTGCAATGAAAGTCAGGTTGTCAAAACAAACTCCCTTTGTCTCTTCGACTTTTTCCGTGTTTAAATAATAACCATCCAAAAATGCAGTCATTGTGTATCTGCCATGTTCCCAGCCCGCCTGGCTGGCGCTGTGGCCCGTGTGACAGCTTCATTTTAAGGGCCACAGTTGCATGACCCACCATTATCAACTTTCCCTCATCAAAATACAGCCGCGTCTCTCTTTTTATTATTATGTTTCTTTATTTACTTTGTGTTCACGTGTGTGTGAGGGTGTACAGAGGTCAAAGCAACTTGTGGGAATCAGGGGATTGAATCAGACTTTGTGACAGGCACCATTACCTGCTGAGCTGCCTCAATGGCTCCATGTCTCATTCTTTTTTGAGTACATATCTCTGCCAATCAAATGCACCAGCTATTTCCATGAATGGCCAGCTATTGGTCAGCCCCACCTATAAAGACAGTGGCTTTATAGAGAGAGGATGCTGTCTGGAGACAGAACTCTCCACTCTGAAGGCAAGGATGCCTTTGAGGGGTGAAGTTGCAGCCCTGGGTAGCTAATGAGGAAGGATTGTATGCATTTGTACATGCCTGAGTGTGTCGGGGGGAGGGATTGGGGGATGGCTAATCTCATGTAACCCAGGCTGGCCTCAAACTCTGAGAATAATCTTGAAATTCTGAGTCCCCTTTTCTCTACTTCCCAAGGTTATAGGAGTGCCATCACTCCTGGTCTACTCACTGATGGGGATCTAAGGCTTTGTGTGTGTTGGGTAAGCGTTCCACCAACCCAGCTGCCTCAGAAGTCTGTGACTGTTTTCTTAATTGGATTAAGTTTAATTCACTTGGCGTAGCTATACAGGGTAGTGACCGCAACATGTGGGCGGGTAGAAAGGTGGGACAGAGAACCCCTAATGTTCTTCACTGGGCAGAGTGTAGTGGAAAGTCACATTTTAACAGTTGGGATTTGGTCATGCCCATAAAAGCCCATCACACAGTGGCTGCTATAAGCAAGAGAGCCCAGATCCTTGTTGGTTGGGCTGGAAGCCTGGCCTGTAGGTGTGCTTCAATGTCCTCTTCTGCGTATTCATTGGAGCCGGTGTTGACATCACAACTGGGACCCTTGGAAGGAAGCATGCAACTAGCAGTTTAGCTCTAGGCAAAACCATCCAGGACTGAATAGCACAAGGTTCCAGAGCTGCAGTCCCCAGATGACCAAAAGCCACAACCTCCCATCTCTCAGTGGGGAGGACCAAGAAGACAGTGCTTGGGACAGTGAGCACGTGACATCTGCAGGACTCTGGGGCCAGGAGGGGGCCACCTTCCCCCAGCTCACCCTTCCTTCCTTCCTTCCTTCCTTCCTTCCTTCCTTCCTTCCTTCCTTCCTTCCTTCCTCCCTCCCTCCC
>NC_034594.1:93627702-93633065 GCF_900095145.1 Mus pahari
TGTGACTCTAACTAAGGAAGTGGAAGATCTGTATGATAAAGAAATTGAAGAAGATCTCAGAAGATGGAAAGATCTCCCATGCTCATGGATTGACAGGACTAACATAGTCAAAATGGCCATCCTACCAAAAGCAATCTACAGATTCAATGCAATCCCCATCAAAATTCCAACCCAATTCTTCACAGAGTTAGAAAGGGTGATTTCCAACTTCCTATTTCTTCCTATTTCTGTTTGCATTCTTTCTTCTGGCCTTCAGGGATTCAGTCCTTTTCCCTCACCCAATACCAGATCAGGTTCCCCTCTAACCCCGATTGCCCCCCCATCCACTTCTTTGTCACTGTCCTTTGAGAAGCTCATGTCCGTATCTGAAATGTCTTACTTTCCCCAAGTATTTTTCTTTCTCTAAAACCCTAAGATTAAAATCTGTCTTTAAAATGTTGTTAAATAAGCAGAGACTCTTCTTTCAGCCACATCATGCTCTCAGTTATGTTTTCCTCTCCCATGAGTGCCTTTCTACTTTTATGCATATGAATCTTTTGCCTGAATACTTATATATTACCATGTACATGCCTGGTGCTCACACAGGCCAGGAGATGATACAAGGTCCTCTGCAACTGGAGTTACAGACAGTTATAAGCTGCCATATGGGTGCTGGGAACTGAACCAGGGTCTCTGCAAGAACAGCAGGTGCTCTTAACCACTGAGCCATTTCTCCAGCCCTGCCTTTCTGTTTGTAATAATCCCTACTTGTGCTGCAGAGGTTTGAATGAGAAATGTCCCTCAAGGGCTCACATATTAGATCACTTGGTCCTCAATTGGAGGTGTTGTTGGGGGTGGGTTGTAGACCTTTTAGGAGGTGAATGAAGTCTTGCTGGAGGAAAGGCATCATTGGGAGGGGGTTGAGAGTTTAAAGCAACTAAGGATGTGGTTTCTCAGTTTATTGCTCTGGCTGCCTGCTGCTATGCCTTCCTTGTCTTCACAGATCCCCCTCTGAAAACCTATAAGCACAAATAAACCCTCTCTTCCTCAAGTTGCCTTTGGCCATGGTGTCTCACAACCGCAACAGAAATTAAGTAACACACTGGCTCTGCAATTATTTTCAAAGCCAAGGATCTGGTTTTACTTGACTTGAGCCTAGGTCATGGCAGAGGGCAATGGTATGGAACTGTGCCTTCGTCCCTGGCATTCTGAACTTACCTCCACACCTATTGGTGACAAACCAGCACTGGCCTGCCTGACCCCACCCTAGAGACAGGAACCTATTGAATTCCACTTTGTCATGTTGTCAACCACATACTTTGACTATGCCATTTAAAAAGGGACCTTCAAAGCTTTGGTTTGTGGCTCACACCTATTATCCCAGCACTCAAGAGGCTGCAGGAAGGTTACTACCACTTCAAGGCAAGCCTGGGCCAGTTTTTCTAAACACACACACACACACACACACACACACACACACACACACACACAGAGCAAAGCATCAAGAAGGAAGGAAGGATGGATGAAGATTTTAAAAAAAGAAGAACCTACAGAAACTCAGCACGAGGAGAGGTTGTGAGGACAAGGCGTCCTCATTCCTATGATGCCCTCTTGGCCCTGGCCAGTAGCAACCTCATACATATATTGGCCCTGTTTCCAGCTGACTTGGTGACATTCAGATGCAGTTCGAGGACTGTCAGAGTTCGTGAGATGTCTCCGCAGGTGAAAGTACTCACTGCTTGCCAATCCTGACAACCTAGGTTCAGTTCCACGATCCCGTCAAGTCGAAGAAGAGACCTGACCCTAAGATCAGCTACCCTGGCTGGCCAGTGAGCCCTCGGCAGCTTCCTGTCTCCTCTTCCCTAGTTTTCTGTGTTTTCTTGGAATCAGCCTCACTCCCTCTGACCTCTATATGTGTTTCATGGTATGAATGTATTCATACATGCACACATGTACAAACATATCTATGACCTATGTATGTATGTATGCATCATCTATCATCTATTTATCTGTCATCATCACCATTATCATCTACCTAGCTAACTAAATGAATGAATGAACTAATGAACAAACAAATAGGTTTTTAAAAGAATAATGTAGAGAAAGCTCAAAGCATTCCTCTAGTCTTTAGGGGCTGTCATCTCAGCCCTGTAGGGTCTCCCTAACTATTCATACTCCAAGCTGGTCTTTCATGGTTGGAGTCTGGGTACAATCCACACCAGAAGGGAGATGACATCTCTAGGATTAAGGCGTGAGGTTGGCTTGTTTGTTTGTTTGTTTGTTTAAATGTATATGAGTACACTGTGCCTGTCTTCAGACACATCAAAAGAGGGCATCGGATCCCATTACAGATAGTTATGAGCTGCCATGTGGTTGCTGGGAATTGAACTCAGGACCTCTGGAAGAGCAGCCAGTGCTTTTATCCACTGAGCCATCTCTCCAGCCCCCAAGATTTAAAAAAAAATGAAACTGTAGTATCTTAAAGTTGTGAAAAAGACCCTAAGGAATAGAAGGCAGAGAAACTATATCTTAGAAGCATTCCGGAGCCGAGGAAAGAGCAGTCACTTTTTTTTCTTTTACAAGATAGCTTTCCTCTGGACCTGATAATTGTGGGTGTTGACCTAAAGTGATGTCTTAGAAAAGGGGAGCTGTTTCAAGGAGACATCAAGGTTGAGGCCAGGAACTGTGGCTGTAGCAGCAGCAGGGTCTTAGGTTAAAATGTCTCTCAAGATAACTGTTTCAAAATCATGAGCAATTTGGGATATTTCACACAGGTTCTGTTTGTTGTTTTTTAATAAACATAAATATGAGGGAAAATCATAAGGTGAAGAACAATTGAAGAAGATATCCAAAACAGACTGCTGGCCTCCTGTACATTGCTCTCACACATGTGCACATGTGCATGAGCAAGTGCACATGCGCACACACACACACTCACAAACACTTACACACTCTCACACACTCACACACACATACACACTCACAGACACACTCGCACACACTCACACATAAATACAATCAGATGATCACACTTGTATCTTATGAAGTTCTCCCAGGTACAGAACAGAAAGGCATGTGTGTTTTGTGTATGTTCATGTTCATGTGTGTGGGGGTATGTGTGTGTACAGGTGTGAAGGCACATGAGTGTGCATGTGGAGGCTAGAGGACAACCTCAAGTGAGTGATGTTCCTCAGAGGCTGCCCACCTTGGTTGGTTGGTTAGTTGGTTGGTTGGTTTTTAAGGCAGGGTCTCACTATGTAGCCTTGGCTGGTCTGAAACTTACAGAGATCCACCTGCCTCTGCTAGAATTAAAGGCATGCGGAACTATGTGAAACCACCTTGTTTTGGAAGACAGGGTCTCTCATTGACCTGGGACTTGCCAGTTAGGTTGGGCTGGTTAGGTCCGCCCCAGAGGTCCACTTGTCTCCATCACCCACAAGTTGAGATTATTGGCTATGCCATAGCTTGGACTTTTACAGGTTCTGGGGTCCAGAAAGAAGGGAAATTTGTAATGTGAGAGGTTGTAGCTTCAGAGATTCCTAGACCAGCAGACGTTATTACTCAACTGACCAGACTGAGTTCAAACCTTAAACACTTCCCAATGTTTTGGGAAGGAATCTCTTGCTTGAGTTACTCTCAACCTTGTTATGTAGTTGGGGATGACCTTGAACTCTGATCCTTCTGCCTTCTTCTTGGATTATAGTTATGCATCATCTCTAAACCTGATTTATGCAGTGCTGGAGATGGGACCCAGGGCTTTGTAGGTGCCAGAAAAGTGCTTCACCCACTGAGCTACGGGTTCCGAGCTTTCTGATGCTATTCCAAGTCTTTACCTATGACTTTATATAAATGGACCCTTGCTCATTATTTCCAGGATAAATACTGGAGTCTGATTATGTGTTGACTGTAATAAAGGCTGCTATTCTAACTTGTTTAAACCAACTCCATACTGTTTTATGGTGCAGAATTTCCCACTAACACAGCTCAGAGCAGGTATCGTTGGGTAAACAGGGATCAAAACCAAACAGAAGCCCAGAAAAACACTCACCTAACCCTGACAATGACATCTGCTTTAGCAGGCAGCAAAGTCATAGCTCACTCCCAAGCAGGGGTGCAGATGTCATACCTGGGGCTGGGCCTCTTTCTCCTTGCCAGTATGATCCAGTAGACAAGCTAGGGGCTCTCCTAGAGGATGCCAAGCAAAACCCAACTGGCACTCCACCTAGCCCAGCAGGAGCCACAAGCAGGCCTTTCCTTCTGCGTGACCTGGCTCAGGAGACCTGGCCTGTGCCTAGCACGTGGCACGTGCCTGGTCCCATGTAGGACTCAGTAGAAGGATTCCCTGAAATGGGTAAAGGGTCAGTGGGCTTGAGGATGCGAAGCTGGGCAGAAGCCAATTGTGGTGGGGCATGCTCCATCCAGCCATAGGCAAGGTGCCCTGTGTGTTTGCCCCCCTGTGACAACTCCAGAAGAAGCAATTGAGGTTAGAAAATTTTGTTTGAAGTTGAGATTTATTTTTCTATGTGTGTATGTATGTGTGTGTTTTCATGTGTAATGGTGAATGTGCATTTGCACATGAGAATACAGGTACATACACCTGCATGTATTTTTGTGGAGGCCAGAGGTCAACTGCAGAAGCTGTACCCTTGGTTGTTTTTAGAGACAGGTTCTTTTGCTGGCCTGAGACTTGCCAGTTTAGGCAAGCTGGCTGGCCATTGAGCTCCAGGAATCTACCTGTCTCTGCCTCCCCAGCTCTGGAATTACTCATGTGTGCCTCTATGCCTGGTGCTTTGTGTTGTTTCTGGGAACCAAAGTCAGGTCCTTATGTGTTTGAAGCAGATACTTTAGCTACTGAGCCATTTTCCCAGTCCCAAGGGATTCCTTATCTTTAACTGCTTCTTTGAGAGTAGACTGGGCCTACAATGGGCTGCACAGATTTTTTTTTAAGTGCATGCTTTTGTTTTTAGAACCCACACTCATGGGACTGTCACTGCCTGACACTCACAGTAACAAACATGCCTCTCACCTCCAAAGCTATCCTGTGACCCTACACAATCTCTGTTAACCCATCCCCTGGCAATGCCAACCTACTTTCTCTCAGTCTGAACTGTTCTGAACTAGGCGTCAGTAGAATTACACAGCAGGTCTCCTTATCCTCATTTTGCAGTGCTAGGGTAGAGATGAGGGCCTTTACGTGTCAAACACATTTTCAGGTTTTTATTCTCTCTCTCTCTCTCTCTCTCTCTCTCTCTCTCTCTCTCTCTCTCTCTCTCTCTCTCTCCTTCCTCGTGGTTCAAAATCCAGCATCTTCTTCCAGATCTGAATCTTCTTCTCTCCCCTCTCTTCTTTCTCTGCTTTGTAGAGGTCCTGCCCTATTTTCTCTT
>NC_034594.1:93633560-93635451 GCF_900095145.1 Mus pahari
TGTGTGTGTGTGTGTGTGTGTGTGTGTGTGTGTGCCATAGACACATATATGTGTAGAGGTCAGAAGACAACTTGCTAGAGTCTTTTCTTTCCTTCTACCTTCTGGACTTGGGGCAAGAACTCAGAGTTGACTATAAGTGCCTTAACACACCGAGCCACCCCACCAGCCTAACCTAATGCTATTCGCACTCCAGTCAAGCATCTACCCCTGAGCCACACTTTGGACATAGATAGACTCCTTGGCTTAGTTTCCTCCACTGCTCTGAGAGCTCATGCCTTAGCAAGCTCCAGCAGGTTGTGTCACCGTTACCATGTCAAACCCCTGGGGCTGGCAGGCACTCAGCCAGTCACAGATGTCACCTAGGCAAAGAGTATAGAGATGGAGCCTGGCCCAGATCCATCTTCTCATTCCACCGCAGCCTCTTTGTTGGTCTCAGCATGAGATCCATCTCTGTGTGGTCACCGTTGGCTTCTGCTCAGGTCTCCTGGCCTCCTGCTCTGTCTTCTTTCCACACCCTCTTCTGGAGAATCAGAGAGCTGCCCCCTGAGCCTTCCCGGTCCTGGGGAGGGAAGGGACAGACACCCTTACTTTCCCATGGGGACTGTGAGAAGCTAAGGTGGAAACAGAATTCATGTTTGGTCCTCAGCACTTAACACCTCATACCACAACAATGGGTCTTACATATTGCACAGATTTGCATTGCATTCTGTGTATGTATGTGTGCATGTGTCTTTGCCTTCAGAGGCCAGAGGACACCTCAAGTGTCATTCCTCCTCAGGTGGTGCCAACCTTATTTTATTTGTAATCATCTGTGTGTGGGTATGTGTACTTGAGTCTAGGTACCGTGGAGGCCAGAGATGGTGTTGGATGCCCTGGGACTGGACTTTCAGGGGGCTTTGAGATACTCAATATGCATATTGGGAATTAAATTCGGGTCTCCCATAAGAGCACGCCATCTCTTCACCTCTGCCTTCTGAAAGCTGGGATTAAAGGACTGAGCCACTAGGCTCAGCTCACACTTTTTGAGACAGGGTGTTTCTGGTGTGGAGAATTTGCTGACTAGGCGAGGCTGTTTAGCAAATGGGCACGGGATTACAAGTGCAGGCCACCTTTTCTGTGGGCTCTGGGAGCACAAACCCTCATGTTTGTATGACAAGTGCTTTACTACTGTGCCAGGTTCTAGCTCTTGGCTTATATTCTTTAATCTTCTTTTACATCTCTCCTAAGAAGCCTATATTGGTCAGGAAACCCACTTCCAACTTTCAGGGTCCCCAAGGTTCCCAGAGGATAGGATCTGTTCTCATGTCTACATCAAGTGGAATGGACCTCCCGGGCCTCCCAAGCCAGTCCTATTGTCTTTACTGTGTTTACCATCTCCTGAGCCTGAGAGACACTCACCTGCAGACATGAAGAACAGGAGGCTGGAACAGAAACACAAGACTATGGTCAACTCCCCGCTTTCTCCCCTTCCTCATTTCTCTCCTCATCCATTCATTCATCCCATCTACACAGACACCTAAATGACCCAGAGGTAAGGGAGACCCAGATCAAGGCACTGTGCAATTGTGCAGGTCGTATCCTGCACAGACACTCATGGGGCTACAATATCTTGGAAGAACCAGTTTGTGTGGTGGTCTCTGGCCTCAGGGAGTCCTCCACCAAGGGCAGTATGGGTCAATGACAGGAAGACACCCTTATGACACAATAAATTAGCTATGCAAAGACCACTGATTACCTAGGAGTTGCCACACCAGCAGGGGCCTGCCTAGGGGAGGCAAAGACATTCCAGATAGGGCATGAAGAGAAGGCTATGAAGGCAGAGCTGAGATGGCAAGGTGACCCAGGCAGAGGCAGGGGCAGGGGCAGGGGCAGGGGCAGGGGCAGGGGCAGG
>NC_034594.1:93635521-93646772 GCF_900095145.1 Mus pahari
GGCAGGGGCAGAGGCAGGGGCAGGGGCAGGGGCAGGGGCAGGGGCAGGGGCAGAGGCAGAGGCAGAGGCAGAGGCAAGCAGGCCTACTGTGAATCCTACTGGGTGCCAGGCTAATGGTTATAGGCTGGGTCACAGAGGACAGCAAGGAACCCTGCGGTACTTCTGTAAGGGGCATGGAAATCTTTGCTTCCGCTCCTCCTCTTACAGGGATGGGCCTAGCCATGTCCCCATCCAGACAATAGGATGTTCCTGACATTGGCAGGTCCATGAATGAGCTTGCCACCAGCCACAGGAGGACAGGAGCTGGCTGGCTGGGCCTGGCTGGCATCACCTGCCCTCTCCCTGCTCTAACACCCTGCACGTCAGGGTCAAATGATGAAATCGGATCTCAATCCGTAGAAATGGGACAACATGCCTCTCTGCTACAAACCTCCAGATGCAGACTTCAGCCCTGACACCTGGCTCACCTCCTCTGGCACCTAGCCCCTGAGCCAGGGCCAAAGTATCTGGGCCAGGCTGGGCCAGGCAGCATGTAGGATGGTGAAGTTTCCTGGGACCGGTGCCCAGAGACCTCAAAGAAGACAGGCACATCACCTTCTCTCCATCTTGAGCAGGTCTGGCCAGGCTCTGCCAACAATCAGCATGGGGTCCAGGGAGATGGCTTAGCTGTTAAAGTGCTTGTTGTGCAACAGTGAAGACCCTAGTTGAGATACTCAGTACCCAAATAAATTCAATGCCAAGTAGGCATGGTGGCCCACTTGTAATTCCAGAACTTATGACACAGAGAGAGTAATCCTGGGGCACGCTGGCTACATAGGCTAGCTGACTCTATGTGCTCTGTGATCAAGTGAGAGAGCCTGCCTCAATACAGAAAGTGAGAGTGCTCAAGGAAGGCCCCCCAAAATCTACCTCTAGCTCCACACATAAACACACATATACATACACATATATATATGCATGTGTATACATGGGCAAACACATACACTCACATACATGTGAACACACATATAACCCCACATATCCATGTACAAAACAAACAAACAAAAAAGAGAGAATCTGAGCCAGGCAGTGGTGGCTCATGCCTTTAATCCCGGCATTTGGGAGGCAGAGGCAGGCAGATTTCTGAGTTCGAGGCCAGCCTGGTCAACAGAGTGAGTTCCAGGACAGCCAGGGCTACACAGAGGAAACCCTGTCTCAAAAAAAAAAAACAAGAGAGAGAGAGAGAGAGAGAGAGAGAGAGAGAGAGAGAGAGAGAGAGAGAGAGAGAGAGAGAGAGAGAGAGAGAGAGAGAGAGAGGATCTGAAAGGTCCTCCCCATTCCTCCCCATCCAGTCAGCACTCCCAGCAGCTCCCATCCTAAGTGCTCAGCTTAGAACTTTGTGGGGGCCCAGAGGGCAAAAGACCGGTCAGGGATGTTCTATGCAGTCCCACAAGTTAGCTAAGTCACACAGGCCCTTCTTTGTCATTTGGGTCTCTGTCTACAATAGAAACATTTTTTTTATTTTAGAAATGTGGAAAAATAAAAACAAGGAAAAGAAGAAAGCAGAAGGAAACAGCCCCATCACCAGATTCAGCACTGCTAAATGAATGGCACATCATCCTGGATGTCCACACGTGCTGTGAGACATGCTCCTGTACTCAGGTACCACTGGAATTCACTTAGGCCTTGTGTATGTGCATATGCATGTACGTGCACATGTGTGTGTGTACACGCAAGCACCAAAGCTGCATGTGGAAGTCAAAGGATAACTTTTAGGAGTCAGATCTCTCCTACCATGTGGGTCATGGAGATCCAACTCAGGTACCTGCTGAGCCATCTGTACTAGGTATTTTTTTTCTGTACTATTTTATCACTAATGTCTTCACTACTTGTTAAAGATGTTTAAAAGTACTTCAAGGGGGCAAGGATGCAGCTCAGTTGGTAGACTGTCTTGAATGTGTGGGACCTAGGCTTGATTTCCATCACTATAAAACAAACACCAAGGAAGGTTGGGTGCCTGGGGATGTGGTATAGTGGTAGAGTGAAGTGGGATTTTCTAGTTTCTTTGGAAAGTCAGTTACATCAAATGATGTTTTGCAGGGGCACACAGGTGAAAGAATGTTTTGTTCTAGCAGA
This sequence comes from Mus pahari, assembly GCF_900095145.1. Classification (NCBI taxonomy): domain Eukaryota; kingdom Metazoa; phylum Chordata; class Mammalia; order Rodentia; family Muridae; genus Mus; species Mus pahari. Next base: position 93,637,637 of record NC_034594.1, read on the forward strand.
CAAGGACACGTGATGAAGGAGTATAAATATGACCCCACAGACAGTGGGAGCCTGAGCATTGGTTTGGTTTTCTCCGTCTCACTATTCTTCACTAATGACACGTATGTATTGGTTTGCCTTACATAGCATTGTTATGTTCCACTTATAACACCACAATTGAGAGAAACCACCAAAGAACTGCTTCTGAGGGTCCTACAGCTCCTTGCCTCTTCTTTGGCCTCGGGCTGATTGGTTAGTCTTGGAGTTTCTTTAGGATTGACCTACAGCTGCTGGTTCATGCTTGGTGTCTGCCTGCTGAGAGAACTGGACTGAAGCTGCTGACTTGTGTTTGGTGTTTGCTATGGGATTGAACTGCTGACAAAGATTGAGCTCTGCCCCCAAAGAACTATTGCTAAACCAGTTCACCTCCCCTATATCCTAACACTTTTCTCTTCAACCATGTCTGGTGGGTGGTGGGTAAGAGGGGAGGTTGCACATTTATTAAATGTAGATTGCAAAAAATTTATGCCTACACTACAGGCTTTACCTAGCCTTTACAAGGTCCTAGGTTCTGTCTTAGGCAATGAGCATTCCAGTAATCAGAATTAATGTGGTGTGCCAACTTGTCAGAATCTAGAGTCACCAAGGAGACAAACCTCTGAACACATCTCTGCAGGGAGTTTTAAAATTAGGTTAATTAAGGTGGAAAGACTCACCCTAAGTGTGGGTGGTACCATTTTGAACTCTTGGGCTCTGGATGAATTTACAAGGAGACAGTAAGCTGGACACCAGAATTCATCTTCTGTTTCCTGACTGTGGATGACTGTGATGTGAGCTGCTGCCTCATGCTTCTCCACCATGATAGACTGTGTGCCCTCAGACTGAGAGCCAAAACAAACCTTTCCTTCATTAAGTTTCTTATCAGGTATTCTGTCACAGCAACAAGAAAAGCACCTAATGTTTCAGTGTTTCTTTATGAAACATTTAAAATATAATTGTCTTGTTTAGGGTTTTTATTGCTGCAATGAAACACCATGACTAAAAAGGAAATTGGGGAGGAAAGGGTTTATTTAGCTTACCCTTCCATACCACTGTTCATCATTGAAGGAAGTCAGGACAGGAACTGAAACAGGGCAGAAACCTGGAGGCAGACACTGGTGCAGAGGCCATGGACGAACGCTGCTCACTTGCTTGTTCCGCATGGCTTGCTCAGCCTTCTTTTTTTTCTAGAACTCAAAGCCACCTGCCCAGGGATGTCACCACCCACAATGGACTGGGCCCTCCTTAGCTAATTACTAATTAAGTAAATGTCTTACAGGCCTGTCTACAGCTCAAGTTTATGGAGGCATTTCCTTAATTGTGATTCCCTCTTCAGATGACTTCGGCTTGGGTCAGGTTCACAATGCTCAAGATAGAGATGCCATATGAGGTCCCATGTGCTGCCACCAGTCTGTCTTTCCCCACCAGCACTGTTGGATGCCTTTTGAAATGTTTTAAAGTTATTTTTGTGGGGACTGGAGAGATGACTCATTGTTGCTCCTGCAGAGGACCTGAGTTTGATTCCCAGCACCTAAGTTAGGCAGCTCACAACCTCCTTAACTCCAACTCCCAGGATCTAACACCATCTTCTGACCCCATGTGGCATACACACACACACACACACACACACACACACAGTCTCAGTCACAGACAGACACATATGCACACACACATACACTCACAGACACATATGCACACATACAAAGATACATACACAAATAAAAACAATGGAAAATTTTGATGTACAGTCAATTGTGTTATTCTCCCATAAGCATCATTTTAAAATTTTTATTTACTTAGTATTTTACCTGTGTTTATTATTTAGTATTTTTAAAGCCTTTGGAGGGCTAAGGATGTGGCTCGATTGGCAGAAGGCTCACTCAGTATGAATGAAGCCTGAGGTTCTATCCCAATACTACACACACCATACATGCTACCACATGCCTGTAATCCCAGCACTGCACACACCACACATGCTATCACATGCCTGTAATTCCAGTACCCAGAGGAGGCTCATGGTAATCACAGGCTACAGAGCAAGCACCAGGGCTCATGGGCTGCCCGTGACTCCATCTCAGAAAACAAATAGTGCTGAAACCAAGATTGTCCCACATCCCATGTCTCTCTAGGAACTGTCCCCATGGGCGTCATTTTACAAATTATAGAGATGGGGCAGGGAAAATGTACTCTCATGGGGAGCCTCTTGAATGTCAAGAGGGAAATATTCTTTCCCTTGTGATTCCCAGAAGGCCTGTAGAGGCTTCACAGATGGCAGACACTGTCTTATTCAAGTCCCTGGGGGGCCTGGGCTGGTAATTAGCCAGGAAACTACCAAGAGGGTCTGGTTGGAATCTGGCCAAGGAGAAATCTCTGCCCTCTCCACTGCCACCCTGTCCTGGGGAGAGCAGCCGGGAGGCCTCTGTGTACCTACACAGCCTGGGGACCACTCAGCCTTTCCACGCAGGTTCTGTGAACTGCAGCAGGAAGGACCAGGGGCGGGGTGGCGGTGCTTCCTTCCAGCGCTGGAGGCTGTAGTCTAACCCCGAGGTGTTGGCAGGCTGGTTCCTTCTGGACGTTCTAAGGGGGTCCGTTTTATCCTCTCTCCTAGGTTCTGGAGGCCCCAGGGTGTGTCCTGCTTTGGGATATGTCGCTGTAACCTCTGTGCCTGTTCTTTTTAGGCTGTTTCTTCTGAGTCTGGTCTCAAAGTTCTCCCTGTCCCTGGCTTATCGGGGGCCATCCCAGCAGGAATGAGGATGTTCTAGATACACTTGGCCCCTCCCTTTGGCTATTGAGATCACCAAGACATTGGAATTTCCCAGGAGGCTCACACAGGGAAAAGGAAGACTGAAGCCAGGTGTCAGCCAGAGGAGGAGCTCATCTCCCTGGAAGAGTTCACATAGTCTGACCTCTCGTCAGACCACCTTGCAGGTGACCCTGGAGCGGAGAGCTACTGGACAGTGATGGGCAGGACCACACATGACCAGGGATGCTCAGCTGTGTACAGCTAATGCTTTTCATTTCAACCTGAACCTCCTCAAGTCAGGACCATGAAAACTGTCTTGGGAGGCCATAGACCCCTTTGTTCCTCTTCCCAGTGTGGTCACACTGACTGAATCTCCCCTCACTGCTTTCTGTTGCTAATTACATCAATTGGGCTACTGAGGATGGTGAGTGACTGACTTGTTAGGAGAGCTGTCAGGCCAAGGCTCTGGCCAACTGCTTACAGCACCACTACCTGAATGGTCTGCCCACTGAAACTAAGCCTTCAAGGCACGGACCTCTGAGAACATTCTAGAACTTAACTGGCACTGCTCATGCCCACATTTGCCTCAGTCACCCCGCCTACTTGAAGGACCAGGATGCTTCAGGATAGCATGCTGTGCTCAGGGGGTGGGGGCCGGGGGGATGCTGGGAGCTGGCCCCGTGTCCTGCTTTCTATACTCAGACTGCCTGAAGCCTGCCTGCCCTTCTGATTCCTGTCCTTACTCACCTCATTTTGAGGATGGGTCTGTGGAGCCTCCAACTTCCGGTGCCACGCTTTCCCAACCCCATACAGTTAGGAAACATTTACCAAGCTCCGTCTGAGGAAGATCCTCCTGTTCTCTCCCCTCCCCCTTGCCTCTCTCCCTGTGTCTCCAGTACCTCAGTAGCTACATCATCTAACTCCGTCTGGGTAATGAGGACATGGAGGACAGCTGGTGGCAGGTTACATGTGCATGCCACTGGACCCCGTGTGGATGCTGCATGGGCTCTTTGTGCAGCTCGGCTCCTTTCTACACTGCTAATGCCAATCTGTCTTTTAGTGAGTTTTGGTTTGTGCAGGCTTTCTATTAGCAGCTATCAGTCCCCCACTGATGGATAGCTGGGCTAGTTCTATTTTTCCACTTAAAGGCATCTTGCTGCAATGGCAGAGGATGAGGGACATGAGAAAGTATTCAGCCAGAAGTTATCTTGTCATGCAAGTGTCAGGTCAAAGGGCATTTGAGTTGTGTGTTGGGCAAACAGCAGGAAATTGCTCTCCTGGAAGGTGAAACCGGTGCCCATTCCCTGCCCATGGAGAACTGAGCTGATGCTCCACAGCAGAGGTGTATTTCCTTTTGGTCAGTTCAGGACTATAACACAATTTCTTTGCCTTGTATGTCTAGGATATTTGCCATATATAGTGACTCAACCATACAGTGCTTCTTTCTGCCTCTAACTAACCTTTCACTGAATTAGTTTTCTTTATTGATTCACTCTATGTTAGGATTTGTCTGGTGTGTGTGTGTGTGTGTGTGTGTGTGTGTGTGTGTGTATGCATATGTGTGTATGTATGTGACTATGTGTGCATACACACACATTCATGTTGAAGCCAGCAGTCAACTATGGCTGTCATTCCTCAGACTACTGTCCACTTTATTTATTTTTGAGATAGGGTCTCTGACTGGCCCTGAAGTCACCAAGAAGGCCTTGCTGGCTTACCAGCGAGCCCAAGAGACCCATCTGTCTTGTTTCCCCAGCACTAACTGGGTTAGTTTGCATGTGCTCCACCTTTTACCTGTCTTTTACCTTTATTTGTTGGTAGAATTTGTGTCATTTTCAAAGGGGATCCATGTATGTGATTCAGAAAACGTAAACAAATAAGAGACAGGAAGTGAAAAGGAAGTTACTGCCCTGCCCCCACTTCTCTGACTCCACTTTTCTGTCAGAACTCAGGGTAACATCTCCAGTGAGCACACAGGACAGCATGTGTGGCCACATGCTCTCAGGGAACCCCTAAAATGTGTGTGCATATGTGTGTGCAGGTGAACATGTGTGGGGGTGTATGTGCACATGTGTGTACATGCTTGTGGAAGCCAGATGACAACCTCAAGTGCCAAGGTTCTCGTATGTCTTGGAAATGGGTATGAGAGTTACCAGTCCTCTCATGAGCTTTGAGAATCAAGATTGTTATGTAACATGTATGTGGAGTGCTTACAACAGGTATGTCATGTAGTGAGCATGTGGTCACCTTATTCTAATGTTGTATAGGCACAGAAAGACAAAGGCCACTGACTGCTGTCAGTAAACATGTTTGAGCCCAAATGGGTCCTAACAGGCCACACTTGAGACAAGATCTGACCCCGGACTACACTCATGACTAGCATTGTGACCTTGGCACCTGTCCCAAGTTTTTTCAGTCTCCAAGTTTTCTCCTACACCAACTGGTTCTCTCTGTTTTGGGGATTGATCACAAATAGGCCAGGCTGCTCTCAAGTGTGCAACACAGTCAAGGATGACCTTGAACTTCTGATCCTTCCACCTCTCCCCCGAGTGCTGGGGCTGAAGAAACCAGGGATTGAACATAGGCTCTCATGTATGCTAGGCAAGCAGGCAACCAAGTGAGGGCATTTCCAGCCAAGCAGAAGGTTCTGGACAGTGATCTGACTCTTCTTTGTTACTTTAGCAGTGAATTTAGAATCTCATTTTTATGAAAGAGACATTCCCACCCTGCCATGGCTTCCTTAAGCCCCGGGCTCATTTTAAACTAACAAAGCATGAACTTCAGGTATGTAAATGTCTACACAGCAGTGGTATAGAGCTCCCTTCCAGGGCTGCAGACCGATGCCTTTCCTCCAGTACAGCTGACTATCTATCTAACTCAGGCCTTCAGCCATCCTGGGCACTAGGGTGGGCTGGAGTTCGCGATTCAGCAGAGAGATAGCTGGACAGTTCCCAGGGTACTCAGGAAGGCAGCTGTAGCTAGGACAGGGTGGGCCACACCTTCACCAGGACTGTGCGGGTGCCATCACTTTTGCCTGAGTTTGTTCCTTCCTTCCAGACCTGAGATTCTAGAAGCCCTCAATCATCTGAGGCTCTGGGTCATCCAGAATGATGCTCATTATTAATCAGGTACATTGGGTTGGGGAGGCTAATCTGTGAAGTGCTTCTCTGCAAGCCTGAGGACCTGAGTGCAATCCCTAGGACACACGTGGTGGAAGGAGAGAGCTATCTTTTGAAAGCTGATCTCTGACACCCACACACGAGCTGGGGTGCGTGTCCGCCACACGTTAAGTGAATAGATGAAACACATGTATAGAACTCCAGGTGCAGCGCTATGTACTTACTGTCTCAGTGATAGGAAGCAGAGGCAGGAGGATCGTTGGAGCTTGCTAGCCAGAGAGCCTAGCTTCTTTTGAAAAGTTTCAGGCTAGAGAGAAACCTTGTCTTGGGCTGGAGTGATGGCTCAGTTGCTAAAAGCACTGACTGTTCTTCCAGAGGTCCTGAGTTCAATTCCTAGCAACCACATGGTGGCTCACAACAGTCTATAATGTGATTTGATGCCCTCTTCTGGCATGCAGATACGGCACTCATAGACATAAAACAAATGAAGAAGAAGAAGAAGAAGAAGAAGAAGAAGAAGAAGAAGAAGAAGAAGAAGAAGAAGAGAAAGAAAGAAAGAAAGAAAGAAAGAAAGAAAGAAAGAAAGAAAGAAGGAAGGAAGGAAGGAAGGAAGGAAAGAAAGAAAGAAAGAAAGAAAGAAAGAAAGAAAGAAAGAAAGAAAGAAAGAAAAGAAATCCTGTCTCAAACAACACATGGATGGCACCTGTGGAAAGATACCCAAGACTGCCCCTGACCTACATATGAACATACATGTGTGAGTATGTATACACGTGTGCATCTAATACATATATGTACACACTTGTACATATAAAATGAATCAGATTGGGGTTAGTGAGATGGCTCATCAGGTAAAACTGCTTATGGCCAAGCCTGGCAACCCAAGTTCAATCCCTGAAACCCAGGGTAAAAGGAGAGCCCTGACTACTGAAGTTTGTCCTCTGACTGCCACATGCACACACACGCACATACGCCAATAATAGTTAAAGTATTAGACAAGTAATAACCAGGCGTTTTGGAACCCTCCTTAAGGACTTCCCTTTGTCATAGGGAACTGTGCAGCTCAGGTCAATCTTGGGAAAAGCAAAGACAGTCCTAGCTGCATGGGAAGTTCCTGGCCAAGAAGAAGTGACCACATGCCAGGATTGATGAGGGCCAGACTCTCAGCCTGCTCCTTCGTCAGCCAAAGCCCTGAGCCAGTGACATAATCACTATGGTCCCCATTTCTGCTGGGGTCTTGAATCTTGACTTCCATGCAACTGTCAGGGTGCCAAGCCCAGGATCTGCAGAAGAAGGTGGTGTGAGATTGGAGTTCTGGATATCTGGAGGAAGGCTGGGCTTCCAGCTGAGCTCTAGGCTCTTACCACAGCCCTTCCCTACACCTCCCTCACACACTCATGCCAGGACAGCCTTCTACCTCCCATCAACCAAGGATGCTCCTGACACCCCTGCTGTCTATTACTGCTGTCAAGATCTCAAACTATGTATCAAGGAGATAGAACTCACACTCAGTCTGTGTATGTGGCCGTGGGTGACCAAGAGTGACCGAGAGCTGTTGGACATCCCCAGGACAAAGCCTCTATGAGATTTATCCCAGGCTGTGGGAGGAGTGGGGTAGGAGTAGTAAGCTTCCCTAAGGACATTCACAGGATCAGGATTCTCCCTCCACCACTTGTTCCTGTTTATGTATGTATGGGTACACGTACACGTGTGCCCGGAGGGCAACCTCAGGTGTGTTTCCTCAGGAGCTGTCCCCTCTGCTGTTTCATTCATTTATTTTATCTCCTATTTGCCAAGTAGGTGGTTTCATTTTCCATGGGCTCTGGGCATCCAACTCAATCCCCATGCTTGTGAGGCAAGCACTTATCCAAAAGAGCTGTCACTGCGTCCCCTAAAGACAGCCTTTAAAAGATAGTGTGTCTGTCCGTCTCGGTCTCCATCTCTGTGCCCACCCCCTCTGTGTGTGTGTAAGTCACATGGAGGTCAAAGGGTAATGTCTGGTGGGGTCAGTCTTAAGCTTCCACTGTTTTTGAGCCAAGCAAGATGGCCTGTGAGCTTCTGGGGCTTCTCCTGATCCTGCCTCTCATTGTGCTGAGAGAGTGCCGGGGTGCCGATGTGTCTACCACATCCAACATTGTGTGGTTTCAAGGAACTGCGCTCAGTTCTCGCACACTTGGGATAAGCTCTTTACCTACAGAGCTGTCTCCTCAGCCTTCAAGACAGTTTTAAAGTGTCTGGCTTGGGCATCCTTCAGAGCTGCACAGGCAGTGAACCTAAACTGCAGGTCTCCCTCATTTGCTGTCCACGACTCTCTCCTGACAGCCTTGCTGTACAAGCAGCATCAGGTTCATGCTGACATTGCACTTTTTTATCCAGGCCATGGCAGTATAAGTGAGCAAGCTCTGAACTTCCATTTAGACACATTGAGTGACAGCCATTGTTGTTACCTGCCCTTTGCTTCACTCTGCCTTAGAAATGCTGCACCCAGGGCTATAAGACCTACATATACTCCATTTAAATCTCATTGCAAGGCATTGGGCCAGTTACATAATTCCTTTTCTTCTTTGTAATCCAGGCTGACCTGGATATGTAGGCAAGGATGACCTTAAACTTCTGATCCTCTTATCTCAACCTCCCAAGTGCTGGGGTTATAGGTGAACACCAGCATGTCCACTTTCTGTAGCACCGAGAATGGGACCTGGCACCCCATGCATGCAGGGCAAGTGCTCTACCAACTGAGTCATATCCCTAGCCCCATTGCACTTCATCATTATTTGTATTTAGTATTCATTCACTGCTCCCACCCCGACCCAAGTAGCGGAGCAAATGGAACAGCTTAAATTATGCTTCTGGTAGCTTATATTTGTAGAACGATCCATTTCTTAAGTTACACATTAATTCAAACTTTCATTAAGTAGCTCAATGCCTTGGGCAACAGATTACTTATAAATAGTATAATATTTAGTGGTTCCTTAGTTTTGCAGTCAGACATTATTAATGGCCCATGACTTTGAGTCAGGATGAAGTCTGAACATAAGCTCACAACATAAGCATTGCGCGATAGGCAAAGCAAGATGTTGTCAATATTATGAGCTAGCACCACCATTATTTTGGAGGATGGTAAGGTCAAAATCAAAGAAAAACCAGACCAAAATTTCTTTCCATCAAAGAAGAGGAGGAGAAAAAGGAAGAGGAGGAGGAGAAGGAGGAGAAGAAGGAGAAGAAGAAGGAGAAGAAGGAGAAGGAGAAGGAGGAGAAG
>NC_034594.1:93647057-93660873 GCF_900095145.1 Mus pahari
AGGAGAAGGAGAAGGAGAAGGAGAAGGAGAAGGAGAAGGAGAAGGAGAAGGAGAAGGAGAAGGAGAAGGAGAAGGAGAAGGAGAAGGAGACAAAGAAGAAGAAAAACAACTCCAAGTGTTAGTTGACCAGTTGCCCTAGTCTCAGATGAAGTGTCTTTTCAGGACACCCTTCCCAGGTGGCATTGAGTACTACAGACACCTTACTAAGTCTTTCACCAGGCAAAGAAAGCAGAAGTCGTCCCACCTGTTGTTCAAGCACTCTAGAGATAGAGGCAGGGGGACCAGGAGTCAAGGTTATTCTGGCTGAATAGTGAATTTGAGGGCAGCCTGAGTTACAAGAGACCCTGTTTTTAAAAAAGAAAAGAGAAAAGAGGCTGAGGTATAAAGTGCTTGCCTCACAAGTTTGAGGACAGGGTGGATAATCACGTCTTTAAAGAACCCAATCACCCGAGGAATACACAGAGCTGGAGAGATGGTCCAGTGGTTAGTGTGCTACAGTGTGGATGCTCATGAATTTGTATGAAGCTTTTCTGTTCCAAGATTAGCCTTGATTACTCCCCACTGGTCATCTGGGGTATGGGAATGAGCTTGCAAGAGTCCAGGGCTGTGTCCAGTCAGGTGAGGACACAGGAGAAAGAGACCTGGGGCTGTGGAAATGACTCAGTTGGTAGAGTGTTTGCTGTGCAAGCGTAAGGACCTGGGCTCAGGCGCTCACCACCCATGTAAAGGTCGCCAGCAGCAGCAGCAGCAGAATGACCTGAGGTCCACGCACTGAGGGGGCAGATACAGAGGGGTTGTTGGGCCTCGCTGGCCAGCTAGACGAACCGAATTGGCAAGCTCCAGATTCAGTGAGAGACCTTGTGTGAAACAATGAGGAGGGCCATGAGTTGGGAGATGGCTCAGCTGATGAAGGCACTTGTCCCCAAGCCCGACAACCTAACCTCATCTCCAGAACCCATGTGGAAGGAGAGAGCCAGCTTCTGAAAGTTGTCACATATATAGCATTGCATTGCCTGCATGCATGTATGTGCATGTGCGTGTGTGCTCACATACACACATGCAGATATATGCACTCACACACACATGCACACACATGTTCTCTCTCTCTCTCTCTCTCTCTCTCTCACACACACACACACACACACACACACACANAGAGAGAGAGAGAGAGAGAGAGAGAGAGAGAGAGAGAGAGAGAGAGAGAGAGACCAGAGCCAGAGCCATATGTGCATTAGAAACTTCAGACTACTCCTCTGTTGCCCTGGGATACAGGGCAAGCACCCTTTCTAATAGGGCCTCTCCTCAGGGACCCTAGCGACTGCTGGGCTATTTCACACGCAATGGTCACTCAAGAAAGAGGAGGTGGTTCCACTGGGCAGTGGTGGCACACACCTTTAATCCCAGCACCTGGGAGGCAGAGACAGTTTGTGGCCAGCCTGGTCTACATAGTGGAGTTCCAGGATAGCCAAAGCTACAAAGAGAAACCCTGTCTCAACAACAACAACAACAACATCAACAACAACAAAAACAAATCAAAGCAAAACAGAACAAAACAAAACAAAAAAAACAAAACAGAGCTAGGAACTCTTGCTTGTAATCCAGTTACTAGTGAGGCGAAGGCAAAAAGTTTGTGAGTTCAAGGCCAGCCTCTGCTACATAGTTTTTAAAGGCAAACTAACCTGAAAAAACAAAGACGTACATGGACACCTCAGCTGGATCTTAGGACATAGACATAGACATAGACACACACACAGATACATACACAGATACACACAGAGAGAAGACGTCCCCATCCATAGAAGCTGCAGTTCCCACAGTCCTGCCTGTCACCCTCTTGGGTGATTTCCACTGTTAGCTCATCCGTGGTGCCTGACACATGCCATGGCCATCATTCCTGGTTAACCTCTGCTGATGAGGTGTCTGCTCAATCTCTCATGAGGATAGTGGGTACTTCCCAGAACCACAGGGCTTGCAAGGCAGAAACGGGGGCTTCTGAGTTTGTTTCAGTTCAGGGTCTTATTCATTCGTGTCTGTTGGGGATGATGTGGGGTGTGAAATGAGAGCACAAGCTATGAGTCTTGGACAATACACACACACACACACACACACACACACACACAGAAAAAGGGCATCTGGGTGTGCTGAAAGAGGAAGAAACCAGGGCTGAAACAAGATAAGCCTTCCTCCATCTCTCCCATCATCATCATCACCATCATCATCATCACCACCACCACCATCATCATCACCATCATCATCATCATCATCATCATCATCATCATCATCATCATCATCATCAATGCATGATGTGTGTAATGTATGCATGGGTGTTGTGTGTGTATGGATTCATATGCCCATGTTGAGCATGTGCAGGACAAAGGTCAACAGCAGGTGTCTTCCTCAGTCATTCTCCACTATATTTTTTGAGACTAGGTCTCTCCCTGAACCTAGAGCTCACTGATTGGCTAGGCTGGCAGCCAGTGAGCTCCCACGATCCTCTAGTCTTTGTCTCTTCTCCAGCGTGGGATCACAGACACACGTCTCCTCTTCCATTTGCTTGTTTGTTTTTAATATAGATGTTGGGGTCAGAATTCAGGTCCACATCCTTGCATAGCAAGAACTTAATCCACGAAGCCATCTCCCCTAGCTCAGTCTCGCCTCTCATCTGTAGAACAGAACTGAAGAGCTAGGCATAGTGGAATACATCGGTATCCCCCACATTCAGGAGAAAGAGGCTAGATGATCCATCAGGGATTTCAGCATAGTCCAGGACACAGTGAGACCTTGTCTTAACACACAGACACACACACACACACACACACACACACACACACACAGAGAAACAAACACACACACATACACACATACAGACACATACACACACACACGGACATAGACATAGACACACACAGAGATACATACACAGATACACACACAGACACACATACACATACAGATACACACAGATACACACACGTGGACATAGACATAGACACACACACAGATACATACATAGATACACACAGACACACATACAGACACACACACATATGCCTACACACATACAGACACAGACACATACAGACACACACATGGACATAGACATAGACACACACACAGATACATACACAGACACACATACACATAAAGACACACAGATACACACACATACACAGACACATATACAGACACACACAAGACACACACAAACACACAGACACATACAGACACACAGACACACATACAGACACACAGACAAACAGACACAGAAGCAGACACAGACACACAGACACACAGACACACAGACACACACACACACACACACACTCAGACTCAGACACCACCAGACACCGTCAGCACTCCACAAATGCTTCTTTTCTTCCTACAGTTTTTTTGTGTGTGTGTGTTGGTGTGTGGATGTGTGGTATGTGGATGTACATGTATGTGGTATATCTGTGTGTGCATGGTGTCTATATATATGTGTGTATGTCGATGTGTTTGTGAATGTGTGGTGTGTGTATATATGACATGTATGTATATGTATGTGTGTATGTGTGGTGTGTGGCTATGGATATATGTGGTGTGTGTGTGTGTGTGTGTGTGTGTGTGTGTGTGTGGTCTCAATCTTGCCTTGGTGTGCATGGGGAGGTCAGAGGACAATTTGTGGGACCTGACGCTGTCCTTCTACCATCTGGGAATTGGACTGAGGTTCTTAGGCATAGCAACAAAAGCCATTATCTTCTGAGCCATCTTACTGGCCCTGTCATTTCCCTAGGGTCCCAGGGGAATGTTAGGCGGATCCCTGCAAAGGCCCCTCGATAACCTGTCTCCCAAGGCCATTATGCTCCCACAGCTCGTTTAAGTGCTGGAAACTGCTCAGCTCAGGAATGGAATGTTCCAGCAAGCCCATTTGATTTTCAAATCACTTCCCTCTGAGCAAACCCTGGCCAGGGTTTCCTCAAATCCATGGGCTAAGCTGGCTGGCTGCTACTGAAGGGGGGGGGCACCCTAGCCTGTACTCCCTACCCTCACCCTAGCCCTAGTTATTATCCCATTTATAAAAACCTGGCCCCGTAGAGAAAGAGCAGAACGCCCTGCTCCATTGTGACGGATGCCCTGGGTGCTTGTGGAGTCTCACTTCCATTTCTCACTCTAATTGTCTCCCTCAGGCTTTCCGTACTTGGTACTTGGGGAGGAGGAAACTTGGGAATTCCCCCCTCATTCCTGAATTGTTCGCCTGGAACCTCCATTTAGGACAAGGCCAACAGAGGGCCCCAGGACAGTCAGGTGCAACCCAGTTCTCAAGCCTTTTGAGCTCATGGGAGTGCTCCCCTCTGCCATCCGTGGACCAACAGGGACCACAGAGCGGTCCTCCTACCTCTGAGCTCAGAGGGCAGGTCTCAGCATAGAGAGATGAGACGTGCACGAGTTTATGCAAGCTAAGCAAGCTTAGGTCCCTTCCCTCAAACCTGTCCGTGAGCAGTTGATCCACCTGGTTTAAAGTCCCTGGACAAGATCCCACGTAGCCCAGGCTGACCTTGAACTTGCTGTGTAGTTGATGATGACCTTCAAATCCTCCTGCTCCCACCTGCTGCGTACTAGGACTGCAGGTGTGCACCATCACACTTGGTTTAAGCAATGCTGGGATTGAACCTGGGGCCACATACATGCTAGGCAGCACTCTACCGTGGGAACTCTATACTCAGACCACAGGGTTTTTGTTTTACTTTGGTGGTTTTTTTTTTATTAAAAATGTACTATTTTGTTATTGAGGGTTTCATACATGCATACAGTTTATGTTGATCATATTCATCCTTCTTCTGCTAACTCCTCCCAGATCCACCCCCTCATTCCCTCCCAGCTTTGAGCCGACACTCTTTCCTCCTCTTCCTCTTCTTCTTCTTCTTCTTCCTCCTCTTCCTCTTACACCCAGTTAAATGTGTGCTCCCCATGGAGTAATTCACTGGAGCAAGGTCAACCTTCCGGGAGGGGGCACACCTTTAAAGCAAACTGCCTCTCTCTTCTCAAAACCCTCAACTGTCAATTGCTCCTCAGCTAAGGCCTGGGGCTCTCGAGCCCCTCCCCGTCCATGATGGAATGCTGACTGGCTTGCTCTTAGGTAGGCCTTACACAGGTAGCCACAGCTGCTGGGCGTTCTTAAGTGCAGCGGTCCTGCCATATCCAGAAGACCCTACTTCACCCTGTTCCTACTGGAACTCTGGCTCTATGTAATAATCTTTCTGTCCCTTCTTTACTGATGGTCCTGAAACTTTGGGGGGGGGGGATAGAGCTGTGACAGAGAAGTCCTGTTTATGGTAGAGCACTCCACTAACACTTAGTCTCTGCACTTTAACCAGTGTGGGTGCCTCTTAACCATCATCTACTGAACAAGGAAGCGTTTCCTTGAGTATGAGAGCTGTACTCACCTGTGGCAAGGGTTCACAGGACTCATGACTGAGTTGTCTCTTGGCTTTTTGTCTTTAAGTCAACTGTATGGTTTTTGTGTGTGATATAGTCATTGCTACCAATGTCACTTTGCAATGGCGAAAGATTGGAGACATCAGCTATTACTGCTTTACTGTAAAGTCACAGGTCTGAGGATTATTAGGACATGGAGCAGTGGCCCTGGTTCTGCTGACTCTAGGCATCAACTTTCAGAGAAGAACAAAAGGCCCCAGGCAATCGAGCTGACCTCAGTGATTCACAGAGTCCTTGGAGCAAAGCTCGCTGGGTCTCCTCTCAGACTAGGAGATGATGTAATAGAGAAGTGTCCCGGGTGATGGCCAAAAGAACCAAGGACTGAAACAGGAGGATGACTGCCAATATACAGCCCGTGAATCCTCTTCCCTTCTGGGCTCACTGAGACTTCGCTCACTGCCCTGTTTTATAGTGTGGACGTCAGTCTCCCTGGGCTGAGGAGCCCTTTCTCCCTTTGTCTTCTCCCTAGAGAGCACTTACCTGAACATCTACTCAACATCAAGATTCTCCAAGAGCTCTTCAGAATGACCACAAGCCAGCCCCTGGAGTGGGAATAGGAACTTTCAGAAGTGTCCACAGCTGCTAATGGGCCAGGGGTTCTGGGAGACGTGGCATGAGGTCCCAGTGTTCTCTAGTTCCTGATGGCAGGGTGGCAACGGGAAGTTTGTCCTGAAGGTCACTGAATTGGCTTCTGTGTCAGGAGCCTGACAAAAGCAACTTAAAAGATAAAAGGTTTCTTCTGGCTCCCAGTGCACGGATGCAGTCGGCCATGGAAAGGAAGTGGCTGGTCACACTCATGTGTGGTCATGCTCATCTCACTTCCTCTTTTACACCTGAGCAGGTGCATCAGTCCACCTGATGTCCACCTGACAGTACCACTGACATGACACGGGCTTTGCACCCGTGAACTGACATCGCCTCTGACCTGGTCTGGAAACTCTCTGTGGAACGCCCACAAGTTTGACTCCATGGTGGTTTAGTTTACAGTTGACACAACCTAGAGTCCCCCTGGGAAGTACGTGTCAGCGAGAGATTGTGTAGCTCTGGTTGGCCTGTGGGGGTGTCCCTTGATTTTCTTAATTGATGAGAGGAGATCCAGTTAAAGCTTTCTCCATTAAGTTACTTCCCCACACACACCTCCGAGTATTTGTCACAGCAGCAGAAATAAAACAAAGACAGTGCTCTGGGCAATTCTCGATCATCAAGCTGACAGTAAGTATTAGCCACCACAGCCACCTAGGAGAAGTATGTCCCCAGATGCTTTGACACACAGGAACAAGTCAGGTGGCCCATGCGCTGACCTGGACAGACTGGGGTAGGAAGAGTCCTGTCTCTAAGGGATGCCAGGGGTATCCAATAGCGACAGTTGCTTTGAGTAGCTCACTGTGGGCATGAGGGCTCTCTGGGTGGTTGAAGTCAGAGGAAGGCCAGCAAATGAGGAGTTTCTAAGGATATTGATATGGAGCAAGCTGGGTCTGGGGTTGCCCATGGTACCCAAGTGAGGAAGCACCGAAGAACCTCCCACACGGAGGAAAAGGAAAGGACCCCCATCCCTTTGAGCTTACCTCTACAAAAGATTTGTTCCTTGGGAGAATAACTGGGTGGTTACTGTTGACACCCATAACTGGTCCACATGCTCAGAATAAGTGACTGTTCAGCCCTAAGCCCATTTATAGCTCCATCACCTTCTTCAGGTTCAGGGATACTGTGGAAGAGCAGGCAGAAAGCCTGTAAGAGTTGGAAGGGGTAGAGTATTGTGGAATGTGGTCTTATGGACGTGACACGGGCTTTGTGCCCATGAACTCACATCAGCTCTGATTACCTGCACAGGAATTACCAAGATCGGGCCCATGCTATCTAGTTCTATATAAGCTTGACATCAACTAGAATACTCAGAGATGAGGGTGCCTGAGTTGAGAATATACCTCCCAAAGATAGCAATATAGGAAGCCTGATTGGTTGATGGAGGAAGGTCCAGCCCATTCTTGGGCCACTCCTGTGCTGGCAGTCCTGGATTTTATAATAAAGCAGGTTGAGCAAACACTGGGGACATTAAGTGGCACCACTCCATGGCCTCCGCATCAGTTCCTGCCTCTGGGTTCCTGCCCTGATTGAGTTCCTGCCTCGACTTTGCTTCTTCACTGATGGGCGATGATGTAGAAGTGTGAGCAAAGTAAGATCTTTCCTCTCCAGATTGCTCTTGGTCATGGTGCTTCATCACAGCCATAACAAGCCTAACTAAGACAGGGCTTATCAACAGATAACAATGGAAGAAGGCAGAAAGGCTTGTAAGGTCCCATCCCTTTCTAAGCAACCACAGGCAGTTAACATCGCTACAGAAGGAGAGACATTATAACTGTCCCTCACTCATGCATCTGTAAGTAATCCTAATTAAACTCACCGGTTCACTCTCAAAAAGACACGAAAGGAGAAGACTAGGTGGGAGGAAGGGATCAGCAGGTGTGGGAGGGGACGAGAGACTGTGATCAAAAGTCAGCCCATATTTGTACGAGACTGTCATAATGCAATCTATTACTGTGTATAATTCTCAGGAAATTTAGAAATATTGGATAGAGCGCCAGAGAGCGCCTGTAAAAGTGATTGGGGAGAGCAAGCTACACAAAGCTGTCCTGATCTGTACATGTGCACACCCACCTACTGCCATAGCATACACCTCCCCCCACACACATTGTGCACACAATAGTAATTAATAATACTGACAACATTAAAGTCTCATTGGATGGATCTGAAAGCTCAGGGCTACAGGTTTGCACCACCCAGCCCCAAGCTGGCTCCCTCTGGAGTCCATCACCCCACACCTAGACCTCATTAATACTACACCTGCTTCCCCCGTTTCCAGGTGGTGAACACATGGAGACCATCTGCCCCACGCAGCACCCTCCCTTTCCCAGTGATGATCTTCTGGAACCACAGAGAAGAGCAGGACACATCTGCTCCTAAGGTCTCATTTTGTGATCAACCCTACTCCTAGGTCAGACAGGACAAACCCTGATACCTCTGTGCCCACCAACTGCATGTTGTGACTTTGTTACTCCTAAGAGAGTAACAAAGTCGAGAGCATCACACCTTGCATCCGGCTCCTGCAGAGATCCAAGTGATTTTCTTCCAAGTAAACAGTCAGGTTACCCTGGGAGACTTAACCTCTCAAAACTGAAATCTCCTTGCAGCTACCTCATTTCTGGCCATCTCCTGCCATCTGCTGGCAAGACAAGTTCTATGTGTAAGAGGGCAAAAGGAAAGCTGTGGGAATTGCCACAGTTGCTTCTCTTACACAGAACTAAGAGCATCTGTGAAGACAACACACATGGCGGTGCTATGGTTGATATGCATCTCTCTACGAGTGTATGATGTGTGTGTGTCTGTGTTCCCACGTTTGCTTGTATAGGGATATACGTGTGTTTGCAGGTTCTTGTCAGCCTGTGTCAGCAGCAAGCAGAGGTTGAGGTTAGATATCTTCCTTGATGGTTCTTCACTTTACATATGAGGCGGGGTCCTTCACAATCCCAGAGTTTGCCAGTTCAGCACAGCTAACTCTCCAGCTGGCTCTGGGGATCTCATTCAAGCCACCACCCATAGCAAGCTCTTTATAGACGGTCTCCACTTATCCCAACTTCTCTCTTCTGAGGGACTTAAAGCCAGTGACTACAGGTTCCAGATAACTCCAGATGCTCCCAGGGTAGCCAATAGCTTCAGAGGTCATTTGCCACTGGGCTTTGGGCTCTCCTTACACTTGGCTTTCATTGGTTTCCCTTTGTCTTATATAGTCTCTGTCTCTCTGTCTATCTCTCTCTGCTTCTCTCTGTCTCTCTATCTCTCCCTCCCTCCCTTTTCTTCCTTTCTTTTGGGGATTATATAGCTGTGGTTGGCCTGTGACTCAATGTGTAGGCCAGGCTAGCATCCACTTACAGAATTTCACCCATCTCTGCCTCCCAGGTGCTGGGATTGAAGGCAGATGCCACCTTGCCTAACCAGGTGGCTAGTGCCAATAATGTCTATTTTATTTTAATCAACATGTTTAGATATTTCTTTTCTCTTTCTCCTCCTCCTTCCTCCTCTTTCTTCTTCTTTTTCAAGATGGACTCTCACTATGTAGCTCTGACTGTCCTGCAACTCACTATGTAGGCCAAGTTGACGTTGAATTCTCAGAGATTGGCTGGCCTCTGCCTGCCAAGTGCTGGGATTAAGGGCATGTGTCACTATGCCCAACATGTCTGGGTATTTCTAATCAGGCTTATTTTATTTCAGTATGCCTAATCTATAAATGAAAGTCCTGACTTTATATTAAGTGTTTAAATATACCCACAAAGAGTTTAATCAGCTGTTGAGGTTGAATTAGAAGGGAATACAGGGACAGAAAGGTCCAAGGAGAACACAGCCCATATGAGAGGCCAGTCTCACTTCTAATACCAATGGCAGAGTCAGGGTCCCAAGGCCAGCATTTCTGTATCAGGCAGCTCACAACTCCAGTTCCAGGAGATCCAGTGCCCTCTCTGGCATCCCTTCCCCCTGAGGGACTAGCCACATGATGGTATAATATAGAATAGAGTTTATTCAGGGCATGGGGAGAGGAGTTAAGAGGGTAGTAGAGGCAGAGGAAAGGAGAGAGAGAGAGAGAGAGAGAGAGAGAGAGAGAGAGAGAAGTAGAGGCCAGCCATGAGCATGTGGAGAGAGAAGGGGGAAGGGAAGAGCAAGGGAGCAAGAGCCCAAGAGAAAAAGAAAGGTACAAGAGAGGGAGGAGGGGGCAGCCCCTTTTACAGTGGGTCAGGACTACCTGGCTGTTGCCAGGTAACTGTGGAGTGGAGTTTAGACAGAATGCTAACATTCCCCCACTTTGGTTTAATTAAAAAAGAAAAAAAATTAGAAAAAGGTGATGGTAGAGCAGGAATAGGGTCATCTTGATATCTGGCTGCTTCAGGCTGTCATTGGTGCAATGTGTCTCTAGGGAACCTAGAAGAATGGGCATGGGGGATGTTTGTCCAGTCTTAGAAGAGTTGACTGTCTCCTTGCTGTCCAGGGTCTGTGGAGCCACCTGAGGAGAGGCCAGAAGGAACAGGTCCAGGAGAAGCGTCTGTGTCTGTGACAGGAGATTGGAGCACCTGGAGGTTGCTTCTCTGGAGCTGTCCTGGATGTAGTAAGCGCCTGGACTTGACAAGATATTGGAACACATTATTATACGTAGAGAATAAGTATGTTTGGAGAGAAAGAAAATTATTTTCTTAAGATGTACACTTGAAACCCAGAGGAATCTCACCCTCTGGAATAGGTGGTAAGTGGGGACTTTGGGCAGATGTACTTATCCGGATGGGTTCATGAGAGGTAGATCTGAGTGGTTTCCTGTAGCTCTTAAGTTTACAAAAGAGATAACAACATGAGTTAACAACATGAACAGTCTTTATGATGAGTCTTTTGTGGAGCAGAAGGAACAAGAATTTGTGATTAAAAAGTTGGGTAGTATGGTGGAATGTTTCATTAGAGCTAAGAACTTGAATAATGTTAGGACAGTGGCATAGCAAGAAGAGGAAGGCGAAGAAGTAACAGATTACATCTGTGAAAGCCTTTTATCGCTGTCAAGCTACAGCTACCTTAGCCCTTAATATAGTCAGAAGTCTGAGAAAGAATAAGCAATAATCTACCAGTTATATACCAGTTACATATTATTTTAAAAACCACAGAGTTCATTACCCAACAGTTCCCTGTGGACTCCATGGCAACTTGGGCAGAGTCAGTCTGGCTTTCAAGCACAGAAGATGCAGGGCTTTTATTCTGTGGAATGGATACTTGTGACATGAGAAATGACTTACCTTGACTTAGCTAAGTCATTTGACTCAGGGTATCCAGTTTTGTCTACTGCATATTTCAGTGATTGTCACATCACAAGCCAGGCAGTTTCTTGTAGTTGTGTCCACGTCTTCTGAGATCTCGTGGGGTTAATTGTTAAACGCTCTGGAGATTCTGTCTGTCATAAACTTAATAGTTAGCAGACTTCTGACAGGATTGAGGGCTATATTGATTGGTTATAACTGAATAGAATTTAATGGCAGTAGTAAAAAAAAAATCATCATCTATCAAGACAGGATAGGAATGAAAATCTTAAGTAATCTTTGTGTAAGTAAAGAAAAACACATTTTTGCATTAGCAGAGAAACATTCATCTAGGACCAGAATAAGAAAGCTGGCAGCAGTGACATAAGATTGTGTTGACAGAAAATGAGTTTGTCCAGGCAGGTTCAGGCCTGTGACACAAACTGAGCATGCAGGCAGTGAGAACAGGCCAGGGTGTGGGATCGTGGATAGGTAAATGCTAGGGCATAGGGAACCTCTTTCCATTTACCAGGTTGCTGGCAGTATGTATGAAGATTCCCTTAAAATAATTGGATCTAGTGTGCCACTAAGTGACCATTTGGAGCTATTATCTAGCAGGTACTGAATCCAGCCAGACACTATTGCAGAGGTGTACTAGTTCTGATGCCCTCAAGTAGGGCATCAGAACTAGTACTTCAGAGATTTGAGATTTTCCAGGAGACATCTCAGTGGGTTGCCTGGGGATACATTCAAAGACAATTTAGTATCCACTGGGTGATGGAGATGTTACTGAAGTATTCCTATCGGCATCCCATCCCGAGAAGAGTTCAGTAATGGGTTATGAGTGTATAGCCAAGCTAGATGTTCAGGTCATCATGTGAATATCTAGAGGCTATGGTGATGTCCATGTCCAAGAATTTCCAGAAAGCAGTCTAACCTAGATCTAGGAATTCTGGAATGGCTACAAGAGTCCAAGGGATTGTTTATATTGATTATGAACTGTCTTTGGGAAGGGAAGTCACCCAAAGGTTTGGATGAGGCATTGAAATGTGTGTGTTTGAGGGTTTTTTTTTTTTCGCGGTCTGGTAGCAGTGGCCCACAGGTCACACCCTGAGGTCAGTGGGTCTGGGCAGTGCCTAAGGCAGCAGCACTGTGATGCAGGCTCAGTGGTTGTAGCTGTGCAGCATGGCCGGCAGATTGGAGCAGTGCTGTGGCCCACAGGTCTCAGCCCCGCAGCCAGTGGGTAATGCAGTGCTGTGGGCCTGAGGAGGCTGAGGCAGAGGTGCTGCGGTCAGGCGGCTCATGGGTCGGTCCGTGCAGCTGCGGGGTGGTGGCTGCCACATCGCTGTGTTTACTTTGATCAGGCATGGGGTGAGACTTCCTACTAGTAGTCAGAAGCTGCAGCCCAGTGCTTCCAGCTGTAGCATCCTGTCCCGTATCCGCTGCTAGCCTTCACTTTATAAATCCCAGGCAGAGAGGGAGAGAGAGAGAAAGAGGGAGAGAGGAAGGGGTTCCTTCCTGTGTGCAGGGAAAGCGGCTTCTCAGACAAGGCGAAAGCTGTTTTAGGGACAGATAGGAGTGGGGAGGGCCAAAGCTGCCTTTCCCGGGGCTGCGAGCTTTGGCGGGAGGGGGGGGTGTGTGTGTGGCAGCAGATGATATCACAGACTGGGTCCCTGGCAGGATGCAAGGGGCGGGGCCAGACCCACTTTTCAGGCGGTGAACCGGTGAACTGGTGGAGCCAGCTGCCTCAGTGGGAGCGGGAGCCAGCAACTGAGAGAGGTGGGGAGAGGAAATCCTACGCTACAAGTCCCTAGCGAGAAAGTGCCATGGAGAGATATTGTTTTCTGCTAGTTGTGGATTAGATCAAGACATCCCAGTAAATAGGGACAAGACTGACTCCTGACTGAGACACGTGGGGACTGGGGACTAACGCATGGAGCTGGTGCTCCTGAGCCACAGAGGGAAGGAAGTTTGTCCAGACTCTCAGCCTCGAGAAAGAAACTGTCTCAAAAGGAAAGAGGAACATCTCGCCCAACGGAAGGAGTCCTAGAAGGAGGGTCAGAGAAAGAACGAATGTCTCCCATCCTCAAGGACCGCACAGGGGTAGCTCCAAGCTCAAGAAATCGCTCCTGGGACCATGCATACAATTACTCTCACCAGTGGGGGGAGTGGGCTTACCAGTTCTGGGCTAGTGAGCGTGATCTCCATGTGGTAGCTGAGGTGGGATGCAAACCTGCAGTTTCTAAATTCAAGTCACAGCACCAGATGATGTGTTTATAAAAAGATAAAGAGAGAAAGAATATGTTCTATAGGGGTGTGAGGTATGGGGGAAGGGGATGTCTCAGGGGGGTCCATGCCAAGACATCCCTTCCCCCTGAGAGGCCAGCCACAAGGCGGTATAGTATAGAATAGAGTTTATTCAGGGCATGGGGAGGGGAGTTAAGAGGGTAGTAGAGGCAGAGGAAGGGAGGGAGGGAGGGAGGGAGGGAGAGAGAGAGAGAGAGACAGAGAGAGAGAGA
>NC_034594.1:93660935-93699151 GCF_900095145.1 Mus pahari
AGAGGCCAGCCATGAGCCTGTGGAGAGAGGGGGGAGGAAGGGAATGGGGAGAGAGTGGGGAAGGGAAGATCAAGAAAGCAAGAGCCTAAGAGAAAAAGAAAGGTACAAGATAGGGAGGAGGGGGCAAGCAACCCCTTTTATAGTGGGTCAGGACTACCTGGCTGTTGCCAGGTAACCGTGGGGCTGAGTTTAGACAGAATGCTAACAAGTACCATGTTCTTGTCTTGTTACTATGTGGCTGAAGGAAGGTGGGTCTGGGGGCTGTCTGCAATCACCTTCAGGGCACAAATGCTGCCCTGCCAGGGTCTGGGGCAGGTCTGGTCCCCTCCTGGGTTGATGAGCACATACCACCATGCCAGATGTTTTGTTGTTGTTGTTGTTGTTGTTGTTGTTGTTGTTAATGTGGATTCTGGGGGTTGAACTTAGGCCCTTGTACTTGGAATGCAAATGCTTTATGGATTGAGCTATATTTTCAGGCCTGCCTCCTTTTCTGAGACAGAGTCTCATGTACCCCAGGCGGACTACTAATCCTCTATGTAGCCTATATTATATGAGCTTCTGTCTCTACGTCCTGAAAGTTAGGATTATAGGCATGCACCATCACACTCGGTCTGGGAATGGAAAGCAGGCCTTTGTGCGCGCCAGACAAGCGCACCACCAACTGACATACTACACCTAAGTCCTGGGGGGGAAAAGTTTGCAAGATGTTTTCAAGTCACATACATTGTCAGGTTCTTAAAATTGATATCCCCTCCCCCGCCAAACACTTGTGTCGCAATGGTTTGTTGCTATGCCTCACGTGGGCACCCATATGCCCCTTCTGCCGATTCCCCCATGTGGTGTGACTTTGAGAAGCCAGTTCTGGCTGGGTCCCAAGTGCTGAGGCAGCAGAACTTGCCAACCTGATTGTTGCATGGCTGGTCGTAGCTCATGTTCCTGCCTTCCTGAGGGATTTAGCGCCCACTCATCATCAGTTGAAGTGTCAAGGATTCCTTTGCTGGAGGAAATAAACTTGCGTCTTGCACTTTTTACCTGTAGGAACGCAATTGTCATTCAATCCGTCACCTGCCAGAGAGATGGCGGTGCCTTCCTCTCTGTAAAACAGCCTCTCTGCGGGTTAGAAGAAGAGAACTGAGGAGTCTTGGCGTTCATAGAGTGGGGTCCTTTAAGAACACATTTTTATTACACCTCTTCAGTGTGTGCACATGTGTGTGCACTGGAGAGAGCACACGCAGGATCACAGCACAGGATACTCTGAGGTCAGAGAACAACTGTCAGATGTGGTTTCTCATTCCACTGAGTGGGTCCTGGGGAGTGAACCCTTCCTCAGGCTTGTTGTTGTGTGTCCTTACTGCTGGGCCATCCCACTGGACCCAGAGTGGGGGAGGCTGTGAATGAAATACAAAGGAGCTGACTGTGGTGGTGGACACCCACAGAAGTGCAGGAGACAAAGGTGAGCAAGCAGACCCAGGCCTCGGTTGCCCCCTCCCAGCCTCACAAGGTCAAAGGAAATAAAGTGCTTACAACCATGGAATATCGCTGTTTGGATCCCTGCTCCATATAACTGGAGACTGGACCCACTGCTTCACCTCCATCCTTCTGGGCTTCCTTCCATATAAGCACACAGAGTCACGGGAACACACTGAGTAAGGTAAGGACTTTGGCCCTCGTAGCGTTAGCCTGGATCGATCGCTGCACCGGCCACTGCTGCTTCTGCCTCCTCATCCAGCTTAGGAAAAAAATGTATGTGTTCGTGTTTTCAGGTCCCCAGGAAACCCAATTTTTCCAAATTCCAAAAGGTAGAAGGGACAAATGGCTGTCTGTGGTGTCTATTAGCACACCAGAGGGCAAGTTGGCCTCCAGACTCCCTCCATGCCACAAGCGCCTGTCACAGGGTTCAGGGTTTGTCCTGGCTTTTCTCACTCCTCCCCCACCCTAGCTTCTCTGCTATTCACTCCTATAACCCTATGTTGGATGTGCTCACTTTCTTTGCCTTTCTCTCTCTGTTTTTGTCCCTCTCTGCCTCTCTTCTCCCCATTCCCTGCTCTCTCTCCCCCCCCCTCTCTCTCTTTCTGCTTCGCTCCTGTGTCTCTCCTGGCCAGTCAGATCCAGTCTGCTGGCCACGATCAGTCTCCTACTTTTTCTCTCTGCTGCACACTCCTCCAGATGCCTCTGGGTGCTCTCTCCATCATAGGTTTTATAAAAGCCTTCTGCCTCAACCATACTATGGAGCAGTCGTGTCGTCAGTGAATACATTTCTCTGTCTGCACATGTGTGTGGGTGCCTGGAACTCAGAAGAGAGCATCGGGTCTCCTTGGAGCCACAGGCAGTTGTGAGCTGCCCAGGAACTGAACTCTGGTTCTCTGGGAGAACAGCAAACACTAGTAAATGCTAAGCCATTTCTTCAGCACCCCTCCCCATTTTAAGACAAAGTGTCATGTAATTTGGGCAGACATTGAACTTACTATGTAACCAAGGCTGACCTTAAACCCCTGTGTAAATCTGTGTTCTTCTGCTGGCTACTAGCAACACACTATCTGTTGTGGCATTTGGAAGGCAGTGACTGAGGTGCTATGCAGGGAATGTGTAGCCTCACTGGTGCCTAAGTTGAATGACATGAGCTACAGGCTCAGGGGGAACTCCACTCAGGTGCCAACACTCTGTCATGGGAACGACCATTTCTCCCCAGAAGGTCACACTTCATTTTTAGCAATCACTGAAACCTCCTAAACAGGCCTTTAGACAAATCCTGGCCTTGGTATGGCTGTCATCTTACCTGGGTGGCAGAGTCAAGCCTTAAGGTGCCCTCATGGACTACAGATGCTGCCAATGCTCCTCTGCCTGGAAACTCGGCTTCCAGTCTCCTGCCATTTGAATCTTATCAGAGCTGTCATCCTCTGACACAGTCTCTCTTCTGCCCCAGATTCGCCACCCAGAATGCCTTGCTCATCACTAAACCAACTCCCTCAGCCCATCTAACAGAGAGATGGAAACTGGAGAGGAGGAAACATATGACTGTCCATTATGTGCTAATGTTAGTGGTGCTGTGAGGGTCACCGTCTGGGCCCTACAGCCCTAACAAGCCAGGCTCAGCAGACCGTTCTCAATAGGCCAACTAGACCAGAAATAGTGAAAAGCAGAGGGAGGGGAGTTATTCACAGTGGCTATGGAGGCGAGTGACCCTTTAACACGACCTTCAGGTTTAAATAGAGGGCCAGAAATGTGCGTGGCTAAGCCTTGCAGGAGCTTGGTCCAGTCCCTCACTGACCTCACTGTCTCTCTCTCACTAATGTGGCCCTGTCCCTCACTGACCTATCCCTGTCTGGCTTCCAGTCTCTCTTGCAAGGTGACAAGTCATCGACATCCTGTGAGGTCTCTTCCTGGGACACAAGCTCCCCTCCGCTGGCACCGGGACCCCCGTCTACTCTCTTAGTATGAGATTTCTGGGGAGATGCCAATCTCGTGGGATCCATTGTCTCAGTAGTCTGAGAGCCAAAGGGAGGCACGCAGATGTCTACAGAATGGCTTTAGTTTTGCTAAAACTGTAACACTCGTTTCCTCAAGAGGGACTTTATTTACAAGTGGCCCCTCAACAGCTGTCCCCTCTGGGACATCCCCTGGATAATGTCTTCTGTCTTTATTTTGCCTTTATAAACACATGGATTTTTTTGTTTGTTGTTTTTCGAGACAGGGTGTCTCTGTACAGCCCTGGCTGTCCTGGAACTCACTTTGTAGACCAGGCTGGCCTCGAACTCAGAAATCTACCTGTCTCTGCCTCCCAAGTCACATGGATCTTTTCTGCCCCCCCCCCCGCCATCCCCTAAAGGAAGCCCTGAAGCCACTTGTCTCATTGCCGGAAGCTGAATTTGGCCCCTCAGAGAGCAGCACTATGCTCCTAACCCAGTGCTCTTTGTAAACAGATACCAGGGGTTGGGGAGATGGCTTAGTCAGCATAATTCTTGTCTTGGAGGTGTGAGGACAAAGCTGCCTCCTGTAGTGGGACATACTTATAATTCCAGCACTGTGGAGACAGGTTCCTGGGCCTCACTGGCCAGCCAGCCTAACCAACTTGGTAAGTTCCAGGCCAAAGGGACCTCGACTCAGAATACAAGGTGGATAACATTTGAAGAACAACATCCCAGGCTGCTCTCCGGCCTTTACACAGAAGTATATACATATCCGGATACAAAAATGCAGTTGCACACACAAGCTCCTTTTGGGTTGCAGTAGAAGAGAAAGAACACTAAGGGGCGCCCTTGGGCCATGTTCCACTTTCAGCTCCTTCCTCTTCAAACTTCCAATGCTCCAGACTGTCCCAGACTTTTTGAACTCGTAATCTCCTCCAATCTCCAAGCACACCTTTATTAAAAAGCCCTACATCTATGTCTTCCTAGACGCTCACGTCCCCAGGTTCTGGGCCACACCTTCGGACTCCCCAGATGTTAGATCCGTAACTTCTCAACCCCAGACCCTTATGCTCGATCCCTCACACTGTCCTCACACTGTCAGCTCCAGGTCCCTGCGACCTGCAGCTTTCCCTGCTCCTGTCAAGAGCCCCCGCTGCTCTACCTCTGGGCTCCTAGACTCCTAGATGCAGAAACCTTGCACACTGTAGTCTTCGGATCCTTCCAGAGTCCTCCTAAGTGCCCTGGTAGGGACAACTCTGTTCTAAAAAAGACACACGCTCTGTCAGACTATTGAGATAATGCGCCCTTCCCCCCAAATGAGAACTTCCCCTAGAATCTCATGTTGGGAGAAGATAATGGCTGAAGGCTGTTGCCAGCCAGAGGGGGAGCTTGTCTCCCAGAAAGAGGTTTCACACAGTTCTGACAGCTTGACAGACTACCTTGCAAGACAGACTGGAGCCCAGACAGGGATGAAGGGCAGGGCCACACCTTGGTCAGGACAGCTTAGTTATGCACAGCTCTTGCCCTCTGTTTAAACCTGGACCTCATCAGCGCCCTGAAGATGGAGTTAGTGGGAGAAGTGGACTTCTTTATTTGTTCCACTCTCCAGTGAGGGCCCCAGTGAGTAGACCCTCTCTTCTCGATTTCAGCATCACTTGTGTGTTTAAGTGTCCTATGGAGGGCAGGTGGTTCTAACAACTCCAGTAATTCGTAGATCCCTCAGAGCAACCAGGCTTCCATGACCTCCCACACACCCCTAGACGCTACACAGCTAGAGACCCTGGGTTCAACTTACCCCAATTCTACCAGCCCCCCCCCCCAAGTCTCCACGTCAACATCTGTGCCCTACAGTCACACAGCATCCTCATCTGAGGCCCTGGGGGAGTTCTGTGCCAGGGATCTGGGTGCTGGTCCCCCCATGAACTGGAAGATGGGTGCCTGTCTGTCTTTGGTGACAGCCATAACACTAAAGCTCTGGAACCCTACCACCAACCGATCCACATTCTGCACAGAGGAGTGAACAAAAGCATTGTGGGAAAGAGGAATTATTCTCTCTCCTGGCACGTTAGTCGCAGACTCCAGGCTGGCCACTGTAGGGCACTTACAGTAGTGCCTGGTATACAGTAAGTGCTCAACAAATGCTGGCTATCATTAGCATTACGGGAACCCACACACTCAAATCAGCAGTCTCGGCTGCTACTCAGGCTGACCTTGCCCAAGGCCCAATATGGGACCATTCTATCTTCCTACCACCAAATGGTCAGAACACCCCCCAATTTAGCAACATCTGCAAATTTAATTAACAAGCTGTTTATCTTCCTGGCCAAGCGATTAATAAAGGTGTCAGGCAGGACAAGGCCCTACACAGCTTCCTGCAGTACCCTGAAAGTCTGAAAGTGCCCCCTCCTTCTGCTCCAGGGAACTGGTCATTCATCAGAGGCCTGATGAGGATGTGCAGTGAGGATTACAGGGAGAGAGGGGGAGGGGTTAGAGAAGAACGCAGGATTGACATAAAGTCACCACTGGTCACTGTGCCATCCTTTACCTGGCAGAAAACATGTCATCAGCCTCCGCTGCATGCATGTGTGCGTG
This sequence comes from Mus pahari, assembly GCF_900095145.1. Lineage (NCBI taxonomy): Eukaryota > Metazoa > Chordata > Mammalia > Rodentia > Muridae > Mus > Mus pahari. The sequence goes on from NC_034594.1 coordinate 93,666,935, forward strand.
CGTGCGTGCTAGGCACGGGGAGTTCTGAGTCATCCGACACATTGCGGAACGATCTTCTCACTGGAGGGGCAAACTCCACTATTGAACGCTGAGCGAAGCTACGCTCTCCTCCACTGTTGAGATTCATCTGACTGCTCACATGCTGGGTTTTGCCACATGTCAACCCCAGGAGGATAAGCTGCAACTGGTGCCTTTGCTGAGTTCCAGGCGCGAGGACACGTGGCTACGAGAGGTTAGGGGAGCCAGGCCCCTCTTCTGAGTGACACCTTTTCACCAAATCCTACAAGTCTGGGGTTTTGCAGTCACAGTCTCCAGCCCCAGAACCAAAGGATTCTGTTTTGGGTAGTGGAGCTTTTGTTTGGTTGGTTTTTTGGGTTTTTTGGGAAGCTGTTTAGATTATGGGAATTGGTCCAGGGTATCATAGTCAACACAGTTCACAATCAAAACTAGAACTAAGACGGGAGGTGGCTCAGCTGGTTATGTGCTTGCCATCCAAGCATGAAGACCTGTGTCTGAGATCCAGAATCTAAGACAGGGGAAAGCCAGACATAGTCTGAGTGCATTGATGAGTTGTCAAGGGGCTTGCTGCAAGTGTGTGAACCTGAGTGTGAATGATCTCTGAGATACACGTGGTGGACAGAGAAAACTGATTCCTGCAAGCTGTCCTTTGATCATCACATATGCCCCGTGTCACATAAGCATGCACACAAGTATATACATGCACACATGCACACACACAGACACCCCCCCACACACACACACACAGGACTAAGACACCTCTGGATCATTCTGCCCTTGCTTAAAGTCTGGTCTCCTGGACAAGCTATGAAAGGAAAGAGACTGGTCCAGCACAACACATGCCTTCACAGGTGAGAGAAGAGGCACCAGGCACCAGGTAGCTGTGATTTGCCTGAAGCAACAGCGGGGGACACAAGCAGGACTAGGCACTGCTCGGTGAATCCCCTGGGAGTTCCACCTACACTGAGACCTCAAACACTGGGCTGCTCCAGCTCAAATCCTAGGCTGGGGGAACACCCCGGGGTCTGGCTCACTGTGCTCAGCCTGAGTGAAGAGGCTCTGAAGTACTCCTGTCCCCAAGTTCTGAAAGGGCCATTCCTTCCCATCTCCACGGTCTACTTGTGAGAGCGGTACTGTCAACTTGACAGGACCTAGCACGGTCTAGGAGAGCAACCTCTGCGTGCGGCTGCATGGGAGTGAGTTTCTAGGTTGGGTTGCTTGCGGTGGGAGGACCCGCCCTTGCTGTGAATGGTACCGTCCCATGACTCGAGATCCCAGACGGAATAAAGTGAGCTGAGCCCCCAGCAACCATCTCTTTGGGCTTCCCACCTTTGGATGTCATGTGACCAGCGGCCTCAGGCTCCCGCTGCCATGACTTTTCTCACCATGGTGTACTGGGCCCTCGAACTGAGAGCCCGGATTAGCCCTCCTCTGCAAGCCGCTCTCATCAGATATTTGGCCCCGCCCTTCACGCCGGCGAGTGTACATGCTATGCCGACTCTCTTGGAAGTTCATGTTCGCATCGTAACTTTAGTGGGGTCCCCAGACAAACTCCTGTCACCCTTTAGCCGTTTGGTCTACTGTCATTGGTCCCGTGGCTTTGGCAAACTTCACTCATCTGAATTTGGACAGTAACCCACGAAGGATAGGGGGTGTTAATGAAACTACAACAGCCCCAGAAATATGGGCTCCATGTAGCCAAGGATGGCCTTGGACTTCTGATCTCTCACCATCGATTCTCAAATGCTGGCATTCAGACTTGTGCCACCAGGGCTGCTTTATGCAGTGCTGGGGATGGAACCCAGGGCCTTGCACGCACCAGGCAAGCTCTCCATCCACTGGATAAATGTCTCCTGCCCTTCATCCCTCAAGCTCAGAGGTTCTCAGCCTTTCTAAGGCTGCCACTCTTTGCTACGGTTCCTCATGTTGTGATGACCCCAACCGTAAAATTACTTTCATTGCTACTTTATAGCTGTAATTTTGCTACAGCTATTAATCATAATGTAAATGTCTGATATGGAGGATAGTTGATATGTAACCCCCTCCAAAAGGGGTCACAACCCACAGTTTGAGAACCGTTGTTCGAGCCAGTGGTCTGAGGAGCCCTCTTCAGGAGATTTAAGCCTCACTCCTAGCCACTCACAGGGTGCCGCCAGTTGACAGCGCAGTTTTCTGTTGTCTCTATTTCCTTTCTAGTTTCCTTCTCTGCTCCCTGCCCAAGCCCTGTCTCAGCTCAGTTCTCCGGGGATTCCAAGTAGATAGGATAGCTGAGGAAGGACTGCTGCCCGGCTGTGTGCACTGTACCCAACCAGCAGCCTTCAGCCTTGCCAGCTCTCAAACCATTCTGCAGTGTCCCCAGCCTTCACTGAGACAAGAAGAGGGCCCACCAAGGCAGGTCTTCCATCCCACACCCTGTGCTCCGGCGCCCCCTGCTGGTCATTGCAGGTTCTGCAGTGAGGTCCAGGACTCTGGTCCGTTTTCCAGTAAACCCTGGTAGCCTTAACTTCTCAGCTTCTGATCTTTATGCAGTTTAACAAGAGCCGCTGTCCAGAGTTTGGGCGTTAGTGAGAATGCCAGAGAAGAGAATGTGTGTGTGTGTGTGTGTGTGTGTGTGTGTGTGTGTGTCTGTTTCAGACCGGGGTTAAGAATGGCAGAGCTAAACAAAGACATACTTAGATACTTTAACATTCTTTTAAATTACATTTTTATTTGTTCTTGAGAATTTTATACATGTATACAAATGAAATATGGTTACACCCACTCCTCATTTCCCCTTTATATCTCTTCAACATGCTACTCCTACCTTTGTATAATATATTTATATATCACACTTTAGATATATGTATCATATATGTAATATATATTATATATATAATTTGTATCACACAGAGAGAGAGATACATATCTTACTAAGCCCATTGCTTGGTGCTGCCTGTGTGTGCATGGGTGTGAGGCCATCCAGTGCTGTGGGGGAAACCTACCAGTGGCCACATCCTCCAACAAGAACAATTCTCTCCCAGCAGCTACCTACTGCCAACCTCAGTAAGGGTCGAGGCAAAGAGAGCACACCCCCCTTTCCTAAAGAAGATTTTTGGCTGTTAATGTCTTAATACCCTTAGTGGGCACCTTACTGCCTGTGCTGATGGAAGATGAAGCCAGACTTGGGCCAGCTGGCATTTGGGAATGTTGACACATGGGCTGGGGAGGTGGTTCAGTGGGTAAAGTGTCTGCCTCACAAGCATGAGGACCTGAATCGGGATCCCCAGCTCCCTCATGGCAGCCCGTTTCTGTAGCCCCAGCTGGGGAGGCAGAGAAGGGTAGATTCTGGGAACTCATCGGTTGCTCAGACTGGCTGAAGTGGTGAGCTCCAGGCTCAGTGAGAGACTGTCTCAAAGACCAAGAAGATAGGTGGTGATAGCGGAGACACTCGATGTCAGCCTCTAGCCTCCATATGCATTGCATGCACACATATATACACATACCAAACTATTAACACACACACACCAAACGTGTTAACACACACAAGCATACACACATACACATGCACATGCACACACACATATACACACACACACATCAAATGTGCTAAAATATATACATACACATGTACCCATATTCACACACCAAATGTGTTGACATACACACACACACACATATGCACAGGCACACGCACATACATACACACACAAGGTGAAGTGGGGCTGCTTGTGTGAGAATGGGGCTATCTGCACCCCTGTAATCAACAGACCAAACACACTGAAGGTCACATGTCATTAGTGGGTGTTGTGAGGGGACTTACCTAGTCAGTGGGACTGAACTGGGGCCTGTTTCCTGTAGGTTGAGCATGTGTGTCTTCAGTGATGGAACCCCTGGGCAAAGAGCTCCTGCTTCTCCTTCTCCAGCCAGGTCTGTCTTTCTTTCTTTCTTTCTTTCTTTCTTTCTTTCTTTCTTTCTTTCTTTCTTTCTTTCTTCCTTCCTTCCTTCCTTCCTTCCTTCCTTTCTTCCTTTCTTTCTTTTTAAAACAACGACACCGTTTATTTAAAATGTTTACTCCAAGAAATATAGATATTTAAAAAATGACAATTAGCAGCACTAAACCAGGCACCTTCAACCGGATCCCACCATCCTTGTTAACTCTCTTCGAGTTACCCTTTGTTGATGACCAGAGGATTTCAGGAACCTGGGCGGCCAGAGTGCTTCCTACCCAGGGCTTCCCACCTTCCTCCTGTTCTAGAGTTTCCCCCTGGGAAAGCTCAGGTGAGAATTTTAGCCTAAAGGGAGGGGGCTGTGGCCAGGCACAAGGCCCTCTACCCATAAGACACTTTCTGCTCACCCACTGCAGGGCTCTAGTCAGGGCGGCTGACTGCTGGCTTTAGGTTTGCTCCCTGGAAGATGAGCCCAGCTCAGCTCAGGGCTACTGTGTCCTCAATCCTCCTGGTGACCACACAATTAACTGCAGGAGACCTCCAGGACAGAAGGAGCAGACCCTGAAGAGCACTCTCCAGACAGAGTCCAGGGACAGCTCCGGTCCCACGCGTGAAGTGAGGGGTGGTGTCTGGGGTGATGTGGACAAAGCAGGTTAGTTTTGCAGAAGCCCTGCCACTACAGAAACTTGTATCTGGACACATGATGGGAGATAGTGAGAACTCAGACCCTTTCTGGCAGGCCGTGGCACTGGCCGAGACACACACCTTGCAAAGCCAGAGGCTGCCGTGAAGCACTGGGGCGGAGGAAAGCAACAGACTGGGTCATTTTTGGCATTTTCACATAGAGACAATAACAAGCGTCACAACGGCAAAAGCAACCCCAAATCCAGCCAGGTCTTAAAGCTGGTGATGTGGGCTGTGAGGTCTCTGGTGCAGATGCCAAGCAGGTTACAGAGTTCAAGGAGTTTGTGGTCAGTGTCATCCTTCACATACATTCAGCAAATGCTAGCGCAGCTTTGGGCCATGGCAGGAAAAGGAGGCAACTACAGGGATGGCAGGATGCAGACACAACCTCATTGTTACGCCCAAAGTGGGTGACAGGTCCAGGATCCACAGGAGTGCTAAGGAGGAGCCTGAAGATTTCCCTGAGGGAGCGATGGAGACCTGAGTGTCACCAGTGTCCTGTGCAACAGTGGGGGCTCAGAAAAAGAGACCAGGTGGGGTTGGGGTGGGAGGTTGGAACTGGGAAAGGTTTAGAAGTGTCTGAGAGGTCCCCGTCAGCAGCAGCTAAGGGAACAGGGGTTGAGTGGATAGGAGGCAGGCAGGGAGGCCACCCTGCAGCCCAGTGCTGGACACCGGTGGAAGCAAAGGACAGGAGCTAATGGAGCGGGCAGAGAGGCTTGGCTAGAGAGGGCGAGAGGAACCTGTGCAGGATGGAAAAGCGGCTCTGAATGCCAGCATTTGGGAGACGTTCTCTTGGCTCCTTGATCCTTATAAAATGAAGAGGGATGGTTCAGAGGCAGCTCTGTTGGTAAATGCTTGCCATGCAAGCAGGAGAAAGAGAATTTGGTCCTCAGAATCTGTGTAAGATAGCTGAGTGTGGTGGTGCACACTTGGATCCCAGTGCTGGAGAAGGAAGGACAGGCAGAGAAAGGCAGACCCTGGGCCTTACAAGCCAGCTAGTCTAGCAGGACCAGAGAACCTCCACCAGCGAAAGATCCCATCTGTTAAAAGAAAAAGAACCTTTATGAGAGAGAACGGGAGCATGGTACACAGGAGGGGCTGAAGAGAGAAAAGGGAGGCAGGGAAATAGTGGAATTACAATCTTGAAAACATTTAAAAAAGGATTTTTATTAAAAGGGTCACAAAAGGCTGAGGAGATGGCTCAGTGGTTAAGAACACTTGTACACCTGGGGACAGAGTTCAAATCTCCAGCACCCGTGTAAAAGCTGCCCATGTTTGTACATGTGCCTGTAAGCCTAGCGCTACAAGGAGGTGGACACAGGACGATCTATGGCACATGCTGGCTGCATCCCGAACTCCAGAGTTAGTGAGAGACCTTGTTGCAAGGGGATGAAGTGGAGGATGACAGACAAGAACACCTGACATTCTACTGTGATTCACATATACACAGGCACATAACACATACACACATGCTCATACCAAATACACACATTAACATACCAAATATACATGTGCACATACCACATACACATATGCACATACCAAATACACACATGTACTCATAACACATACACACATGCTCATCCCAAATACACACCTGCACTCATAACACATACGTATGTGCACATACCAAATACACATGTGCACATACCAAATTCACACATGCACTCATAACACACACACACACACACACAGAGGTATCAAAAATCCAAGGTGCCTGTGGATGAGGAACAGCATCAGAGGTTGACCTCTGGCTTCCACATGCCCTTGGGCATATGTTTACATCACACACACACACACACACACAATTAAAAGTAATTTTTAAAGGAGAGTGGTGAAAGCAAGAGCTAGCACCTCTCAGCTTCACAATCAGCTGCTATCTTTTCCTGTTAGTGTGAAGAGGGAAGATTTAGCCTCCGCCTAGGCAGCAGGGAAGGAAGACACCAGAAGCGCCTCCATCAGCTCATTTGCATTTCAAACAGCCCCGTTTGTTTTATCTCCTAATTAGCATACTCACCCTCAGCTGCAGAGAGTCCATTAGAGGGAACTCTGCTCCAGGCCCGGGCTCCTCCTTTAAATATTTTTAAAGTGTGTGATTAATACACTTGCCCAGGCACTGCCTGCACTGTGCTGAGGGTCAGGGGGCAGGAAAAGAAGGGAAAATGGCTGCTCTCAGGCTGACTGGCTGATTAATCACTGACTCCCTCCAATAAATCACGGCAGATGGCAGGAACTGGCTGCCCGCCCTGAGGGGCTGCTGGCTGGCTGGGGCTGGAGCAGGGTCGGAGGAGATCTGAACACCTGGGTGATGTTCTCTGGCCTTCATCAGTGCCATGGGCCTTGGGTCCCTCCCACTCTGTCCTCAAAGTCCCCAAGTTCAAGAGAAAAGGGCAACCAGGAAGACAGAGGGGTGTCCCACCAAGCTCCAGGAGCTCCCCGGGATAGCTGCGAATGAAGCCCACCACAGCATGGTAGCTACTTAAACTTTGTGGTGTTTGATGTGAGTGTGAGTATGTGCAAACGCGTGTATGTGTGTGAGTGTGTAGGACTGTGTATATGTGAATGTGTATGAGTGGGTGACTGTGTATATGTGTATGTGTGTGTGAGCGTGTGCATGAGTGTGTATATGTGTCTGAGTGTGTGAGTGTGTATTTGTGTGTGTGTGATCGTGGGTGTCTGTGCTCTGGTGCACCACCTTGCCCTCCCCCTTGTTTGAGGCTGGGTCTCTCTTCTTGTTCCCACCCAACACGGTGCTGGGGCTTCTCCTGTTTCCACTGACAGTCTGAGTATCGGAGTGCCAGGGTGTAGCTGTGTGAGAGTGTTATTTATTGTTTGTTTGTTTGTTTGTTCAAACATGGGTTCTGGGGACTCAAACTCAGGTCTCCATGTCAGCCACACAAAGAGATGTTTAAGAGGAGTTTTAAGTGGCATGTTTATGAATTGTGCACACAGGCCAGGGGATAATTTGCAGAAGTCTGGTCCAGCTTGTGGGTCCCAACCCATGGGTCCTCTGGAAGAGCAGTCCATGCTCTAATCTGCTGAGCCAACTCTCCAGCCCCTCCCCGTTTAAACTCAATGACACAGTGCTTGAGAAGAGAACTTTGTAGATGATGACATCTGTCATAATGTCAAACAGTTGCACACACTGAGAGATCCCTTCTTTCTCTGGGAATTATCAGAACTCAATAACAAGATCAATTTTAGAAACTGCCAACTTCAGGGTGCGGCGTCTGGCACACTGCGAGATTTGCATAGATTTTGTATGAATTTTGTATCGAATTCCCTACCCAATCTCTTTTCCCAGGTGGGAGTATGAAGCTTGGCAGGGTAGGTGCAGGAAGAGGTAGACATGTCCCTGAGGGCAGTCCCACCCAAAGCCTGCTCTTTGCCGGGCCTCTCAAGGGGAGCCCTGCCCCATAAAGGCTCAGAAATGGAGGTCCCAGAGCTGGGGAGATGGCTCATTGGGGAAAGCACGTGCTGTGTGGGGACCTGAGCTTGGATCTTCAGAACAGTACACAGTGTCTGTCTGTTCCTAGGGCAAGATGGGAGGTGGAGCCAGGAGAATTCTTAGATGCTTGCAAGCCTCCTAGCCTGGCTTACACAGCAGCAAACAAAAGAGAGACCCTGTCTCAAAGAGATGCTAGGCAAGAACTCACACCCATGAGTCCTCTGACTTGTACCATGGTAGGTTTATGTGTGTGTGTACACACAGACACATAGACACACGCAGACAGACAGGCACATGCATGTGCACACATGCACACATGCATACCATACACACACACACACACACACACACACACACACACACACACACACACTCACATGAAAATATATGAAAGTTCAAAGTCCTCACACAGCTATCCCCTGCCCAGGCCTTCATCCTGTCATGCCTGTCTCTCTTAGCTTCCATACCATCTCTGGCACACCTCAAGCTGTTCTGTCTGGGGACAAACTCTTCGATCAGGGCTGTGTTGTTCCCTCATAGCGTACTGCGTGGTGTGTTCGTTGTCTCTTGGCATGTGTTCTTTTCCAAGAGAAGTGGCTTCCTGGACACAGCTCTGGAGTTTGCCTCAAGTCTTCCCAGGGCTAGAGTTGCTGTGACTAGAACTCTTCCCTGTTCTAGCTCAGCCAACCGAGGGCCCAAGACAGTCCACATGCCATGAACAGGTAGAAGAATGGCAGTCAGGCCTTCTGTGGCATGGGCAGAATGAGAGCACACTGAAGCCCTCTTAGATACTACCAATCTGCTAGATGGGGGCTGGTGCCAAGAAAGCTGGCACACAGTCCTTCCAGAGTCCCACTGTGGATGAAGCTCAAGGATGGGACAGTGGATCCCAGTGATTCCCGCTCAGTCTGTCAAGGTCCATGTGCCCATAATATCCCTTTAGTGTCTGGAGTCTCTTCTCCATAGCTGCTGCCCTTTCTGAGCAGACATAGCAATGGCCTCCCTGTGCCACAGCCCCCATCATGGAATGATGTCACATCCCTATAATAGTATGCCTATGAGTTGGGGTTCTCTAGAGGAACGGAACAATGGCTGCCCGGTCATCACAGAGGCAGAGGACTCTGTAGCTGCTCAGCCCTCCCAATCCAGTGATGAGGACCTGGAGGGAGTTTTCACATTGGAAAATTGAAGCTGGGTTCTCATGCCAGTGAAGAAGTCATCGTCATCATCGTCGTCATCATCATTATCATCATCATCATCATCATCACCTGTGGGGCAGTGGACCGTGCCACCAGACAGAAGAACTGTGTAGCGGTTTGTATATACTCCAGCCAGGGAGTGGCACTATTAGGAGGTGTGGCCTTGTTGGAGTAGATGTGTCACTGTGGGTTTGGGCTTTAATACCCTAGTTGCCTGGAAGCGAGTATTCTGCCAGCAGCCTTTGGATGAAGATGTAGAACCCTCAGCTCCTCCTGCACCATCCTGCCTGGAGGTTGCCATGCTCCCACCTTGATGATAATGGACTGAACCTCTGGATCTGTAAGCCAGCCCCAGTTAAATGTCGTCCTTATGATGGCTGCCTCGGTTCTTGGTGTCTTGTCACAGCAGTAAAACCCTAACTAAGACAAACTGGCAAGGTTGTAACAAGTTCAGAACTCCAATAAATCTCATAATTGAGAATGGCAGGAGTTCAAACTAGCTCCTGACCAGGTTCCTGTCCGGGAGCATGTGACCATGACACCCCACTAGGAGGACCATGACGATCAGTCACATAGGGACAACATCTGAAGTCCTTCCCAAGTAGAGTCCTTGAAAACAGAGTCTGTAACATCTTAGACTGGGCCAATGGGAGGTGTCTACCCCTAGATCTTACCCCCCCAAAACATTTATAAGGTCCCTGTCCACAAGGAATAAAGTACACGAGTTATCTCAGCAAAGGTCGTCTGAGGGCGCCTGTCTTACTGAGCTGTAACACTCCAGGGAGGAGTTTTCTCTCCTGAAGCATTCATCGTTCCATCCCACTCAACAAACTGGGCGTGCTTGACTGTAGCCACTCCCTGCTTGATGGCTCTGGGTTGGCTCTGTTGCCTAGCTGCCCATTGTATCTCACCACCTGCCACCAACTCTGGAGGAGGAGGAGCAGCGGCCATGAAAGGCATCCTGCAGTCTACCCTATTCTCCTTGGAGATCTGTAACACTTAGGTTGTTCTGGCCACGCCTGGGGCCCCCTCCCCCCAGACCTTCTGTTCTGACCAGTGCCACCACACTCTGCTGTGCGTGTTTGTTTGTTTCACGTGGGTTCGGGTGTTTCTGCTGGGACAGCAAGTGCTTTATCAATTGAGCCATCGCCCAGACTCCTAGGGTGAACTTTAAAGACTCAGAGAGTGCTGCCCCTGCCTCGTGGAGGACACAATGATAAAAGATGTGGTGGAGAGGAGGGAAGATGGGGAAATGGACCAGTGTGTGCTGTGGAGAACGGGAGAACTGAGCCGCAGTGGCGGTGACAGGTGAGAGAGAGGACTGAGACTGATGTCCTTGCCCAGTAGGGTCAGCAGTATGGTGACACAGACTCAGCCCCCATACCTGCTGCCTGGCCTCAGGATCGGCCTGGCTCTGGCTAATGATGGAAGCCTGAGATGATGAAAGGTTCATTTCTGGATTGCACCTCCTTGAAGGACACCATGCCACTGCCACTGGAGGCCATGTTGGCATCTGTGGTCTCTGTTGCTGCCCCAGGCAGGGATGAAACCCGAGATCCTTGTGGGTGCATGCACTCTGTGCCTCTGCTGGATCCCTTGGAGGTCTTGGTGGTGTCCTTGAGCGTTGCTGCTCGGGAGGAGGGGGTGGGACCTGCGGGTGTTGTGACCTGCGGGTGGCATCTGTAGCGACCTGAGCCCATGTTTAGGTCCATGCTCCATGCAGTGGCTGAGGTCCTTCCTGGTATCGCCAAGGGCTGTGTTACTATCTGTGGCCATGTTACCACCAAAGCCCATGCTAATGTCTGTGGTCTGGGCTCCTGCTGGAAGCCGTGTTGATGTCTATGGGCCCAGGACAGGTGGCCCCGCCCCAAGCAGGGGAGCTGACCACCTTTTTCTGGCCACAGTATAGCTCTTCTCAGTTGATAGCTTCTGGTGTGGGTGATGGATCACCCTTCCTTGGGTGACTGGCTGCTAGGGATGTCACCATGCTCCAGTAAGTATGTGGACAACACAAATTGGGCTAATTTTTTCCCTCCCTTCTTTTTTGGGGGGGGGAGGGGGAGATCATAGGGGAGTGGGGAGGACATAGGAAGACTGGGAGGTGAGAGCAATTGGGGTGCATGATGTGAGATTCCCAAATAATCAATTAAAAATTAACTAACTAACTAACTAATGGAATTGTAGACTAGTCCCTGCCAGGAACCTCCAGTTCAGAAGCCTGCAGAGAACAGCCACAGTGTGTCTGCCTCTTCCTCAGTCTTGCTTCAGGACTCCTGCTCAAAGCCAAAGCAGGCAGGAGGGGCAGCTCATCTGAGACATCTGAAGGCTGTTCAAGTCAGGCCAGGTTGTGTGCTCATGTGTGTTCAGGTGCTCGTGCACACAGAACCCAGAGGACGATCTCAACTGTCACTCATCAGTTGCCGACCCCCAGTTTGTGTGTTGGAGACAGGGCCTCTCACTTGCCAAGCAGGCCAGGCTGGTTGGCCAGCGAGCTCCAGGCACTCTCCTGTCTCTACTTGATCAGCACTGGGATTATAAGTGGGCATTGCTATGTCTAGCTTTTAAAAAAAAGTAAAAACAAGCAAACAAAGAAAGAAACCACACATGGATTCTGGGGGATTGAACTCAGGCCCTCGTGCTTATGAGCTGTTTCCTCCTCCTTCAAGGGGGGCTCGACAGTGACTGATGGCCTCGCTGGTCTCACCTCAGATGCCAGCTCCCTCCATGGTCAAGGATGTCCCTACCTTTACGAAGCTCCCATCCCAGTATGTGTAATGTGTATAGTGTGCGTTGTTGATCTGTCCTGGAGATGTAGGCCTGGCAGCTGAGGAGCTGATGGATGAGAGAAGCAGGAATCTTTGGCTCTGCAGCCAAGCACAACCTGCTATGTGGGTTGCACTTTGAGTTGAGACATGTATGCTGAGAAAGGGGAAGAGGTGGACATTGTCAGACAGAGGAAGTGACAGCGAGTGAGTCTATGCACCCCATTTTTAATAGGGTTATTTGTTTTTCTGATACTTTGATTCCTCTTAAAAGGGGGAACAAAATATCCATGGAAGGAGTTACAGAGACAAAGCTTGGTTCAGAGACTGAAGGAATGACCATCCAGAGACTGCTCCACATGGGGATTCATCCCATAAACAACCACCAAAACCAGACACTATTGTGGATGGCAACAAGAGCTTGCTGACAGAAGCTTGATGTAGCTGTCTCCTGAGAGGCTCTGCCAGTGCCTGACAAATACAGAAGTAGATGCTCACAGCCATCCATTGGACGGAGCACAGGGTCCCCAATGAAGAAGTTAGAGAAAGGACCCAAGGAGCTAAAGGGGTTTGTAGTCCCCTAGGAGGAACAACAACATGAACTAACTAGTACCCCCAGAGCTCCCTGGGACTAAACCACCAATCAAAGCAAACACATGGAGGAACACATGGCTCTAGCTGCATATGTAGCAAAGGATGGCCTAGTTGGTCATCGATGGGAGGAGAGGCCCTTGGTCCTGTGAAGGTTCTATGCCCCAGTATAGGGGAATGCCAGGGCCAGGAAGCAGAAGTGGGTGAGTTGGTGAGCAGGGTGTTGGGGAGGGGATAGGGAATTTTTGGAGTGGAAACTAGGAAAGGGGATAATATTTGAAATGTAAATAAAGAAAATATCTAATTAAAAAAAGGAAAAGAAAGTCAGGCATGGTGCACCATGCTTGCAATCCTAGCTCTGGTGAGGCTGAGAGAGGTGTGTTCAGGCTAGCCAGCCAAGCCTCAGCAGAGAGCCCATGATTTCAGTTAATTGTGGCTGGAGAAATGGCTCTTTGGTGTGAGCACTTATTACTCAATCATGAGAACCAGAGTTCAGATCCCAGCACCCTTATCAAACAGCTTACACATGCCTATAACTCCATCCCCAAGGGATCTGATGACCTCTTCTGGCCCCTAAGGGCTCCCGTACTCACATGTACACGTACACATGCACACATACATAGAAGTTTAAAAAAAATCTTTTATACTACACACATTGGTCACAGGACAAAAATAAATCAAGTTAAAAGCATGGAGCTTTCTCTCTGCTGGAGTTTTCTTAGTACTAGGTGCTACACAGGCTGCTGAGAAAAAATGGTCGTTAGGACTGACCCACTGTGAAACCGAGAACTGCAGCAATGGCCAGCAAGGCGAGATATGCCACAGTGGTACAGATGTTGGGCACATATGCTTTCTGGTTGTATCTAAGGCCTGCTCCACAAGCAGGTATGGTGCCTGATACTGGAAATCTGGCCAAGAACCCATGACTGGGGAGCTCCCAGGCCCCAGGGATGAGCTAGTGGACATTGTGCTCTCTAGTCTTGTGTGGTTTCTGTTTGTTTATGTTTTTGTTTCTTGCCATGTTAACACAAATTAGGGTCATCTGAGAAGAGGGAACTTTAATTGACAAAATGTCTCTATCAGGTTGGCCTATAAGGAAGTCTTGGTGGAGGGCATTTTCTTTATATGATTGATGTGGGCAAGCCCAGCCCACTGTGGGCAGTGCCACCACTGGGCAGGTGGTCCTGGACTGGATTTATAAAAGATGAATGATCCATGAGAATCAAGGCAGTAAGGAACATTCCTCCACGGTCTCTGCTTTGGTCCCTGCCTCCCTCCAAGTTCTTGCTTGAATTCCTGACCTGGCTTCTCTTGACAATGGACTGTGACCTGAAAGTATGAGATGAAATAAACTCTTTCCCCACCAGTCATTTTTAGCCACTGTTTTATCACAGCAACAGAAAGCAAAGTAGGATGGACATAGTATCAGAGTATCTTCTAAAGTCAGATCTCTGCAGATGGGCGCGGCTCTCAGACACACCAAAGAAGCTTCCTTGTGCAGTGGTTAACACATACGTGCACACACAAACACACACATACATATGCATACACATGTACACACATACACACACTCATACATATACACATATACACACATATACACATATACACATACATACACGCAATACACACATACATACATACACACACTCGTACATATACACACATACACACATACACACATACATATGCATACATATGTACACACACTCATACATACACACATATACATACATACACATACATACACACATAACACACTCATACATATATACATATACACACATACACACATACATGCATACACACATATACTCACATATACACATTCACACACACATACACACATACACACTCATACATACATATATGCACGTACATATACATACATATACACATACACACATTCACACACATATATACACATACATACACACATACATATGTATATACACATACATACACATATACATATACACACATTTATACACAGATATACATATGCATATATATACATATACACATGTACACACATACACATACCTACACTCACACATACAGACACATATAAATGTATACACATACATACACACATGTACACACACTCACATGTACATTTACACACTTACACTTACCACCTTGGGCCTGCAGGGAACAGTGTGTCTCTTGTGTTCATGTCATCCTAATGCCAATTATCAGTGTGCTCAGAATCAGAAGATCGTGTGGACCTAACAGGACTAGAGCTCCATCATCCCTTTGCCACGCCTTCCTCCACCCATGCTTCCTGTCTTCATTCTGGAACCACTGTCTTCTCAAACCCAGGGCATCTCTGGCACCCTAGTGTGTCCTTTCTGCGATTGGACCGGTCTTCTCATCAGACACAAAGGAAAATAAAGGATCACTTGGGGGCAATTTCCAAGCCCCATTGGCCTCTCTATCACGTGTGGGGCGAATGGGGATTTTTCTTTGTAATCAGGAACTACAGTTTTCTCATTTCCTGCAATGAACAGATGGGAATCTTAGAGTTAGAAAGGTCAAAAGGGAGAGAGGGAGGGGAAAAGGAGTGGGAGGGAGGAAGAAAAAAGGTAGGAGGGCAAGAGGAAAGGAAGGAAGGAACAGAGGGAGGGTAGGAAAAGAGGAGTGAAGAAAAGATAGAAGGGCAGAAGGAAGAAGTGGAGGAGAGAGGAGAGAGGGGAGGGAAGGAGCCAACACCAACCATGAAAACTAGCTTTGTGGAAAAAGCCAGGCTTCAGGGGACCAGGAGAGAGCAGCAATCCGGAGGGCCAGCTTCCAGGAATGGCTTCCACTACCAGGCATGAGGCAGAGACAGAGAGACAGAGGGACAGAGAGACAGAGAGACAGAGAGAGATATATTCCTCACGCCTTTCCTTCCTGACCTTCATCCTAGAGGCCAGACAGTACACCATGCTCCCAATTAGGTCCTCTAACTGCTAAGCAACTCATCTAACTATGCCTGCAGCCCAAAGTTTCATTGAGTGACAGAGAGCATCTTACTCTCGGACCCCTGCCTATAGCCTCTTGCCTATCTTTGTCCTTTTGAGCCTCAATCATTCCCTGCATCCTCCCAGCATCCTGGTTTCAGGATTTGTCCTTGTTAGCTGATGAGACATTTAGCACCAGAAGTTAACCTCACATTCCCTTCCCACATTCCCTTCTTTTCCTGTGTTTTACTGTCTCAGATCTACCTTGTTTTCATTACACTGGCCTCTGTGACATCCCCTCTGTCTAGGTTTACCCACACCACATTGGAGAGGAAAGCAGCTCCACCTCCAGGGCTCAAAATGTAAAATCCAAGTACTTTTGTCCAGCAGCCTAAAGCCTTCTGTGCTAGCTCCTAGGATGCTGGGATACATGTTTTATATGGAATAACTACCATCTCTTGTTCCACCGCAGGCATTACTAATCAATCAATCAATCAATCAATCAATCACAGCACTCTTTCCCCTGCTAGCTCAGGGTGTAGCTTCTGTGTTCTCTTCAGCACAACAGACCTGGTACATCCTAAACTTTCAGTTCCAGGCTTTGGGATGTTGGAATGCATAATTTACATGAGACTTCTTTCAGCCCTTGTTGCACGGCAGACCTTACTAGCTGATTACAGTACTCTTCCCCCACTAATCCAGGATGTGGCTTTAGTTTTCTTCAGCACAGCAGACCAGGTAAGTCTATAAGCCTTTCTGTGCTACATATGAACCACAACAGTACCATTTCCAGCTCTGGCTGCATGGAAAGATTACTAAACAACCGCATTGCTTTCCCCCTGCCTGTCCAGGATGTAGCTTCTGAGTTTCCTTCCATAACACAGACCAGATAAGCCCTCTGTGTTAGGTTCTGTGATGCTGGAATTCATGGCTTACATGATACCACTTCCAGCTCTTGTTCCACAGCAAACATTACTAATTAATTGTAGCCCCTTCCCCCTAGTCATCAGGATGTGGCTTCTGGGTTCCCTTCAACACAATAGACCAGGCACATCTTGGGGTCATGTCCTAACCCGGAACCGTTTCCATCTCTCCTTTTCCTTTCTCACTCTCCCGACATCCAGCTCTGCCACCGAAATGACCGAGGATCATGGAATAATCAGAAGTCACCACAGCACAGTTGACAGCTCAGGGTAATGCCCCCCCCCCCCCCAGGATTCTCATAAGAGGCCAGTCATTAAAGAGGCAAGAAACCAGGAAGTTGAGAATCCCACAGGAAAGAGCTTGGGTTGGAGGCTCTGGCTTGAGGGTTTGGGGTAGCCCTCAAAGCCACTGAAATGGAGGGAGTTAGGGAAGACGTCCCTGGTCTTATCCCAGCCCCACCCCCCACCCCCAGCTGTTTGGGCTCCTCAGTGCCTGAACTTTAGTTTTGTGGTAGGTGCCACTGGGCACAGCAGGGTTTATAGTGGTCTGGGGGGAAGCATGAGAAAACACTAGCATCCAGGCGTTTGCTTGTCCCACCCTGAGGTGGGAGGAGCTGGGCCCTGACTCCCTGACTCTTTTGCTTTATCTTGCTCCTGCCTGCATAATTCCAGCTGCCAGTTTCACCTGCTCAAACCTGCTTCCTTCTTCTATCCCAACAGGGAGACACTTCCTCCTAGAAGCCCCTCTTGACTGACTTACCCCTTCTTGCTGGTCCCCAGAACTTTCCAGTGGAGTTCACCATTCTCAGCTGGACCCCAAAAGACATTTAACACCAGGCAGGCACACGCATGGGTATGGCAGTCCAGGCTCACGTGAGGACATCACCCAGCAGCCAAAACAGCCCTCCTCTAAAGAGCCCCCAGTTCTATCCTCAGCCAAAACGGATGGTTTCCCTCTCCCCTGGGTGTCCTGCCACTCACTGTATCCCAGGAGGTAAAGAGGAAAAGAAACAGCTTTTTTTTTTTTTTGTCTGAGTGACAGACCCAGGAATATGAAATCTCGTGGATATGTCTAGAAAGCAAAGGCCTGTGCCTCGGAAGTTCCCCGTGTTCCCTATGAGTCTGTCGTAGAATCCTGTGGAAGGTGTGACTATGGAATCCTGAAGGCACCTGTTCTCTGGAAGCTGTGGCCCGCCTCTGTGAGGTGCTTTTCCTGTGCCTGCCTGGAACTTTCAGCTCTTTTCGAGCCTCTCCTGCCTTGCCCTCCATAGCTGCCAGTAACTGGCTGGGGAGAGCACCCCTCGTATGTCTGCCGTATGCGGGTCAGCATATGTATTCTGCCTCTTTGGGACTCTGCCCCACGTGCGTGGTCGCAATTTGCCTGAGGTCATATCAGAAGTACACGAAGCAGCTCCCGGTAAGGCAGCTTCAGATCTCCGATGCTGTTTGATTCCACTCTCGATCTTCCCCCAGCATGCTCACCCCGAAAGCCTGCTTAGGCTTCAGTTTCTTCCTCTGCACCGGCCCACCTTCTGTAATCCGGGCAGATGATGGCTCCCACCTATATTAGCTAATGTTTTCTCCCACACTCAAGTCAACTCTCCCTATCAAGCATCGTCTGAGAACCTGCAAGGAGGGGGCATGGGGGGGTTTCATCCACCCTGGACCTGTTCCACAGGTTCTCATAGCTACCAGGACAGACTGACACGAGGCAGACATTTATGTGTGTGCTGCCAGGGAAGGCTCCCTGGAGGAGGAAGTGGTGGGAAACCAGAGTTTCCTGATGACCATAGCGGACATGTGCCTTGCCATCAGTCTCTGTCCAGGAGACAGGGGCTAAGACTGGGCAGGGTGATGCTTCATGTGACCCACCACCCAGAGGTCAGCCACGTAGTAGTAAAAATAGTGCCACAGGCATTCTTCTAAGACAGCCATGGTGTTGTTCTTCCCACACAACCCTGGGGGAGCTGACCCCAGGAGCAGCACCTCTCCCACCTCTGTTCCCAGCACCAGGACGCCAACCTGCTCTCCCAGACAAAGGCCCAGGAATCATTACAAGTTGCAAACTCTCAGCCTCCAAAGGCCCAGGGGTGACTGGGCACATTAATAAGAAGCTGGGCTGACGACACTTGGCTGCTTTTGACTGAAGTGTGGCCTGGACTCTCTGCACCACCTCATAGGCCTCCTGTTGATTTCCAGTCCAAAACTGAGCCAACCTCATTAGCTTCCCTTCCCAGGGCTTGCCCTTAATTATGCTCCAGCTGAGGTGAGGGTGCGCAGCCCTTATGGTCCAGGCAGCCTGGATCCTTAGTAAAAAGCCACAATAATAATTGTGAACAAGCTATGAGGCTCCTTTTGCATTTCCTGCCATCCAATCTGGCTTGGAATCGAGACTCTAGGCCCTGCAGTGACACCCCAGCCTATACTCCAAGCATGCTACTCTGGCAAAGGAGAGTGGTCCTCCAGTTTCCACCTGTTAATGAGCATCTGCTGGGGGCTTGTGAGTTCAAGGACTCTGGGAATGGGGACTGATGGGCACTGCAGCTGCAAACCAAGCTTGGCTGGCTACAAGCTCTGCTGGGGAGGTCAGGAGCAAGTTCCACCTTTGTAGCTGGGCATCCTCCTTCCTAGTGCCCTTCCATCTCCATTGTGGTTGGACCACAGACCCTGCACTGTGACCACTCCCTCTGGATGCTTTGCCTCACAGCCAGGCAGCACTTGGCTTCCCTGGGCACCCACATTCCTCTCCATCACCAGCTAGTACCAAATGTTCAGTCTTCTAGCCCCCTGAGGTCATGGGACCTGTCTTGGCTTTCCTATAGCTGGGCTATAGGAAATTGATATGTGTACTGTGAACTGCCAACAGGACTACCAGAAACTACAGGGTTTCACATCTTCTGATCTCCTCATTGGATACAGAACCCTAGCTGTAAACTGAGCTACAATTGCAGGCTTACTTACCAATCTCTTCTTCCAAAGACAGTTAGTTGCTGTTAGCCATTGCTCACACCACAGATGTGGTCTAGGGCTACGGGGATGACTCAGTTGGCAACATACTAAGTTCAGATCTCCAGCACTCATGTGAAAGCCATGCACACAGGCAAGAAGGTGTGAATCTGTAGTCCCATTGCTGTGGAGGAGGATAATCCCTAGGGCTTTCTGTTCAGCCAGCCAGAGTGGATTAGTGATCTCCAGATTCAGTAATAAGCCCTGTCTTAGGGTTTCCACTGCTGTGAAGAGACATCAAGGCCAAGGCAACTCTTATAAAAGGCAACATTTAATTGTAGGTTCAGAGGTTCAGTCCATCATCATCAAGGTGAGATGGCAAAGTCCAGGCAGGCATAGTGTAGGAGGAGCTGAGAGTTCTACATCTTCATCTGAAGGCTGCTAGGAGAAGACTGGCTCCCATGTGGTTAAGAGGAGAGTCTCATTGTCCACCCCCACAGTGAGACACTTCCTCCAACAAGGTCACACCCACTCCAACAAGGCCATGCTTCCTAATAGTGACATTCCTTGGGGCACACTTATTCAAAGAACACACACACACACACACACACAGAGAGAGAGAGAGAGAGAGAGAGAGAGAGAGAGAGAGAGAGAGAGAGAGAACACTAACTGGGAGTGCCTTAGGCTTTTTGAAACCTCAACTACTGACCATATGACACATTTCTCCAGCAAGGCCACACCTCTTAATCCTTCCCAAACAGCTCCACCAACTGGGGACCAATCATTCAAACACACAAACCTATGGGAGCTGTTCTCATTCAAGCCAAGTTGTATAGTCACAACCCAGTGCAGTATACTGGGAAGAGCTGGGAAGTATAACGAAGTCTGGTCTGTCTGGTCTGACCCTGAAGGGGCTTTTGGAGTAGAAGCTGAAAGAGGTGCAGTGCAGGGATGGGGAGAAATGGAACTAAAGATTCAAGAAGAGGCAACTGGTTAGGCAAAGGCCCTGGGACCAGCTGGGGCTGGTAAAGCTATGGAGACACGTGCGGTGGTGGTAAGGGAGCTGGAGAGCTTTGCAGCAGTCAGACCAATAGCTTTCCAGGTGGCTGCTTGCTGCTGCCATGGTGGAAGCAGAGGTGTGGTTGAATTTGCTTGACATAGGGGTGGGGACCACGGAGATGAGAGTAGATACAGAGAAAACTTTTAAACACTTGATGCCTGTTACCTCACTAGGAGAAATGGCTTGCAGAGCAGGTGGATGGAGCTCAGCAGGACCTGGGTGGACGGTAGGGTGCCCAAGGGATCCAGGCTGCAGGAAGGCTCTACGGTGCTGTACAGAGCTCTTGGTGTAAAGCTGGGGACTGGGGAACACCTCAAGGCAGAGGCTAGGGCCCAGGGATCTGCTGGGGCATGCTACCCTCAGTCCCCCACACTGGGCTCCATCCCGCCTGCCTCTGACCTCCCTGTCAGGAAACAATTCCTGAGCCACGAGGACAGAACAACCCGGTCCAAATGACTGCAGAAACATTTCGTCCTGTTTTAAAAATACACATTTAAGAGACAGCCCTTTTAAAGCTAATTATGAAGACTAATGGAAATAAATAACAAACTCCGGACAGAAGCATGCGATGTGAACTCAAACGGAGACTCAACAGGCCAGAACAAGGTTACTGCAAAAGCGGGGGCCCCTCTGCACAGATCCAACCCCATCGCCTGGGCTCCAGAGGCCTCCTGCCGGCAGAGGACTCCATTTGGGGTGTATCGCTGGCCACCTCCTAGCGCTGCTCTCTAGACTGGGCCTAGCATGGCTCAGGAGCACCTGAACTCCTTCAAAGAGGTGAGGCTGGGTTGGCCACTCGCATCAGGTGTTTCTCTACTAATTCATCTTGTGCTTTGACACGGGTTCTCTCACTGACTCTGGAGCTGGCCAGTTGGTTAGAGAAGTTGGCAGTGAGTGAGCTCTGAGGACCTGCTTGTCGCCACTCTCCCAGTTGCTGGAGTTATAGATCGTTGTCACCGTGCCCAGCATGTACATGGGTGCTAGAGATCTGGACTCGTGTCCTCATGAGAGTTCTTCACCCAGTCCCAAATTAGTCATTTTAAAGTGTGCACTTTTTGACAACTCACAGGCTGTGGGAACAACAACTTTCTCTAGTCCCAAGTGGCATCCCCAAGGAAAACACTGAGCTATTTAGCTTCTCGTCCCCAGTCCCCATCCTCCCTGCCTGTGGTATCTGTCGTACTGCTTCCTGTCTTTGTGGGTTGTCTTTTCTGGACATTGTACGCTGATGGCATCCTGCACTGTATGGCTGGCTTTCCCATGGAACATGATGCTTTTAGGGACTCTAGTATGCAGCGTGTATCCATCTTAGAAACTTTGGGGTTGCCAGATTTTGTGGTAGGTGGAAGATGGAGAAGCTGTATGTGAAGCTAAAAGAAAAACAAAGATTTTGATTTTGATTTAGAAGAGATGTGCGAACCAGGACCATGGACTTAGTTGCAAAGTGAAGGTTTCACCCAAGTTCAGGACAGTGAGGGGTTCACATAGCAGAAAGGCCTGTTATTTAACAAGAAGGTCGAGGTGAACCCAGTGGTTACAGACTTCACCAACCAGCCTGACTGTGAAGTCTGCACATTCGTTGGGATGTCCAAGTCAAAGGGCAAACTGCCCACTGGAGCATCTCTCAAACCTTTTAAAGTTTTTTTACATCCCAGAAAAATGCTCTGCTTGGTGAACGCAGATCCAGATGTGATGTCTGCGGGGTAACTTATGGAGTGGAAATCTCTGTTGAGGATTGGGAATCGGTGTGCCCAAACACTAAAGGTCTTTGTTCCTATTTGGTTTTTGATAGATCAGTAAAGATGCCAGTGGCTAATGGCTGGGCAAAGGGAGATGGGGCAGGACTCTTAGAGTTGTGTGGGTTAGGATACAGGGAGGAGGAGGAGAAGAAGAAATTGCCATGAAGCAGTGGGATATGGATGAACGCAGGAGCTGCAGGTGATCAGCTATGTGAGATTTCGGGTTAAGTGGCCACTGGCCACTTCCCCTATTGGGTCTAGGGCAGTAGGCAGAGGACTAGAAGCACAGAGCCTTTGAGATAGCCAAGGCATTTTAAAATTAACTGGCATGAGTGTGTGTGTGTGTGTGTGTGTGTGTGTGTGTGTGTGTGTGTGTGTGTGTTCTCTGCTTTCTTTTTGACTGTTCCTTGTGTGTTTGTTCAAGTACAAATGTGTGGCAACTTGAGGGTAACCTCAGCTGCCTTTCTCCAGGTGTCATCTGTCTCAACCCCACAAAGTAGGGGGGAGTGGTCAGAGGCTTTGGGGCTGGGGAGACTCTTCCCCCGCTGAGTTCTGCTGGTCCCGGCAGGTCCTCTCACCTCTCAGGGTTCAGTTCCCTGCCTGTGGAGGTGCAGTGGAGAGAGCTGAACAGAGAGAATCAGGCTTGATAGAGAGCATTGCCCTTTCATAGAATCTGTTTCTGTGTCGGCTTCTGTGCATGTGTGTGCACACGCACATATAATGTGGCTACCCAGGGACAAGCCGATTGCAATCTGGAAGCAACTTATACAGACCTAAACAGCACATATCCCAGGTCAGCTGACTGAGCATTCCAGCTGTGCCCCCGAGGGCCAAAAAGATGGCTCAGTGGGTAAAGTCACTTGCCACTGGGCATGATAGCTTGAATCTGATCCCTAGTGTGTGTGTGTGTGTGTGTGTGTGTGTGTGTGTGTGTATGTGAGTGTGTGTGTGTGTGTGTATGTACACTACTGAGCATGTGCACATGCATTCAGGTACAGACATGCACACACAGTAAATAAAAGAAGATCTAAAAAAAAAAAAAAGTTAAATGCCACCCAGAATCCTATAGGTCTCTACAACAAAGCAGCCCGACTCTGAGGTCATCTGGGCTACTGCAGGACTGGTCAGGCACATGGTCGCCAACAAAAGAGCTTGGAGTCCCATCAGGCACCCGTGAAACGCTTCTTGGAGTGAGACTCATTTGGGACACATGCTAGCTGTGTGACCTTGGATAAGCTACTTAACCTTTCTGGGCCTCTGTTTCTCTGCTTCAGGGAGGTTGAGGGAGAAACAGAAAAGAAGCCCAGCATACATCCCAAGAGTCATAGAGAGAATTAGAGAGCGTAATGTGCTGTTCCCGAAGGCTGGCGATGTATCCTTGCCCTCCCAGCTCCTCCCATACATCCGTGTGCTACCTGGACACATCCATCAGCCGAGGCTCATTGTCACCAAGGCTGCTCAGCTTCAGTTTCATCTGTGTGAGCAGAGCAGGGACCAGGACGGTGGAGACGGACAACATCCCTCCCAACTGACAGTACCTCTGCCCCAGGAGCCCTCGTGAAGGGCAGCCATTGATGTGAAGGGGACCGTGTCCTGCACAGTGTCCTCGGAACCCCGAGGAAGCCGATGACATACTGGAGTGTGGACGTTAATGCAATCGTTGGATAATTCAATCACTTTATAGAAGTTGATCTGTCCTTTTTATTACAATTACTGTCGGCTGGGGTGTTTCGTTCCATCATTGAAAATAAACATCATTTATCATACTTGTAAAGATTAGCCCCCGACAGCTCCTGCTCTTGCTTTGCATAAATGTGTATTAATGCTGGCCCTGCCCGCAGTGCAGGGAGAAGTCTATAATTCACAAGACTGATTAGGACCTGTCACCGCTGCTTTAAGTAATGTCTTATCATGACTGATACTCCCAGACTAGAGAGCCGAGGCTAGGGAAGGAGGGGCTGCTCTGGGAGATTTATGGTGGCACCAGAATGAAAAACAAGCCAGGGATGGTGGCATCTGTTTCCTCTGTGCTGAGCCATGCCCACACTGGGGCTTCCCTGAATCTCAAAGCCCTGGCCCAACCTACAAAGGGTTCCAAGCAGGCGTCAGGCCTGTTCTCCCGGTGGCCACTGCTGGGCTCCCGAGGGAGCCTTGCCAGCATACGCATGGCCTCCTCTAAGACTCCACCAGGCTTCCGTCTCCCCCAACTCTGCTCTGTGGGGGCTATCTACTAAGCATGTGTCTGCCAGGTGAGGCTCACTATGATGTCCGCCAGTGATCTCCAGCCTAGGCCTCCTGGGTTCTTCCTCAACCTCCCCAAGATGCCCACAGGTTTCCACGTTGCCCATCTTCTTTGTTTGTGTGTATGGGTTTGTGTGTGTGTGTGTGTTCTCTGTGTGTGTGCAGGTGTATTGCTTATGGAGACTAGAGGATGACATCCTGTGTCTTCATCAATTGCTCTATCCCTACCTATATTTTAAATATGTATTTCTTTTTTATTATTATTATTTTTCATTAAGTGTGTATGTGTGGGTATGTGAATGTTAATGCTGTTGCTGTGGAGACCAGAAGAGATGGTCAGACCCTGCTGGAGTTACCTGATGTGGGTGCTGGGAACCAAACTCTGGTCCTCTGTAAGAGTAATACCCACCTTTAAACGCTGAGTCCTCAGCCCCTCCACTTAGTATTTTTGAAATAGTCTCTCGCTGAGTCTGGAGCTCGCCAGTACAGTTAGTAGGGCTGATCAGCAATCCCTGAGGATCTGCCTGTCTCCACCTCCCCAATGCTGGCATCACAGGTGTGCCGCTCTGGATCTGCCTTCTTTCATAGGGATTCCGAGGGGATTAAATTCAAGGCCCCATGCTTTCACAGAAAGCACTGTTTTGACTGAGCCATCTTTCCATCCTCTTGTCTGCCCTTCACATGATAGTATGCTCTCTACACTCTGGGGGCTTCCCTTACCTGGAAGACAATGTCAAAGACTGTTGGGAGTTGAGCACCTTCTGGGACCATCTGCATCTCTTCCCTCTCCTTCTGTTGGTCGACCCTCCAGATGTTCACCCTTGCTGACCATTGTGGTTTGAATGTGAAATGTACCCTATGGGTTCATACCTTTGAAAACTTGGTTCTAGTTGGTTGCACTGTTCAGGAAGGATGTGGAACCTTTAAGGGGTGGAGACTCACTGAAGGAAATGGATCACTGGCATTTGGACTTGAGGTTTTATAGCCCAGAGCATTTCCTATTTCTCTATTTCCTGACTATGCATGCCATTTGACCAGCTTGTCTTCTGCTCTGGCCATCATGCCTCCCCACAATGATGGACTGTGTCCCCTTGAACTGTGTGCCACAGTAAATCGTTCCTGACTTAGGTTGCTTATCATCATGTGTTTTGGTTGCGGCAGCTAGAAAGGTAACTAATGCATCCACCTTTACCTCAAGCTCACTCAAGGTTTCACAAGCTTGAGCTGGGTTGGCAATGTCCATCATAAACCAAAGTAAAAAAAAAAAAATGGTATAATGTTCGTTCTGGGTAAGAGAGTCCTAACAGTAAAGAGAGGGAAATACAGGATGCTGTGATCTAGGTGTGCCCAGTCTAACTAGAAACCAGACCATGCCAGGTTGTGTGTGATGACCATAGGCAGAGTCAGACAAAAACAGCAAGAAGCAGGACCTAAGAAGCAGGACCAGATCGCCACCTGATCAGGGGCAGGGGTTTGAGAATTTGAAATGTCTCTTGGACTGAGGACATGTCACAGTTGGTAACAAAGACCTGACTTCGACCTCTCAGAACCTCTGGGAAAAAACCCCAACAACAACAACAAAAAAAACAAAAAACAAAAAAACAAAAAAACAGGTGTAGTTTCAGGTGCTTGTAATTCTACTGCAGGGAAGATGGAGGCAGGCATATCCCTGGGGCTCACTTGCCAGCCAGTCTAGACAACTTGGTAAGTTCCAGGCCAACAAGAGACTTTGTCATAAAGCACAAAGTAGATGGCATTTGAGGAATGACACCTGAGGATGATCTCTGGCCTTCACACATTCATGCATACATGTGCACCCACACACACATATGAACACACACACATGTACACATATGTGTTTGTGCATCTGTGGTTGTATTAGTGTCCTTTATCCTACTGCTGTCTTGCACCCATCCTAAAATGGCTGACCTCTGCTTCAAATAGTTGCCTTTCCAGAAAAGAATCAGCGCCCACAAGTGGCAATTTATAATTAAATTGTTTAAAATCAAATACAAACAGAATCTCAGTTCTGTATCCCAATCAAACTTTGCCAAGGGCTCAATAGTTCCCATATTTAACATCAAGGCCTTATACATTTCTCCCTTTCCAGAATGTTCTGTTGGGTAGCCTGTGGGCCAAGGTGTGCTTGGGAGAGCATGAAGTGGTCAGAGAGTGTGATGGGGCCAGAGGAAGGACTTGAGCGGTGCATCGAGTGGTGGGTTTACAAGTGTGCACTACTATATCCAGTTTTGGGGGTGATAGGGATGGAAATTCTTCATGATAGGCAATCCTTCTGTTAGTGGAGTCACGTGCCCAGCTCCATGCCCAGCTCCATGTGATTTCTGATTGGTTAGTTTTTATAAGGATGGGGTCAGGGCTTCAGGAAGTGTCAACAGAGGTCAATGCCCCTTACTGCTAACTACGTTACACCTCTAGCAAAAGCAGTGCCCCTTAGAACAAATGGAAGTGACAAAGTAAAGGCAAATCTTCAACTTGGTACCTCAGAGATGCTTTCTTATATACTCTCCCCACATGTGTCCACTCATTTTTTTTTTTAAACAAATGAGAACTACCATCTCCAGAACCCTGAAATCCCAACACTATGGAGGTGGAGGCAGGAGTAGCCTGGTTACAGATCCAGTAAAAGATCCCATCTTAAGGGAGTAAAGTGTGGAGTGATAGACAGGGACACCTGGTGTTTTCCACCTGCACACCTGCATAGACGCATGAACATACCCACACACACTGCCACACACACACACACACACACACACACACACACACACACACACACCACTAAAGTAAATGTTGGCCTACTTCTTATTTTCCATGTACTGTGGGCATTCTTTCTCTGTGTGGTATCAGTGAATGAGCTGTAAGGACAAGTAAGGGTAATGGAATGGCTCACATTTGAGATTCCAGTAAAACAGATGCAGAGGTATGGGGGGTCAAGAGTTTAGGGCCAACCTATGCTATACAGCTAGTTCAAGGCCAGCCTGGGTTACATGAGACTATCTCAACCAAACAAAAGCCACAGTTGGGAATATAGCATATTTTATACAGCACTTGCCTAGCAGGCGTAAACACCATGGGTTCTATATAAACTGGGCTTGGCAGTGCACACCTGTAAACTCACGACCAAGGAGGTGAGGAGGGAAGAAATTCAAAGTCATCTTTGGCTGTACACTAGGCACAGGCCGGCCAAGGTTACATGTAACCCTATCTCAAAAATAAAACAAAAGTAAGATAATTTAAAATTTTTATATAATAAGCATGTAAGTTTTAAACTATTAATAGCAAAGACAGAGACTGTACTTTTGGAAGAACTGGCAGGCTGGCCAATCTGGGGACCAGCAGAGGCCTTCCAGAGCCTCTTTAATTTGGGGAAAGTTGGAGGCAGTGGAAGGAAAGTTCTGGAGAACTCTAGAAACCCCCACCATGGGAGCTGGAGCTGGACTCCAGCCCTAATGGGCGTCTTTCATTCTCATTACCCCCATTAGTGCTTTATTGTATTAGTTATAGCTAATTTACATTTTACTGAAGCATTGAAAACAGATTGCAGATGTTTGGAAACAGATGTTATCCTAATGTTAAGGCAAGACCATGAATATTTATGATGGTTATTGCCTGGATCAAATTACCTTGCTTAAATGGGGAGGCAGGCATGTTCTGACAACGTTGGCCAGCACCTGGGAAGGGATGACAGGCGAGTATTGAGGAATTTTGGGGCACACTTCAATTTTCCTTTATGAGGGGTCAATTTTTTTCTTCTGCCTTCCAGGGAACAGAGGTTGATTGTTACGTTTATGGGATGTTTTGCAGCAGTCAGTGGCCAGCTCCAGAGGTCCCAGCTGGCTTTTTCCATGCTCTCCTTGCAGAAGGGCCTGGCAAGCCTTCATCTGACCTATGCGACTGTGGATGCTGCCCAGGATGCGGGGGGTGGGGGGGAGTTTTTCTGTGCTGACCTGCCAGGGGCTGGGGAGACAACCCGAAGGAATCAGGCAGACTCATTGCCAAAAAGGTCTCTCTCTCTCTCTCTCTCTCTCTCTCTCTCTCTCTCTCTCTCTCTCTCTCTCTCTCTCTCTCTCTCTCTCTCTCTCCCTCCCTCCTCATCCTCATTCTCATCCTCATCCTTCTCCCCACCCCTTTCTCTTTCTATCCTTTTTGTGTTGAAACAGTCTCATGTAACCCAGGCTGGTTTCAGACTCACTGTGCAGCCAGGGATGGCTTTGAACTCCTGATCCTTCTGCCTCCACTTCCCAAATGCTGAGATTACAGGAGTATGCCATCATATATAACCATGCTTTCCATATACCATGCTAGGGATAGAACCCAGGGTTCTGTGTGTGCCAGGCAAGCAACTATTCTGCTGGCTGAGTTAGATAGACCCCAATCCCCCAAGAAAGGCCTTCTCTTACCATCCACACTGGCAGCTGTCAAAATGCCAGCTATGGAGCTGTCCCTTTGCTGTTATAGAAGATTCTGCCTTGAATTTAGGACCAGTTGGGAGGATTCTCTGTTGAATATAATGGGTAGAGTAATCCTTGACATAGGTTCTTTCTTATAGTCCTCGTGTCCTTCTGGTCCCTGTCATATGACTTTTCTTATGAACAAACACCTACTAACTCCAGATGGGACACTGAGCACAGACAGAAGAATTTTCCAAGTCCACATAAGTGAGTTAGTTAGTTGTGGCATTACTCATTGGAACATGGGGGAGAGGTCATCTACCAGAACACAGATAACTCAAAAGCAGTTGTTTCACCAATAAACCCAGCCAGCATGGGTGAAGATTCACAAAAGCTGTAGAACTCCCCACATAAGTTGCAGGTGCTGCTTGGGGTCAGATGTCTCCTCTCCCCAGTGCTTATGCAACTTTGAGGAGGGATTTGTGGGTCTTGTAAGACTCAGGAACTTCCTGAGTCTTGTAACATTAGTCCACTTCCTTTGGTGTTTAGGTTTTGTTTTGTTTTTAGCTTTTTAGTTTTTTGTTTTCCCAACTAGATACAATCTGGAACCATCTGGAAAGAGAGAAACTCAACTGGGAAAGTGTGTCCCATCAGCTTGGCCTCCAAGTCAGTCTGTGGTCATTTTCCTGGTTAACAATTGATGTGGGCAGGCCCAGCCCACTGTGGGTGGTGCCATCCCTTGGACAGGTGGTCTGGAGTTGTTTTTTTTTTTTTTTTCAAAAGCAAGCTGAGTGAATTATGGAGATCAAGCCAGTAAACAACAATCTTCTATGGTCTCTGTTCAGTTCCTGCCTCTAGGTTCCTGCCTTGAGTTCCTCCCCTGACTTCCCCTCAGTGGTCTGGATGGTCCAGCCTTTTCTTTTTTCTTTTTCTTTTTTTTTTTTTTTTGATGATTTACTCATTTTTATATATGTGTATGTTTGTGTGACTACATAAGTTTATGTGTACCACAGGCATGCAGGTCCCTTTGGAGACCAGAGGACACCCCTCCCCTCAAATGGAAATACAGACAGTTGTGAGCTGCCTGATGTAGGTTCTGGGAACTGAACTCAGCTCCTCTGGAAACTGTCTCTTGAGTCCAAGTCCTTTCTTACTGCTATTGTGTTTAGTCATGGTGCTTATCCCAGCCAACTAGAAGCAAACTAGACCATTTCCTGAGTCTTAGCAGACCTTCACTATGGAATGTTTCCATTCCTAAGAAATTGCTTTACAACTCTCCCCTCTCCCAGCATTTATTATCAGTTGATATTTTTAGTGGACCTGTCTGCCAATGGTCAGCTGCCGCCGCCTTTTACCCTCCCTTCTCTGGCTCCCTGCTTCTAGGTGGTTAGAGCCTGAGACAGCCAGGCTCTCAGGGAGTGGGAGGAAGATTGGGGGGGGGGGACTTTTCGGCAGCCTACAAGGGAGCAGGCTGATGGCTTTTAACCTCCTACCAGGTTCTTTCTCTTTCTTCTGGGGCCATCTTCTCAGTGGTTTGCTTGGGCCTAGCTCCAGGCTGGCTTCTGGGGTAACTGTAGCAGGTATGTGCAACATGAATGTTTGTCACTTATAAAGGTCAAAGTAAAAGAAATAAACCATCAAGTTATAAAATCAATCAATCATCAGTCAGTCAGTCAATCAATCAAGAATAAACCAGGCCGATAACTCATATATACACACACAAAAATTCAAAGTAATTTCATAGTGTTTTAAGAAAGTTTACAATTTTTTTGTTGGGTTTCATCCATAGCTCTAAGTCCATAGGCTGCAGGTTGGATGAGCCTGAAACATATGGAGAGCCCTTCTGGATTAGTTCTTCACCCAGCATTTGGGAGACAGATGCTGTGCGCCTGAGAAATCCACAAGTAGGCAGACAAACAGTTTCAAGAGCAGAGGGATAGACACCAAAGGAAGGAAGATGAGCTAATGGACAGCTGCTAGCTGCACCTGCGGATCCTCTGTAGCATCCCTAACGTGCTCCACTGTGTCTGGGAACCATCCCATCTCAGCACAGTGCTTCCAGGTGGGTACCAGAAAGCCCGTCTCCTTCCAAAGGAAAGGCAGAGTGAGTCACTCAGGACGTGTACTGATGTAACCAAAATTCTGGTGTGTGTACATTTGTGTGCGGTGTTGTGTACAACAGGCATGCAGACACCATATCAGGTTTCATTGTAGATGGCTCTCCAATTTATTGGGGGGGGGGCAGTATTTCTCTCTGAGCCTGGATCATCTGGACTGGCTGGTCAATGAGTTCCAAGGGTCAGCCTGACTCTACCCACCCTGTCCTTCCCTCCACCTTGCTTATACTGGGCTCTGGAGATCTGACACCATAGCCTCATGCTTGCTCAGGATTCACGGACTGAGCCATTTCCCTGAACTTTAATTCTATCAGTTTTTGTTGAGAGTCCTCTAGGGTGGCCTGTGTTGGGCTGGGTGCTTAGGGATTCTGGGCCGGCCAGTGAGTAAGATCTCTGACCTCATAGTCAGATGGGAAAATCCAGGCACACCTTGGGTAATCTAATGGATTGACTCAGGACCTCCTGTGGGTTGCTACATCCACAGACGCTCAAGTCTCAAGTCCTTTAGAGAAAGCAGTGCAATGCTTGCTTTAAAAACTTAGGAACATCCTTAGATTATAGTACCTGACACACGAATGCCAGAGGAACACTTCTCATGCTGTGATATCCAGGAACAGTGACCAGCACAAGTCCAAGTCTCTGCATGCTCGTTCTGGACAGTCACTTTTGTTTTATTGTCTGTCTGTCGTCTGTCTGTCTGTCTGTCTGTCTCTATATCCTGGTTGGTTGAATCAAAGGGAGCAGGACCTGAAGGTATGGGCAGCCAACTGCATATGCACGTAGCCCAGTTGGTAGAGTGCTAGCCGAGCATACAGGAGACCCTGGTTCCAGTGTAGCACTGCAGAGTCAGGTGTGCTGACACATATTTGTAGTCCCAGCACCTGGAGGTGGAGGCAGGGGATCAGCTGCTCACTCACCCTTGCCTGTAAAGTGGCTTTGAGACCAGCCTGGGCTACAAGGGAAACTTGGATCTTAAGGAGAACAATAAAATAAAGTAACAGTGGTCACACATGGGGCTGGAGAGAAGGTTCAGAGATTAGGATTCTTCGCTGCCCTTCAGAGGTCAGAGGTTCCGTTCCTAGCACCCACGTGGCAGTTCACAGCCATCGGCAACTCCAGTTCTCTAGGATCTGATTCCTTCTTCTAGTCTCCCCAGGTCTCTCTCTCTCTCTCTCTCTCTCTCTCTCTCTCTCTCTCTCTCTCTCTCTCTCT
>NC_034594.1:93699186-93701617 GCF_900095145.1 Mus pahari
CCTGGAACTCACTCTGTAGACCAGGCTGGCCTCGAACTCAGAAATTCACCTGCCTCTGCCTCCCAAGTGCTGGGATTAAAGGCATGTGCCACCACGCCCGGTGAAAAGTAAATATTTTTAAATGGACATATGATTGTAATAGGCATGATATACACCCGGAGATGTATGATGGATTCTCTGTAGGGCTGCTGTGAGAATCCACAGTCTGGGTTTGTGATATTTGTTCTGAGAGTGAAGCGAGAGGGGTACACATGGGGGGAGTAAGGACGAAGGCACTGGGATACCCCAGAGTCCGAGATAAAGACCCTCAAGATGTTCTGGGGAGCTTTGAGGACAGCACGACTGAAGAGGTAACAGCAGGACCGGGCCACACAGGACTTTAACCTGACAGGTCAGATGGCCAGAGCTGAGCTAACGGTCTGCCTCCTGCCTCTGAGGACAGGCAGGGTTCTGGGGAAAAACTGTGGATAGCAAGGGGAGTGCATTTCTGTGGTTCAAGTCAGCATGACTTGGCATGACTTAGCATGTCTTCTACACACCTGGACAAAAATCTTCAAAGGGGTTTCCAGGTAAGGACTAAGGAAATACCCACCCCCCTCTCTGCATGTGTGATTTCTTATGAATGTGGCTCATGTGTGATTTCTTATGAATGTGGCTAATGTGTGATTGCTTATGAATCTGGCTCATGTGTGATTGCTTACAGTGCTGCCTACACAAGCCTGGAGTGGTCAGGCAGAAGAGGCATCAGACAGATGAAGATGCAAGGAAGTGACACGTGATATAACCATGGCTTGCCATGCCAAAACCAGATCATGCCGAGAGCCCCTGCTTACCCTCCCCTACCATCCCTGGCCTTCCTGCTTGGGAAAACAGACAGATAACTGACCAGAGCTCTCTTGGAAGGAGATAAGGAGGACGTTTGATGTTCTGATTGTTGCAGAGAGCCAATCTGTCCAAGAGATAAGTATCTTGCTTAGAGATAAACAGAAGCTTCGGTAGATGATCCCTTTCGAACAGTCCAGTGGCTTTGCTCAAAGAGTTCTGCCCTGGACTGGGCCCTAGGACAGGAGGGCCGCAGGCGCTTGGGGAAGTACCAGAAGTGTCTGCTGGAGGGGTAGTGTGTGGGTCTCTTTCAGCTTGCACCCCTAGAAAGCAACTGTTCCCTCTGCAGATGAAACAGCCAGGGGGCTGAGTCCAGCAATTTCATGTCAGGCAGGCAAATGGGATGGCTTGTACGGTGTCATTCCTAGCTGTGTACGGCTACTAGCCCAACGCAGCAGGGAAAGGGTGCCCACTGATAGCGGGCCTATAGAGTTTCCTGCGAGTCCAAGTTCTGTGTTCTAGCTTGTATTTTCCTAGTGGGCTGTTGTCTGAAGTCTGTGGTACAAGGTAGTTGAGTGGCCTGCAAGCGATCCTGGAAGCTTGGCAAATATATCCTTAGTCGGTTTTTCACAAGTCATTATTATTTGTTGACTAGTACTTGTGAATTCAAGTACTTGCTAAGATTTCTTTGTGAATCTCAAATCACTCCAAGGTGTGTGTGTGTGTGTGTGTGTGTGTGTGTGTTCATTTTCAGACACAGTCATTGAGGGGTGAAATCTGAGACCCCTTGTGGGTGTGGTTCTAGCAGAGCCATAGGACGAGGCAACCCTTTGCTTCCTGGTTCTGACCAGCAGGTCAGAACTGTGAGCAGTGGTCCCTTTCAAAGTCTATGCAGCGCTAACTTTCTCATATTTGCAAGCCCATTTCCACTTCCACATGTGTGTAGTGAGCATCTGTTTGCTCACTACATGTGTGGATGCATGTGTGTGAGCATACATGCAGAGGTCCAAGGTTAACATCAGGTATCTTCCTCTGTTGCTCTGCACCATGTGTGTTGAGGCAGGGTTTCTCCACGATCCACAGCTTGCTGCTTTGGTCAGTCTGCCTGGCCAGCTTGCTCAGGGCACCCACCCCTGCTCTCGTGCTCTGGTATTACAGGTGGGTTGCCATGTTCATCTGGCCTTTGAATGGGGTCCTGGGAACCTGAGCTCTGGTCCTCACATCGGTGCCCCAAGCACTCCACCTCCTGAAGCATCTCCTGAACTCTAGGGACTTTGAAAGTTGGAGATTTCACCATTGAAAACGGCTCAGTAGGAGAACACCTTACTGGCATGCAGGAAGTCCCAGGTTTAATCCCTAGTAGCAGCAATAAATTTTTAAAAAGTAAATATCAGTAAAACAGCTTCAAATTCAGCATCCAACACTGTGCAGTGTGTTTCCATGCACTTGAAGGTTATGATGGGAAAAATACAAGCACTGGGTAAGCCTCCTCTGCTTATATCTGCGTACAGCTGTACCCGATGTTTATATCTGCACACAGCTGTACCCGATGTTTATATCTGCACGCAGCTGTACCCGATGTTTATATCTGCACGCAGCTGTACCCGAT
>NC_034594.1:93702037-93748877 GCF_900095145.1 Mus pahari
TTTATATCTGCACGCAGCTGTACCCGATGTTTATATCTGCACGCAGCTGTACCCGATATTTATATCTGCATACAGCTGTACCCGATGTTTATATCTGCACACAGCTGTACCCGATGTTTATATCTGCACACAGCCGTACCCAATGTTTCGAGTAGTTTCTAGAGACTGAGCTCAAATCCTCTCCGTGGCATAGCTAACACTTCATCGGCTGAGCCAGCTCCCCAGTCCCAACGAGCACCGCATCCTAAATGTCACCTCTGAGTAACAGTCACAAAGCACTTTCACAGGTATGCAAGCCCTGTGTGCACAGCCACCTGCACCCACAGAAGGTGACGCGACAGAGGGGCAGAGCAGTCACCAGCAGCCACTGTTCTTTTGATGGGGCGGGTACTCTCTGAAGACCCCGGAGCCTCTCTCCCGAGATCTTGCACTGCAGACAGAGACCCCAAGAGACTTTTTTTTTTCTTCCTTCCGCTGGCCCAGCTGGTCTGAAATATTAATATAATACCAAAAGCATGAGACTTCTGGAGAGGGCAGCCATCAGGATCTGAATCATAGATGTAAAACAAACAAACAAACAAACAAAAACTATGCAAAACCAATGGGGAGTTTGCTCAGGCAAGGATGTAGCTTTATCTGAGCCGATTTTCATACAGATATCCACAGAACAGACTTAAGAGATTGGTGTTTTTGCTTGCTTTGAAAAATTTTTTTTAGGAATAATACAGGTTGTTTAAAGTGGACTGGAGTGTTTAGAAAGGACATGAAGAGCTGGTTTCACTGAGCCTTTGATCTTCTCCGCTTGACTTTGAGCAGGTTGACTACTACAGTGGGCTCGACGTCATCTCTGCAAACTCAGGACAGTAAGTCCAGTGTTGGGGTGACTGTGAGCATTGCAGGAGCTTATCAGAAAGTATTTTCCCCAACAGTACTTTCCCAGATTTGCACCTGAGAGTTGTGTATGGTGTGGTGTGGGGAAGAGTGGTGTGGTATAGTGTGGTGTGGTGTGGAGTGGGGTAGGGTGGTGTGGTGTGGGGTGGGGTAGGGTAGGGTGGTGTGATATGGGCTGCGGTGGCATGTGCGTGTGCCTGTGCTTGTTTGAGCACATGTACCTATGGATGTGTTTCTGTGGAGGTTAGAGGTCAACTTCAACCTCAGGCACTCTCCATCTTTTCATTAGAGATAGAGTCTTTCTGTGCTGGGGACTTGCCAAGATGGCTAGAGTAACTGAGCCATGAGAATTCGCCTGCCCAGCACTGGAATTACAGCTACCTGCTATGCCTGGCTTTAAAAAAAAAAAAAAAAAAAAGCAGCTGGGCGTGGTGGCACACACCTTTAATCCCAGCACTCGGGAGGCAGAGGCAGGTAGATTTCTGGGTTCAAGGCCAGCCTGGTCTACAAAGTGAGTTCCAGGACAGCCAGGGTTCTGGAAGAACAACTCAGGTCCTGATGCTTACGAGACAAGCACTTTACTGTTTTTGCCCCGTGTCCACAGCCCTCCTACTTCATCCTACCTCTGTAGGGAAGTTATGGTCCCTCTGTGGACCAGCTTCTCCTACTGTGTATGGTATTGAATCTGGCTGACCGTGCTAAGTGGGCAGTTCAAAATCATCAACATCATTCATAAGTCTAGGGGTCAGATGCCCTCAAGGACAGCCACATTTATCTGTGAGTCTGTTCTCAGACAAGCCAGTGGTGGCCAGGAGATGGGTCCTAGTAAGGGACAGAGGTGACCAGGCAGTCATGGGCATTTCTGCATCAGGAAGGGTGATTGGATGAATCCTGCCCACGGATGCTCACATGTATATCAGTTACCTTGTAATGGAAGTGTCCTGAAGCAGGACAAGTATCATACAGTCAAGGCTTAGACAAAAAATGTCCCAGAAAGTTGAAACCTCTAAGATCCTCCCACCGCTATCGGCACAGCGTCTATTGCTGGAGTTGCCTTCAGGTCATGCAGGGTCTCTACGGGTCTGGGTGAACCATCACCCAGACTGGGGTGGACCTTCCAGTGATGCACAGCCTTTGAATCACTCACATTCCCATGAGTACCTTGATAAACTCACTAGTTTGCTAGGCTCGATCTGGTATGATCATTTCTTCCCTATGTTACTGGACTCTGACTGGGGTGAATAGTCATTTGTTCATGTCATCCCAGGAAAAGTCAAACAGCCTTCTGCTCATTTCTTTTTCTGAAAGTCAGGGTTCCTGGTAGGGGCTGTGGATGCTGAATTCTTTAATTGATTGATTGATTTTCTTTTACACATGCATGTATTTTATTTTTATCAAACTACTCTTACTCCTCTACCGCCAGTTCCTCCTGAGTCCCTTCCCCCACACCGTCCCAGCTCCATAGCCTAGCTCTCCCACTTTCAGCCTTCCCTAGTTAGCTATAGTTCTTCCCCAGGGCAAAGCTTCCCTGCTTCCATTTTGGATTGCCTATCATTGTCATCATTGCTCAGGTCTTGTTTAGGCAGCCCTGTTGGCCAATCTTCATGGGTGTAGCTTTTCTGACATTTCTGGAGTACACAATCTTGTGGTAAATTTCCTGTTACTCTGGATTGCACGTGTGTGTGTGTGTGTGTGTGTGTGTGTTCTACTATGTTTAGCTATTATTGCCTGCGTGAATAGATATGTTGGGCTGTCCTCTGCAGTATCATAGATAGCTAACCAGGAGCCAGATCCCTGAAAAAAAAAAAAACAAACCAACTTTCCCCCAACTGCTATTGACTGTCGGCATCTTCTCAACTAGGAGTGGAGCCTTGCGAGCTCCCACCATGCTGGAATGTTGGCTGGACTGCTCTGGTGCAGGCAACCTATAACAGTTCAGAGTTCATCAGAGCAGTTGCTGTCACATCCAGAAGACGCTGTTGTGCTGCTGTCCTTCACGGTCTTGGTGGCTGATGATACAGATGCCTCATTTGGGGGTGAGTTCTCCATAGTAACTTATTCTATACACTTTGATCATTTGTGGCTCTCTGGATTAGCTTCCATCCACTGCAAAAAGAGGTTGCTGATTTCTGGGCAGATCCTCTATGCTGCTAAATGGTCTCAGCTCTATTCCTGAGTGGCGTCAATCAAGAGCCAGCCAATTTGCAGTCGTCTCTGCCATGATACTTCCTTCTAAGCTCCTTCTTAAGGATACAGTTCCTTCCAGGTTACATTTGCTCACATGCAAATAGAATCATCTTTAATATGGCCCTCACTACGCTCCAAGGGCTTCCAGGAAGGACAGTTCTAGGGGTTGAATGGCATGTTAATTTTGATCCACAAATTAATTTTGTCTCTCTGTATATTAAGGGTGTGCAAGACTTATTCAATTTGAAATTAATGTAATTATAGAAATGAATGGGCTATCAAAAATTTAAACATATGATCCATCAATATTGGCATGACGTGAGTGGCTGGTTATTCTAAATAAAATGGGTCTTTGGCAATATGGAATTATATTCCCCCCACCCCCTGCAGTGTGTCTCATTTCATCTTGACGTCTGGGCTAATGCTAAATTACAATCCTTAATTTCCAGATCGGAGCTTAATTTCTAACTAGGAGGTTAACATGAACAGCCCTCCAGCTGTGGGGCTTCTGGAAACTCTCAGCAGGAGGGACTCGAAGGTAGAACAAATCTACCTTTGCACGGGCTAGTGCTGGATGCAAGGGTAATGCCTGGTATATGCTGGGGACCAGGTGTTTCTAGGTACCCTGTCTGTGGAGTCTGAGCTTCAGGTAGTGGGGAGGAGACAACAGACCCCCTCCCAGACACTCGTGTGCTGATGAATAGGATCAGCTACTGTGTCCTTCAGCCTGCATCAGCCAGTCATGGAGGGCACTTAGCCATTACACTGGCCCTCCCTTTGAGTTAGGACCCTAATTCAAGAGGTGACTAAGAGAAGCAACTTTCTCAATGTGATCTATGGGTAAAACACTGCAGAGCAGTTGAGGAGATGGTTCAGTAGGTCAAGTGCCTGGTATGCAAGCATGAAGATCTCAGTTCAATCCCCGTGTACCCATGTAACAAAAATTCATGTATGGTAGCACATGCTTATAATCCCAACACTGGGCAGGTGGAGACAGGAAAACCCCTAGTGCTTTCTGGCCAGTGTAGCCAGATCTGAGTTCTATAAAGCAGTGAGATATCTCTCACCTCAAAAGTAAGACTGGCGGCACCTGAGGAATGACAAGACACAAGGCTCTGTGCATATATGTGCGTGCATATCTGTGGTGAGATCGGGGCCAACATGTTCATGTGGGACTGGACAACTGAGCTGGGCATCGAACATGTGCTGCTGACCAAGTCTGGCAAGGCATCTAACCCAGAGTCTGCACTCAACCAGGAGGCAGGCTACCTGCTTTTGGAGAACTATGAAGGTACACTGCCAGGCCCTCAGATACATGAGGGTCAGATAGCACTGCACAGGAGGGCTCTACAGTGGTATCACTGACCCCATGATCCTGGGTGACCCTGAAAATGCTTAAGGT
This sequence comes from Mus pahari, assembly GCF_900095145.1. Taxonomy (NCBI): domain Eukaryota; kingdom Metazoa; phylum Chordata; class Mammalia; order Rodentia; family Muridae; genus Mus; species Mus pahari. The sequence continues at coordinate 93,706,518 of NC_034594.1, forward strand.
CCCAAGAAGTGTGCAGGCAAGCAAGATGAGAAGTTGGCAGCCAAGAAAAGGTTGGACAAGACGTGAGCACTGGAGAGACTGTGTTGGGCTCTTCTCCATTCTTCCTTCTGTTCTGTCCCCTCCCACTCTGTCTCTAAGCTATTTAAATTGTGGCTCTGGTTTGGGGGGGGGAGTGGGGAGGCACCAGAGTCTGGTTTTCTAAGTAAAGTTGGAAGAGAAAAGGACGACGAGGAGGAAGGGGGGGGGAGTGAAATTCTAGACAAGAACGGGCCTCCTGTGCTGGCAACAGTGTGCGTTCTTCCTGCCTGACACACGATTGGCACATCCAGGGCAGGAGCAGGTGAGACAGTGACACTCAGGATGGAGGGTAACTGGTTCCATGGATGCAGGACTCATTTGACCATTGAAAAACTGAATGACACACCAGAAAGAAAGATGAGAGCACTTCCAGTGATGGAAAAATCTGCATCTTACTTGAGGTATTGGTTATACAGATGTACACTCCCTCAAATGGCAGATGTAACACTTCAGGTCTCTATGGTTGGCCATCAGTGAATTCTACCAGAAGCAAAGGCATGCAAATGATCAAATCAAACCATAACAACAGCACATGGAAGCCAGAGAATGTTCCCAGACTTTTGTGCACAGGGCTCTAGGTAAACTGAACTGTTTCCATAAGTGAGGAAAACTCAGAGAGAGATAAGTTGGGAGAAAACTGTGAACTCCTTGTATGCATGTGTTATTTGAGGTGTGATAACTGAGAAACCTGCCAGTCAGATAGATTCATGTTTTGTTTTGAGAGAGAGAGAGAGAGAGAGAGAGAGAGAGAGAGAGAGAGAGAGAGAGAGAGAATGAAGTTGGATGGGTAGAAAGGTGAGGATGATTGGGGAGGAGTTGGGAGAGGGGAAGAAATATGATCAAAGTATGTCATATGGAAGAACATTTAAGTAAAAAGTGTGGACAGCACATTCTACCAGCTGGGGTCTCAGAATAAAAAGAAGAATATAAGCTAGGCACTGACACTCATCTTTGTACAGCAGTTTGAATGAGAATGCCATGCCCCCTCAAAGACTCATATGTTTGAATATTTAGTCCACAGTTGGTGAAACTCTTTGGGAAGGATGAGGACATAGGGCCTTGTTGGAAGAAGTGTGTCACTGGGGAAGACCTTAGAGGTTTCAAAAGATGCACACGATTCTCTCTCTCTCTCCCCCCCCCGCCCCCATCATAATTCCCAATCAAGATGTGAACTATCTTGCTCTACCCATTACAGACTCTAACACTCTGAAACCATAAGCCTCAAGTTAGATGCTTGGGCATGATATTTTATCATAGTTCTGTGATGGTTACCAGGATCCACTTGATCAGATCCTGAATTCTAAGAGACAACCCTCTGGGCATATCTGTGAGGGATAACTTAGATTAAGTAAGTGGGTTGACTCATGTTAGCTGTCAGTGGCAGCATCCATTGGTCTGGGGTACTAGACTGTATAAAAAGGAGAAAGGTTGCTGAACACCAGAATTTATCTTTTTCTGCTTGCTGACTGTCAATGCAATGTAACCCCCTGCTGCCATGCCTTCCCACCACGACGGACTGTGTACCCTTAGACTTTGAGCCGAGCCCTTCTTCTTTTTTTAGGTTACCTCTGTCAGGGTATTTTATCACAGCAGCAAGAACAAAAAATAACTAATAAAGTTCCTAAGAGCCTCTGGCCATAAGATTTTTGCCAACTGGTCTACCCAGAACCTTGCTTCTTTTTAAAGATGTGGTCAATCTAGACTATTAATCAATTCTCAGTGAACTCAGGGGCAGAAGTTCCACAAGCCTGTCCAATGTCTACATGTTATCCATGAGGTAGGCATAACCTTTTTGCATGAATAACACTAAACAGCATTGTTCTCAGGGCTGTTTTAAAGACCTGAAGCACCACAGCAAGCAGAAAAATGCAAAAATGAACTGTGAGGATACTTGTGTGTAGGCGAACAAGAGGGCCTTGTTCTGCTTCAAGAGGGAACATGCTCTTCTTGTGATTCAAGGTTTTTTTGTTTTGTTTTGTTTTGTTTTGCTACTGATGTGTATGTTGGCAAAGGACCACCAAAGCATCATGGGTATTGGTGGTGAAACAGGAATGTCAGTGAGGAGAGCCAGTGAGAGATTTGATCTTTAAAAAAAAGTTAACAAACAAAACAAGGGGGGCAGCCCTGGGGAAAAGCAGCCAAGGTTGTCTTCTACCCTCTACATATGCCCAAGCACACATACATGTGTACCCATGACACACATACAAGCTGGACATAGTTGGACATGCTTGTCATCCTAGCACTTGAGATACAACAGGCAGGAGAATCAGGAGTTCAAGGACAGACTGGGCTACGTGAGACCTTGTCTCAACAAACAAAACAAACCCAGGCAGCTAAAACAACCCCAAACCTCATGTGTGTATTTTCTTAATCCTGGAGGCTAGAAGTCCGAACTCATTTTCACTGGGCTAAATGTGTCCGCAAGACTGATTCCTTCTGGAGGAGCTAGAAGGCTCCAGAGAAGACCACAGTCTTCACCTTGTCTGGAGGCCACCTTCCTTCTTTGGCCAGTGATCCTGCTATAGTAGAGATCTTCAATGTCCCCCTGCCCCAAAGGCCATGATAATGGTCTGTAGCGTTCATAGAATTATGCTATTGGGAGGTGGTGGGAAGCTTGGAAGTGGGAGCCTTTGGGAAGGTTTTTAGGTCAGTGGAGCAAGCTCTTAAAGGGGATTGTGGGACCCCAGGCTGTTTCTTTCTTTTGCTTTAGTGTCCTCCCTGACTTGTGTTCTTCCCGTGGTATAGGTTGCTTCTCCATAGCTGTGAAAGTCACAGAGCCAACAGACAATGGGCTCGAACAGCTCACGGGAGCCAAAACAGACCTTTGCTCTTTGTAAGCTGAGTTGTGTCAAGTGTCTGTGAGAGTCACAGAGAGCTGACTAACACAGGCTTCTCTCTCTCATCACTTCAATGACTTGATTCTGCTGTCCCGTCTCTAGATACCCCATCTCACTCTGCCACCCTTCCTTCCTCTCAGAAGGATGACTGTTAGGACAGTGACAGCCTATCTAGTTAATCCAAGATGCTGTCTCCAAAGGGTCTCTCACTGTCTTGGAACTCATCAAGTAGGCCAGTGTGTCCCGGGAATCTACCTGTCTCTGCAGGAATTTCAAGCCTACATCTCATACCTGGTTTCAGAGTCCTTCTTTTACACATGTAATGATCACTGGCAAGTAGGAGATGGGTGATTGGGAGAGAATAACTAATGATCTTACCTGTGTGGCAGTGGGAGGTGTCTGTGTGTACACCTGTGCACACACACAGAAATGGGGGAGGGGCTTAGGAGGTCACTTGGTTGTCAAGTAGTTTGCTACAGTATAAGTGTGAGGACCTGAATTCAAGCCCCAGCATCCATGTAAAAACTGGGCATGGTGGCACGTAGCTATCACCCTGGTGCTGGGGATGCAGCGACGGGAGGATCCCCAGGGCATCCTGACCAGCCAGCCAGTCTAGCCAGATGAACAAGCTCCAGGTCCAGTGAGAGACTTTATCTCAAAAAATAAAATGGAGCCCTGAAGACATGGCTCAGTGGGTAAGGTCACTTGCCTGGCGACCTGAGTTCCAGCCCTAGGACCCATGTGCAGGTAGAAATAGAAAACTTACTTCACAAAGTTGACCTCAACATACACAGTGTGGCATATGTCATAAACACAGATACACATAATCAATCAATCAATCAATCAATCAATCTCTCTTGGGTTGGCTACCCATCCTGTTTCTGCTTGAACTAGTCTTGACCTCAGTAGTTATGAGGAGGTGGCTCCCCAGCTCAGGTGCACACCCTGCCTTTTTTTTTTTTTTTTTTCCTTTTTTTGGTTTTTCAAGACAGGGTTTCTCTGTGTAGCCCTGGCTATCCTGGAACTCACTTTGTAGACCAGGCTGGCCTCGAACTCAGAAATCTGCCTGCCTCTGCCTCCCAAGTGCTGGGATTCAAGGCGTGCGCCATCACGCCTGGATCACATCCTGCATTTTACAGACAACATTATACATTCCGTTGTAGAGAAGACACCACAGAAGAGAAGCAGTAGTAACCCTAACCAGGACACTTAGTCCATAGCTTCCTTGCTCATCTTTGGCCACGGCCACTTGTTAATATGATCATTTGGCAGTGTTAATGACTGACTCAGCTCATGAGTGCGGGGGGGGGGGGAACGGGGGTTGAACTCAGATCCTCACACTTGCAAGGCAAGCTTTACTAACAGCCATCTTCATAGTCCAAAGAAAGGATCTTAAAGTATATAGAAGCATGCTCAGTACTGACCCGCCCACCCCTCCTGTCTCACCTCACATCCTGCTTCTGCTCCTGCTTCTTGCCTGTGTCAGACCCCTCTTCTTAGGAGGGCAGCAGCAGGAGCCACGCCTGGCGGAAGCAGTAAGCTTGGAAGCAGAGCGTTCAGTGTTTCTATTTTAGGGTTGATCCAAGCTCCATGAACATGGGTTAAAATCTCCCTCCTTCATAATGGGAAAGAGTCCCGTAAAATTATTGGTAAATGCCACTTGCAAATTTAGCATGTATATGACACAGTATGACTCTACTTATGAGATCTCTCTCTCTTTCATGTTTGTGTGTCTAGGTGCATAGGTTCAGGCGTGTACGTATGTGTACATGTACATGTGGAGGCAGGAGGATAACTTTGGATGTCTTTCCTGAGACACTATCTACCTTGTGGTTATTATTAGTATTATTATTTTACATTGTGTGTGTGTGTGTGTGTGTGTGCATGTGTGTGTGTGTGTGTGTGTGTGTGTTGGCCATAGCATATGTGGGGAGGTCAGAGGACAACTTAAAGGAGTTGATTCTGTCCATTTATCAGTAGATTCTGGGGACTGGACTCAGATTTTGTTTGCCCCTTAAAATTGTTTAAAATTTTTCATTAGTGTGTGTGTGCATGCATGCACATGCCTGTGTGTGTGTATACATGTGTGTGCCTGTGTGTGTGCGTGCATGTGTGTGCCTGTGTGTGCATACATGTGTGTGCCTATGTGTGCATGCATGTGTGTGCCTTTGTATACATACATGTGTGTGCCTGCATATGTGTGCCTGTGTGTGCATGCATGTGTGTGCCTGTGTGTGTGCAAGCATGTGTGTGTGCACATGTGTGTACCAGCCACAGTTTATTTGTAGAGATTCAAGGGCAGCTTTCAGGACTCAGTCCTCTCCTTTCACTACGGGATCCAGGGCTCAAACTCTAGTCCCCAGTCTTGCACCACAGTGCATTGACTCCTGAGATGTTGCCATCTTATGTTTGCATGAGACAGGGCTTCATTAGCTTCAGGTTTACCTAGCAGGCTAGGTTGGCTAGCTGGCAAGCCCCAGGGATCCACTCATCTCTGCCTCCCCAGCTCTGGGATCACAAACGTACAAGTGGGTTCTGGGGATCTAACTTTGGTTCTTATGCTTACAAGCAAATGCTTTACCAAATGAACCTTCTGCACCCCAGGCCTGCCTTTCATTGTTTAGAGACAAGGCCCCTTGTAGCTCAGGCTGGCTTTGAATTTGCCGCATAGTTAAGGTTGGTCTTGAACTCCTATCCTCTTGTCTCAGCCTCTCAAGTGCTCAGATCTTGTCCTATATCCTCAAATGCACTGGAAGCCCCAAGGCAAGCCTCAAGGCACTACCAGGCCGATGCTGACTGCTTCATGCTGTTCTGGAGCCTCTGGATGCTCATGGCTGCTTGGCCTAACTTTGTCTTACATCTTGTTCCCACCCACTGAGCCTTCATGCCTGCAGTAAGGCAGGCTGGTGGTCCCAGTGCTCAAGCCATGGGAGATTTAATCTGCTTTATTGAATTTTCAGATTCTTGAATCAATAGCTATAATAATGCCCAGCAGACAGAAAATCCCGCTCCAGGTATTTTTGGCCAACACAGCTGATATATACGCACGCTGAGTTTCCCTTGACAGCATCAAATAGCTTAATAAGTCTTTAGGCGAAGCAGTCTGTAACCATAGGCAGCTAGCACAGGGCCAGGAAGCCATCCACTGCTGCCTGCCAAGGTCAGGTTCCCAGCCCAGGGAAGGCAGGAGCACCCATGAGGGAATGGGACTTTATGTGCAGCATGCTTGGTTTTGAATAGGTTCTGGTGCCAGTTGTCATTTGTAATAATGGTGACAGGATTTTCCCGTGTGACATTGCACATTTATATACAAGCCTGGTTCTAGCACCTAACCTTGGCAATCCCTGGCCACTCCAGGGATGGTCTGGGGGGGAGACAACTAGGCAGCATTGCTAGCTCATAAGACCCAGAAAGTAAAGAAAACACGTAAGACTCCTCCCTAAGATTGTGTATGTATAAACATTGTGGGGGGCAGTCTCAGTGGGTGTCCTAGTTAGGGGTTTCTATTCTGTGCTAAAACACCATGACCAAAAGCAACCCGTGGTCTTGATTTCACCTAACAACTCTCAAGTCATGCTCCATCACCGAGGAACCTGGAGGCAGAAACTGAAGCAGAGGCCGCGGAGGACTGCTGCTCACTGACCTGCTCCCCAAGGCTTGCTCAACCACAATCTTATGCAACTCAGGACTGCCCGCTCTGGAGTGGCACCACCAACAATAGGCTGGGCCCTCCCACATCAATCATAAATTAAGAAAATGTACAACAGTCTTGCCCACAGGCTAATCTGGAGGGGTCATTTTTCTCAATTGCTATTCTCTCTTCCCAAATGACTCTAGTTTCTGTCAAGTTGACAGAAAGCGAGTCACCCCAATTGACTCCTTGTCAAGTTGACACACAAACGTGTCACTGTTAAAGCTGGTCTTCCTGCTTGGATATGAAAGTGTCCTGGGACTCAGAAGCCCAGGAACCACAAATCTCTGAGATAGGAAGGTATCCCAACAGAAGTGCATTCTGGGACATGGGAGGTCAGGGACCTCACAGCTCTGAGAGGAAGCCTCAGTAGAGGCATGTCAGCTCCTAGGGGAAGGCATCCCCAGCTCAGATGAGGAGCTGAGGAGCCTCAGCCCTGCTCCATTTCTTTGCTTCTTCCCTTCATTGTTTCTTGGCTTCTTCTGATGACAGAGTCACCCCAGGCAGCAAATCCCATAAAAGAGAATTACTGGGAGGGTCTAGGGTATGGAGGAATGAGTCCAGGGGTGGCTGCCTCTGCTCCCGGAAGTGGATAGCAAGAAACGGAGCAGGCCTGGACTTTATATAGGGTTTCTTAGGGGATGGAGCTTTTTATCTAGGACAGAGATTTCCAGGGTGAGGATTGGTGGTATTTCAAGTTCTGAGCTTGGAGGAGCCCAGGGATTGGTGGGTTTTTCTACTTAGACTTTTCACCTGAAATTAGCATAATCTGGGGAGGGGCCTGTTTAGAGGCTAGAGATACTTTGTGGCAGTTACAGAGGCTGGAATTACCAGTGTGACAATTAAGGAGGCTTGGGGGAGGGGTCCAATTCCTGGACCTCCTCGGGCTGCAGCCTGGCCACTGTCCTGCCCTGAGGGTTTAAAAAGTAATCAAACTATGCAGAGTTTAACCAAGGGAGTCCTGACAAGGTAAGGCCTTCCCTGATGCTCGGGTGGCACGAAGAGACAACAGTTAAACCATAGGCCTTTTTTTCCCCTTTTCACCCCCAATATTTCATATTAATAAGGGCATCACAATATAAAACATCCCATTTTTTAAAAGTCCCACAGTCTTTAAAAATTCAGACTCTTTAACATATCCAAATTTTCTCCCAAATCCTCAAGTGTCTAGAAAATAAGGTTTCATAACTGTAGGTTCCTATAAAATAAAAGCAAGTTTTATATTTCTTACTCTGAGAGGGAAAAACCAGAGCATAGTTATACTCTGTGTCAGAGCTTTATGGGACTTATGATTGTCTGGGCTCCAAAGATCTTACCACGGCACACAAAGTATGTCTCCTGGGCTCGGACAGCTCCACTCCATGGCTGCTGCTGTCTTTGGTGGTCATCCCATGCTAATGGCATCTCCAAAATGTGGGGTTCTCTGCTGAATCTGGGCTTTCCCAGGACCTCTTTCAGGAACTCTGTCCCTGCCTCATGGTGCCTTGACTCTTTCAGTCTTGGGTCTTCTATTTCAACTGAGGCTGCACACTTACCCGTGGCATCTCCTAGACTCTCACAGGGCCAAGCTTCAGCTCCTCTTCATGCCCTCAAAACCAGTTCTAGCTGGGAAACCCTTAGCTACTGCTGAGCTGGCTGCCAGCACAAGATACAGGTTTGGGTCCTTCTGGAACACAACTTCTGTGTGCTGAGTCTGAGGAAACATTTGGTAGAGATTTGGCCTCAAGGATGCCGAGTCTTCAGCTCTGGCTCATCAGTATTGATTGTTCCAGTGTGATGGTTTGTATATTTGGAGGTGTGATCTTGTTGGACTAGGTGTGGCCTGTCATTGTGGGTGTGGCCTTTAATACTCTAGTCCTAGCAGCTGGGAAGTCAGTGTTCTAACGGGCCTTCAGGTGAAGATGTAGGACTCTCAGCTCTGCCTGCACCATTCCTGCCAGGATGCTGCAACTCTCCTGCCTTGATGATAATGGACTGAACATCTGACTCTGTAAGCCAGCCCCGATTACATGTTGTCCTTTATAAGACTTGCATTGGTGATGGTGTCTGTTCACAGCAGTAAAACCCTAAGACAACCAGCAAAGCAAAGGTTTCACTTCAGTTGTTCTGGTCTCTTGTTAATCATGGCAGATTCTTCTTGAATGGCCCTAGTAGAGCTTTAAGAAACTCTCAAAACATCCATCTCAAAATGTGTAGGCTAGGCTTCTACAGTCTGCATGTTCTTAACGTTCTTACCTTCTAGAATAGCCTGCTGAGCTCTGAGCACTCAAAGGTTTTTTTCCAGGCCAAAGTTCAAATACCACCACAATCCTCGCCAAACACACAGTCAGTTCTATCATAGCAATAGCCAACTCCTGGTACCAAAATTTATACTTTACTTAGTGGTTACGGTGCTGTGATAAAACACCATGACAAAAGCAAGTTGGGGAGGAAAGGGTTTATTTTTATCTTAGAGTTGGGGAACCTGGAGTCAGAAGCTGATTCAGAGGCCGTGGAGGATTGCTGCTCCCTGGCTTGCTCCTCATGGTGATCTCAGTGTGTGTTCTTATAGCATCCAAGACCACCGGTCCATGGCTGGCATTGGCCTACAAAGGGTTGGGACCTCCCACATCGGTCACTAATTAAGAAAATACCCTACAGGCTTGTCTATAGCCAGATCTTATGGAGACATTTTCTCAACTGAGGCTCCCTCATTTCAGACAACTCCAGCTTGTGTTGACACAACACTGGTCAGCACCGTGGGTCAAGGTAGGTGTTGCTTGACTGGTGACCAGAGGTCAATCCCTGGGACCTACACTGGTGAAGGAGAGAACTGACTCCTACAAGTCACCCTCTGTCTTTTACATGTGCGCTGTAGCACACTCAGGCTCACACACACACACACACACACACACATACATACATACATACATGCACATACATACATACACATACATACATAAAATAAATAAATGAGCTAAACTAGAGATTTTTAATTTCTGTGGAGTGGAGTTACCTATAAGTCTGAAAGGAGGAGCTTCAGGGGTACAGCTTTCATGTTCTGTGATGCAGTTGGTCTTGCATCACCTATGTTCCTGTAAGTCACCCACAAACTTACTGCTTCACTAATCTAGACTCAGGTGAGATGATACCATCTGTGAGGGGCCTCATCTGGGGTTAACGGACATTTGATCACCTCTCCCCAGGAAAAGTTAACACACCACCCCTCTCCCTGACTCCCAAATGAAATCTGACAAGAGGCCAGTTAGCAGTGTCTTGAGAAAACAGTGATCACCACAATGGAGATAAGCCACACCAAGAACCACAAGAGGAGAGCTGGCTTGGAAAGAAGCAGAGGTACCTGGTCACCAACCCAAGAGGCCTCAAGTGCCACAAACCTTGTGATGTCCTAGGCCCACAAGGATGTCTTCACTGTGATCAGATACCATGCCTTTCTTGTAGAAGGTTTGCTGGTTGTAGACGCTGCATCTCCTGGCTCCTTCTGCATCCTGTGCTGGAAACAGAGGGTGCCAAGGGAGGTTAGGCTGGTCCTAGGGCCTCCTAGAGGGCTAGCCCCTTCCCACCCTCCAGGCAAAGAGTTCACACACACTGGAAAGAAAGTCTGGACGGGCAGACTCCAGAGCACTGGGATTTCCACTGGTTTGTGGAACCCACCGCTTGTCCTCCTAAGGGTTGACTGTCCTTTCTGCTGCCTTCCCCTTTGTGTGGCTGCCGGGACATACCACACTGTTGGTGCTGTGTCAGTGCAAACAGAGCCAGAAGCTGAGCATCTCTCAAGATGCATTTGGGTGTTGGAGAGGCAATGGCTCTGGGTAGAGCACAGATGAACAGAGTCCTTGGAGCCTTGCCATCTGTGTTAGAGACAGACGAAGGTACTGGCATCTTAAAGTGAGATAAACTTCAGGTCAAAGGGAAAGTGGAGGGTGGCCTGGAAGAATTGGTGTGGGGACCAAGAACCTTCCTCGCCAAGTTGATATTTGTAGAGGACTGAGAGGGGATCCCTGTTTTCTGTTACCCCGACTAACATTTGATGCTGAGAGGTGAGCTCGATCCAAGAGCAGCTGGTGGGAACAGTGTATTCTAGGTAACAGAGTCTGGGAATGACTGAGCAAGGGACAAATGAAAGTAAATAATAAAGCAGTGGGCTTAGGTTCCGCTCATTGGGACCATGCAAGGCTCTGGGCGTGATGAACAGAACTGCAAAACCAACAGAAAAATCAACAGCAGGGACAGAAATCTACCCTAAAGCCACAATAAAGCAGACAAACAGTCCAGTTTCCCTTTTTACTGGCGTCGAGGGCCAGCAATTCTAAACAGCATCAGCAGTAAAATTGTCCTCTGTGAAAAAAGAAAAAAAAAAAAAAAACCAAAGCAAACCAACCAACAAACCAAATAAACAAAAACCCCAATTTTGTTGGTTTAAGGTCTAAACAATTGTTGTAATTGACTCGTTCTTTTCTCCTCTCCTCTCTTCTCCTCTCCTCCCCTCCCCTCCCCTCTCCTCTTTTCTTTTCTTTTCTTTTCTCTTCATACAAGAAAGATGGCTCAGTGGTTAAGTGCACTGTCTGCTGTTCCAGATAGCCCAGATTTGATCCCCAGCACCCACAGGGTGGCTCACAACAGTTGGTAATTCCAGTACCAGGGAATTGGATGCCCTCTACTGGCTTCTACAAGCACCGAGAATTCAAGTGGTGCACAGACTTGCAGACAAAACACCACCCATACACATTAAATTAAATGATTATTATTTAAAAAAAAGAATTCATACTGATTTTTTCAGAGGACAAATGTTCAATTCCCAGCACCTAGGTTGGGCAGCTTACAAACACCTCTAACTCTCACCCCAGGAGATCTGGCACCCTCTTCTGGTCTCTGTGGGTATTGCACTTGTGTGCACATAATCCTACTCACATACACACATGATTTTATGTATATATATTCCCAAGCCAGCCTGGCTTATATATCAAGTTCTAGGCTGGCCAGGGTAACATAGACAGACTCTCTCAAAGACAATGAATCAATTAAAATATTTCTAACACACAGAAGCTGCAAATGAGCTGTTTTATTAATTATTGTTAATACAGAAAAAACTACAGCTGTCATCTCAGAAGGAATAAGAAATAGTTTAATCAGGGCCCAAATACAAGTGACCCTCCCCTGGAAACACGGATTTAGGCTCGCAAAACTTCTGTGTTTCAATGTGGTAATGGCTGCATGAAGTTTTTATTACAACAAAACAAATAAAGTCACAAGTTAAGTCATTTTTTCAAATAATTAGTGGGAACATCAAGTTGGTGGTTTTCAGCTAAGTAAGTGGGAGAAAGCTCCACTCTTGGTCTCAGATTCTGTCTTATAACGTTCTTGGCCTTTCGAATGGTGGGATCTAAGTATTCCAAGAGGGCTTACCAAATACTCACAAAGGTGTTAGATCACACACACAAGTGTTCAATAAGTGGCTATTTAAGGAACTAGGCCTCAAATAATTTGTCTGTGGAGCCAATCAGCCTAATAGAGTGTTTGACATCGCTGAGGCGCCTTGTCCTGGAAACTTCAGTTCACGTTATTCTTATATAATGCGTGCTATTGTTTGGAAGGTAATCTGAGAATATGCACATGCGCGCACACACATGAGCACACACACAAACACACAAACATATGGACACATACAGACAGACATGTAGATACATACACAGACATACAAACACACACACATACACAAACAGAGACACACACATACAGACAAACAGAAACACACACGGACACACAGACACACAGAAATACACACATGGACACACAGACACACAAACATACACACACACACACACACACACACACACACACACACACACACACACACACACACTCCTAGCCCCACTGCAGTCAGGTTCATGGAATTTGGACTGTTTGGGAGCAGTCATGCTTCCAGGTGCAGTAGCAATAAGCTATCCACAAAGCTGAAGTCCTCAAACTTGGAGTTGATCACCACGAAAATGGAAAACTGACCTGGTGCCAACTGTTGGGTGTAATGCCTTTGGTAAGTGCCGGGCTTCGCTGAAAGGCCTTTTAAAGCTGAGTGTATGTTCTCGGTGTTAATAAAGTAACACATTACATCACCATTAGACAGAGGCAGTACTCAGACTGGACACTTTGCAGATGTTTTGGTTTTAATAATTCCTGTATTGGATATGGGACGATTAGTTACCTAAAATAGTATCACTTTAACCAGTTGCTGAAGAATTAAAGTTGGTATGTGTAAAGAATATTGTACTATAATAAGTAATATTAAGTAAGTACTATAATGTTGATATTTTTCTTTACCTGATTATATATGTACACTATGTATGTGTGTGTGCTATATTTAAATATATAGTTAATATGAGGTATCAAAAACTGATGTGGACGGCTCATGAGGAATAGCACGTGGGGAACAGCACGTGAGCTCTGTCTCACTGCTCACCATGCCCTTCAGGAGCATGGCGATTAGGCTGGGCTCACTGGAGGGCCTTGGACCAGCCTGAGATTTGCCATACCCAAGGTTCTGTCTGAGAGTGGAGATCACCAACTTACAGGGCTATTGGGAGGTCCATGCACCGTTGGTCTCAGCACAACTGGTTCAGGCCTTGGCGGGGGAGCTGTGGGGTGAGGGCAGAGGTCTGGCCCAGGGCAGGCCTGGGGTCTCCACCCAGGCAATGCTGCAAATATTTATCCCGAAGCCTGTTTTCTCAGCTGCAGGAGTACAGTTACAGCTCCCTCTCAAGGGTCTGCCTAGGGTTAAATGGGATAGCATAAGTGCAGGAGCTGGGCTCTGGGGAGGTGTGCAGAGCTGGGCCCTGAGGAGGTGTGCAGGAGCTGGGCCCTGAGGAGGTGTGCAGAGCTGGGCCCTGGGGATGTGTGCAGGAGCTGGGCCCTGAGGAGGTGTGCAGAGTTGGGCTCTGGGGAGGTGTGCAGGAGCTGGGCTCTGGGGAGGTGTGCAGGAGCTGGGCTCTGGGGAGGTGTGCAGGAGCTGGGCTCTGGGGAGGTGTGCAGGAGCTGGGCCCTGGGGAGGTGTGCAGCAAAATGTTTGGGGCTGAGGCAACCTCTTGAGGGATAATGAGAATGACAAGAATCTTTGGGGACGTGAGGAGTACCATATTGGAGATTTTTGATGAGAATGAGCTGGGGAGATGGCTCAGACAGTAAGCGCTTGCCTTATAAGCATGAGGACCTGAGTTTGATCCCAAGGACCCATGTAAGAAGTCTCATGTAGCCCAGGCTGGTCTCAAACTTGATATAAAGCCAAGGATAACTTTGAACTTCTGACCCTCCTGCCTCCAGTTCCTATGTGACATGACAATTCGCATGCATCACCATGCCTTGATCTGAGCTTTAATTCAACAGCCAGGGATGGAGCCCCTACTGTGGTACCCCAGTGCAGTTGTGCCCTGGATGCCGTGCCAGATGACTGGTGCCCACTCTTCAGAAGCTGAGACCTGACACAGGTCTGCCCAGTCCATAGTTTGCAGAGCATAGACGGCCGAGGACAGCTAGGAATGAGACCTACCTAACCCAAACTTCAAACATTATGAAACTTTTAACAAAATGACTCAGTTGAACTTTGCAGGTAACCACATCATGTCACCCAGTCAAAAAGGCTGGACCCAGGTGGAGAAGTGGCTGCTTAGCTTGTAACCTCAGCACTGTGTGGAAAGGAGAGAGGCAGGTGGATGGCTGGGGCTTGCCGGCTGCCAGCTCCAGGTTCAGTGAAAGACCCTGCCTCATGGTCTAGGGTAGAAAGAGATGGAACAGCGCACTCAACCTTCCCCTCTGGCCACCACACATGTGTGTATAGATGCTCACACACACACATCTACACACACACACACTCCATACACTGACACACACACAGTTGGGCATGCTCAGAGACAGACCAAAACCAGGTGCTTCAGTACTGAGATGGGCATATCCAAGTGGAGACCTTACCTGATGTTTTGCAAAGAGCGTGGCTTACCTGGGGAGAAAGGAATGCAGGTTGATTTGGTAGGAAATGACCCACCTCTCCCCCAAAACCCTGCCCATCAGGTGTGACACAAAGGCCCTATGCAGCAGGAAGTGAGTCATTTGATTTCATTTAAGTTTTATAGTCAGCGCGTATTTAACAGCTACTTCTGTTTTTCCAGTGCCTGGCAACTCTACAGACAAAAGCTGGCACATACAGACACAGTTGTGCTCGCGGGTGCGCAACATACACACGTTTGTTTTCTAGCTTCCAAATTTCTCAAGGATTAGGTCATTTTCTTCCCTGGCCAAATGGCTGTCTGCAGGGTGCTGGGCCCCGCCATAAATCGTGCAGCCTGTGATATAAAACACAGCCCTTATTGACAGCCACTGTGCTGGTTGAGCCTACGCTGCCAGCTCGTAAAGCAGAGGCTGTGTCACCCCCACCGCGTAGAGGCAATAAAGGACACTGGGGAATTACCTCCAGCCTCAGCAGCTGGCTGTACCACGGGTCGCCTGCGGCTCTCCCTGCACCTAGTAAAAGAGTTGCATTGAGAAGCATGGAGTGGGACAGCTCCCCCCAAGAAGCCTGGTTCCCCAATAAGGACCACATAAGAGTCAGAGACATCTCTTGTTCCCAGACATCGTCCCGCACAGGCAGATGGACTTTTCCCAAGCCTGGCATGTGTTCAAACCCCCTTCGGTAGCCCATACGCAGGCTGCAGCCAGGCCAGTGATAACACGGGCCTCAGACTTCCTCCACGATTTATCCTGGATACCAGTTGGAACAAGGCTCCCTCTGGGCCTTGTCTTCCGTCCGCATGAGTGCCCCTCCCAGCTTCTCTGTGCTAGGAGAACATTTTCTAGGCTGCCTCAAAGCCTCTTCAACTCTTTTGGTCCCCTGCTTCCTTTCTCTTCTGGGATACAATCTTGACTCCTGTGTTGAGAGTCAGGACAGCCAGCTTTTTTCCTCCTCAGTTCCAACGCCCCGACCTCTTGTACTCTATCTTCATCTCTAGTTCCAACAGGGCACACCCATCCTGCCAAGTACCTCCCCCGTACACTGCCCTCCTGCTAACTCCCAACTTCAGTTACCTCTCACACTCTACTGGGACCCATGTCCTCTTATTGAGAATCGAAGAAATCGTCGCATGCCTCTCTTTCCTTCTGAAGAGCATAACCAAGGGCTGGAAGTGTGGCTCTGTTGGTCCAGTGTTTGTCTTGCACACACAGGACTCTAGGTTCAGTCTTCAGCTTGATCTGACTCAGGTGTGGCACCACCCATCTGCAGTTCCAGCCGGAGGAGCGCGAGTCCCAGGTTATCCTTGACTACACAGGCTACAAAATAGGCACACAAGACCTCACCATCGAAGCCTCTCCTATTGTTCCTTCTCCATCTTGGCAAACTTCTGGAGAGCTCCGTGACCAGCTGCCTTCATTTCCCTCCTCCCAGCTGCCCTGCACACAAGCTCGCTCGGCTCCCATCCCCAGTGAGCTCATTCAGAAGGTGTGAATCACAGTTCTGAAGGCCATCTGTGCTTTCGGGAAAAGCATAGCAGGTAATGGTTTATTTCTTTCTGGTGCTGGAGATCAAACCCAGAGCCTTCCACACATCAGGCAAGTGCTCTACCATGGGTCCCGCACCCACACAGCCCCCAGCTGTTTAAGTAGGGTGGTTATGAGAGCAAAAGCCTGAGAAAGGTATGAGTTGTTTGGCTGTCTGAGGGGAAAGCAGACGATGGGAATGTCCGTGCAAAGGCCCTAAGGCAGCGTTGCTGACCATTTACTTGGCATAGTAATGAGAGTATACAGATCAAATGATGTGAGAAGGTGAGGGCAGGTGATGAAGTCCATAGGTCAGTGAGCCTTCGGACCTGGTTGGGGTGTGGACACTGGGCAGGAAACAGTGTTTGAAGGGATGCTCTGACAGGGAAGAATGGTGGTTCGAGTCCAGGGTGGGGAAGGGAAACAGTGGGGAGAGGTGGATAGAGAGAAGGATGGGAAGTGGAACAGAGTTCTGCAAACCAACTCCCCTATGTGAAAGCCCCGTCCCATCATTTTGGATTGAAGATTTTCATTTCCATGCACATGACAGTACCACGGGATCTGTCTTGTGACTCTATATGAGAGCCTCTAGTACAGAGTGGAGGCTGGGAGGTGGGGGTGGGGATGGTGATGCAAAGGCTGGGGGTGTGTGTAGGGTTCTGGAGTATGGAGATTTCCTGTGGCTGGGATTTAGGATGGGAGAGGAGGGTGTGTGTGTGTGTGTGTGTGTGTGTGTGTGTGTGTTGTGTGTAAGAGAGGGAGACAGAGAGAGAGACAGAGAGAGGCAGAGAGAGACAGAGAGAGACAGAGAGAGGCAGAGAGAGACACACACAGGCAGAGAGGAGGTGCTAAGATGAGGCAGTGGTGGAAGAGGAGGAAGAGGAGCTCAAGGCTCCTGTATCCCATAAGATGAGCCTCTCTGGCTAGTGTCTCCTGCCCTCCTGCAGAAGTTCCTACCTTGGGTTCAGGCCTGAGCCATCTGTCCCTGCTCGCCTCTTCTCTCAGGCCTCATATTTAGACTCTACCATCAGACACTGGGTCTTCTCAAGGCTCTGGAGCATGTCCTGTCTTCTTTGAGGACCCACACAGCCAAGTGATGTTCTCTGTGGTTCCAGGCATTCTATGTAGTACAATGGACATTGTGACCCATGCCATGGCTTCCTGCCATGATGGACTGTGCCCTCAAATTAAGAGTCCACACGAATCCTTCCTTAAGCTGGTTCTTGTCAGGTGCGTTGTCACAGCACATTAACGGGCAATGAGACAGGAACCAGCACACTCCCCAACCACCTCCAGCCCGACTCTTCCTACAGAAGCCATCACTGCATCCTGCTGGGTTCACCCCGAGTGAACTCTTCAGCCTATCACCACTGTCCATTTCTGAGGCCCTGCAGTGGCCTGGGACGGGCTGTAGGGTGGCCTGGGACAGCCTGAGATGGGCTGTGGGTGGCCTGAGACAGTCTTTTATGTCTGTTTCCTCTCTGAAGTTGGTTGGAGTTTCCCAGTATGTGGGCCTTGTTCACAAATCCTTTGTAATGTCAGAAGACACCGTGGGGGACACTGGACTTCCCCTAGCCTCTAAATGGGCTACGACTCTCTCTCTTCAGCCCCTCCTCTGTCTCCCTGAGCCTGTGCTAGCTTTCCTCAGTGACTTGCCTCTACTGTGCTCTGTCCCTCCAGCCTCAGGACCTTTATACAGTCTGTTCCTTTTATCTAGAATGCCCTTCCCCACCATTTCTGTGTGCCCATTACTCAGGCTCAGTGACAGAATCCTTAACGAACTCTTTCTCACACTCTGAGGTGGTCAAGTCTGCCTGGGACGTCACCACATGGCTCACACAAGTTCTGAGGCTAGGCCCTTAAGAGATCTTGCAAACCCAGTATGTCTTCAGTTTTCTGACACCACCATAAGAAGAATCTTGCCCAGGTCACTGATGCTCCTTGGTGACCACACACAGAACAGGACCGTTGAGCCCAGCCTGGAGGCTCTGCTGTTTGGTGAGGACAGGTGTCCCTTGTTTGTCACTGTGAATTTGGGAGGGGTTGATAGCAGCTTTCTATGGCAGGAGATGACCTTCTTGGTTCAGTGTCCGTGACCTGGAAGCATTCATGATGGTTCCTATCCCACAGGTGCTTTCCTTTCCCCAAACATCATCCTAGGCAGAGACACCATCTGAGATAGAAGACAGATGGACAGGTGGACGGAAAGCTGAGGCAGAGAGAGAGATGAAGACATGCTTAAATATGAGATAGGTAAACATGAGCAGACGGGTGAGTGACGGGTGGATGGAAGGTGGAGGAGAGGTAAGTGGGCAGATAGACGAGGGACAGGTGGGTGTATGGATAAACGGAGAGAGGGGTACGTGGACAGAACTGAGGAATGAGCCCAGGGTTTTTGCACTTGCCAGGTAAATCGTATGATAGTTATCAGTACAAAGCAGTCTAGCACTGAGCTAAGTCCCAGACCCCATGCCTAACTTTTTGACATTGCTACATGATCCTGTCATCTGCAAAGTTCACACTCATGAAGCGCGCGCGCATGCGCGCGCACACACACCCCCCCCCACACACCCATCATAATGGTTTAAGTAAATTTATGATTGTGTGCATCATAGCTATCCTGGGATGCATGCAGCCTGTGGGTTCCAGGCTGGACAAGCCTTTCAGAACAGCCATTTTAGTCTCTGATGATGTCTGCTGACCGCCTTCTGTCCCATGCCACCGATCTGTAATTTTACCATCTCCAATTCTGCTGTCTTGATGACGGCCGCTTTATAGGAAGTCTTAAAGCTGCATGTTTAAGGCTCTGGCCCCGCTCTCTGTGCGTGTCTTAATTGAAGCTTTTAGGCTGTTGAGTTTTATGTAGTTATCGATGGGACTGCGTTTAGTGCCGCTTGCTGTTGTCCTTAATTTATTTCCTTCTTTTCTGTTTTGGATTGCTCTTTGTTCCCATGTCCTCCCTTCTTCGGGCTATTTGCAGATTTTATTTTTATTCTGAGGTCAGGTTTCATGTAGCCTGTGGTCTCAGATCTGTTCTGTAGCCAGTAATGACCTTGACTCTCCTGCATCCTGTGCTGGGTTGTGGATGAGCACCACCACGCCAGTTTCATTGGATGATTTTTAGTATTTTGATTACCTGTTGTGTTCTTGCCCAGAATCCCTAGAATAGTCACTTCCCTCCCTAATTGTACAAGGCATCATTACAATCTCCACACTGGGATTCTCATTCTAAAAATATATGTATTTTATCATTTCAAAGACAATGTGACTGTCTAACCTCATATGGGTCACTGGTCTGCCTCTGTTTATGTGATTTTTGCCTTATGACATCTAAAGGTATTGAGAACCTAGTTGGGAAGTGCTGTACTGTGTGTGTTTGTGTATATGTATGTGAGTGTGTTTGTATATGTATGTATGTGTATGTGTGTGTGTATGTATGTATGTATGTATGTATATGGGTATAAGTGTGTGTTTATGTGCGTGTCTGTATATGCATGAATTTGTATATGTATGTATTTGGCTGTTTTTGTCTTCTAGGCTTAGAATAAACTGAGATAGTTCCACAGGATAGAAGGAGGTGGCTATATCAGTCTTGTAGCCCTGCGAGCTTGGAACACACTATGCAGGCCATGAACCCCCAGAACAATGGATGACGCCCTGCCTCTGCCTCCCGAGGGATGGAATTACAGGCATGCATCACCACACCCTGGTCATGCTACTGAATGTGATAGTTACTGGTACTGTCAACTTGACAGGATCCATACTCAGGAGACACACCTCTGGGCATGTCTGGGAGGGAGTTTCCAGATGAGGTTGAGATGGGAAGATGCACCTGAAATATAAATGGCATCACTCAGTGGGCTGGAACCCTGCACCGAGTGAAAAGGAGCATTGAGCCTTCATCCTTCTTTGCTTCCCAGCACTGATTTAATGTAAACCCTTCCTTTCCTGAGCTGCTTTTATCAGGTGGTTTGTCACTCATGCTGTGGTCTTATCACGAGAAAGGCTGGGTGGGAAGATGGAAGGGTGGGTTCCTCCGACATGTGGTGCTCTGATTCTTAGCTATGTTTCCCAGGCAATTGCTTTCTGGCTCAGCTCTGTGATTTGCTTCTGGTTCCTGGTCCAGTCCTGAAGAGGCCTCTTATGTTCTCTCTGTCCTGTTATAATGTCCTTGCCATTAGACGTCCCCAGGGGCAGAGTCAGGCTGTCTTCAGTGGCCACCCAGGTAATTTCACCCACTCTTCCACTTCTGAGCCACATCAGAGCTTCCTGCTGGTCACTGCTTTAAGCTGGCAGTACTGATTAGGCTGAGGTTCACATATGTAGATGGCCATGAATGAGAGATGACTATTCTTATAGATAACACCTAGACTAGGAAATGAAAAAATAAGGAAATTGACTGATGGTTGTAAAAGGGCAAGAAACAACAGTGTCCCATGTGGAGAAACGCTTGGTGAAGATTTTTCTACAAGCTAGGGATGTAGCTCATTGGGTAGACTTCTTGCTTAGCATTCACCATGGGTTTGATCCCTAGTCTTACACAAACTGAGCTTGGTGGCATCTGTCTGTAAACCCAGCATCAGGAGTGAAGGTAGGAGGATCAGAAATCCAAGGCTATCCTCATCTAGACAGTTAATTTGAGGCTATCCTGGGCTCCAGGAGTTCCTGGGTATTTTTGTTTGTTTTGTTTTTGTTTGTTTGCTTGTTTTTTTGGGGGGGGGGGGGGGGTTGAGACAGGGTTTCTCTGTGTAGCCCTGGCTGACCTGGAACTCACTCTGTAGACCAGGCTGACTTCCAGCTCAGAAATCTGCCGACCTCTGACTCCCGAGTGCTGGGATTAAAGGCATGCGCCACCACGGCCCGGCTGTCTTTTTGTTTTTTAAAGATGTCTTGAAGGATGCCTAGAGACCTTCAAGACATAGTCTGTAGCAGGCTGATATGTAACACCACAAGTAAATATATCTTTAGAGAGAGATCACCGAAGGAAATGTGGTATGGCTTTTGAGATAGGCTGACCCAGTGTGTGGGAAACCAATGGGATGTTTGAGAGCGAGCCATGGTCAGCGATTGCCACTGTGGACTGAAAGGCTCCAAGATCACTGGGAGGTGGAGACCCTCAGTCTTAGGGCTAGGGAGATGACTGTCAGGAAGGTGCTTGCCTGTGAATTCTAGGACCGAAGTTCCCAACATGGGACTCACATTAAAAAAAAAAAAAAAAAGAGGCAGACAAGGTGGCACCTGCCTTTAGTTCCAGCACTCAGAAGGCAGACCTCTGAGCTTGGGGCCAGCCTGGTCTACAGCGTGAGCTCCAGGACAGCCAGGCTACACAGAGGAAACCCTGTCTTGAAANAAAACCAACCAACCAATCAAACAAAAATTAAAAATAAATAAATAAACAGCTGGGTGTGATGGCTTGTGCTAATGCCGGCACTGGTGAGGATGAGACAGGTGGCCCTGGGCTCGCTGGCCAGCCAGTTGAGCCTACAGGTCAGTGAAAGACCCAGGACTAAAACAGGAAGTGGACAGTGCCTGAGAAATGAGAGCTTAGGTTGTCCTCTGGCCTCTACACGTGTTGTTTTATTAGAAAGTGCTTTGTTTTAATATTTATTGTAGGTGCATGAGCATTTTGCCTACAGGTATCTGAGTATTTTGTGTGCATGCCTGGTGCTCAAGGAAGTCAGAAGAATACATCGTTTCCATGGAAACGGAGTTACGGATGATTGAGAGCCACTAGGTGGGCTCTGGGAACCCAACCTGGAGCCTCCACAAGAGTGAGATGGTTACATCTGTCTATTTCTCCAGCCCTCTATTTTAACTTTATACATATCCGCGTGTCGCGTGTCTCTGTGTATGCGCACATGCATGACGGTACCCAGAGGTCAGAGGGGAATGTCAGATTTCCCCCAGAGCTAAAGTTACAGTGGTTGTGAACCTTTTTAACATGATTGCTGGGAACTGAACTAGGGTCTCCTGCAAGAGCAACAAGTGCTCTTAATCACTGAGCTATCACTGCAGCCCCCACACGTGTGTATGTGTGTGTGTGTGTGTGTGTGTGTAGGCATGCACACTGCTAGTGTTGATGTGCAGGTCAGAGAACAACCTTGTGTGTTGGGTCTTACCTTCTACCTTGAGAAGGGGTCTCTGGATTTCCTTTCCACTTCACAGGCCAGGCTAGCTGGGGGTTCTGGTTTTGGATTCCATCTCCCCATAGGTATGCTACTACTGTGTCTGGCTTTTATGTGGGTTCTGGGGATTTGAACCAACCAAGCAATATTTCCTCCTTCAGAGGCTAAAGTTGCCCAATCACTGCCCAGGGCTGACTTGTCAATTTGCTAATCCAGGGTTCTCCCTGTCTCCCTGCCTGTAGGCTTTCCCAGGCTCAGGGTTCTAGACACGGCTCCTCTCCCCTGGCCCTTCACCCAAGGCTGCACCCGGGGCTTCCCTTGCCTGCCTGACAATCTCTTTTGCCAGCTTTGGCAGACTGCCCCCTTTCCCACCCTTCACTCTCTTAGGTGACTAATCTCAAGTTCAACCTGATGGATTCTAGGATCATCAGGAATCCAGGAAACAAACCTGTGGGCGTGTCAGTGAGGGATTATTTAGATTGGGTAAACTGTGCCGGAAAGACCTACCTAAACCATGGGCAGCGCCATTGTACTGGCTGGGATCCTAGACTGAATGAAAGACATCCAGCTGACTCTCAGCATCATCTTCCTCTGCTTCCTGACTGTGGATGTCATGTGGCCACACACTTTACGCTCTGCTGTTGTACATTTCCCACAAAGGCAGACTGACTGTATCCTTGAACTTTGACCCAAAATAAACCCTCCCCCCTTAAGTTGCTTTTGTCTGCTGTTTGAGCACAGCATGAGGAAGCAACCAAAACACTCCCAACTCCAAATGGATATCACCACAGAAACCAGAGACTGTACCTGGGTCTGTATTGAGATCTGGCAGACTTCAGCCACATGTCTCAGATGTGCTAAGCTCACTTGTATCCCAGTCTTGGCAAACTGTCTGCCCCCGCCCCAAAGTGACAGAAAGCAAACAGCCAGTAAATGATTTTGAATTAAGCCCGTCTGGGTTAAGGTAGGGTAGTCAGTTTTGACACTGTTATGAAAAAAATACAGCCTAATTTTTGTTCAGATGCACTAAATTTACTGCCTGGATTCTCATTAACTACTGTCAAGGGAAAAGCAGATCGACAAGATAAATTATGAAAAAATTACTTTTAATGTACAAAAAAGACTTATTTACAAGTTGAGCATGTCATCTCAATTTATAGCATGTAGAAAAAGCTAAAAATGTTTGGCAATATAAATTTGGCTGGACCAAATTGGGATTCACCCACAGTCTATTCAGGCAAGACGATGTCTACACAAAATAGATACAGACAGAATGGAAAGCTAGGGTCTATGTCAGGCAATGAGCTCACACCACAAGAGCCAGAGACCCAGGGGCACGACCCAGAGCTGTCATTTGGAGTTGGTCCTGTCTCTGGATTGTAAACAGAGAAGTTTGCTGCCCTGGGACACAGAGGGTCCAGACTCTGTTAAGAAGTTCCTCACCACAACCCAGGTCATGGCCAGAAGGAAGCTCTGATTGGTGAGGTTTGGTTGGCAAAAGTTTCCGTTAACTCAAAGGGACAGGTTTGGGGTGTGCACATGTCTGTGGTGGTGGAGGCATAGGTTCACCCTGCAGTGTGCTCTGACTGACTCTTTTTGGAGTCAGTTTCCACAAGCCATTTCTTATCTGGGGCCAGGCCATACTGGACAAGCACATTCAGTTAAGAGTTCCTCAAAGTCCAAGAATCAATCTCTCCAACCTTCTGCTCAACCACAAACACCGTGCATGTCATCACTGGTCCATGCCCAATAACCTGGAGAGGAGGGTAGAGGTCAGGGGGCCAGAAAGTATGGAGGCTCCAGGTGGTCGCTCAGGGTTGTCTGCTGGCCACCAGCATGGTGTGGAGGAGCCCTGGGCTCTCCCATGGGAGAGTGGTCAGATAGTGCACTAGAGAAATAGGAGTGGGTAAACATGTGACTTCCTTTTCCTGGGGAAGGCAGGCTTCTTCCACCTCGAAGAGGCCCTCTCCATTTCCAGTCCACAGCAACCCAAGGTATGTAGACGCAAGTTTTCTTCCCAGGAAGGGCTTCACTGTACACCTCAGAACACTGTAAACAGGCCAGGAGAGCCCCCCCCCCGCATTGTAAAATACATGTTTTATTAATTCTTTTCCACTCAGGAAATCTGCCAGTCCCACTCTACCTAAGGAAATGGAGATGCTAGCAAGTAACTGAGGAGACTCTATAATATCCCAGGGGATGCACCTTTCTCCTCCGTGGTGAGCAACCTTGGCGAGCTTCATGGAAGAATCCAGGGGAAGCAATAATCCCTTTTCCTCGCAGGTGGCAGAATGGCAAACTCGTCTTCTTGGAGTGCAGGGTATCCAGCATGGTCTCAGATTCAAACCCAGAGTGGATCCCCTCCCCTCTTTGGGCATGTACTTGGAAAGCCCTTGGCCAAAGTTCTCTCTCATTAGCTGAACGAGAGAAGCAAAGGGGGCAGAACCTAGGAATCGCATAAACACCAAAGGCTGGCAAGCATCATGTAAACGAGTTTTTTTGTTTTTTGTTTTTTTTGATAAGACTTTGGGTGTCCTCTCCCCTCCAAAAATAGGCCAAACAGCAGAGAGGATGCCCCTTAATCTTTTCTTAAAATATCTGCAAGAAGACCCATGGGCATGGCCCAGAGCTGTCATTTGGAGCTGGCCATTGCCCAGCCCCTCTCAGATCTAGTTAACACTTTGGGACAATGAAATCAGACTAGACCCTCATATTCCAAGGAGCGAATGTTGCTCAGTCTCCTGTGCCAGGAGCCGGGGCTTCTAGGTCATCATATTTAAAAACTTGTTCTCTTCAGCCAGGCTGGTGAGCATGGAACTCATGTCCCCCACGGCCATGTTGCTGATGCCCGCAGGGATGGAGGGCAGTGTCAAGGAATTCCGGGGTGTGGTGAGGCGTGAGGAATTCTGGGAGAGATTGTGGAGGAGGGTTGGGCTCAGTGCACCAGAAAACAAACTTGAGTGATCACCATCGTCCAAGATGGCATCAAAGTCAATCTGGGGGGGCTCCAGGAGCTGGGAGTCCACAGTGCTGGACACCTGATTGACTCCCGGTGAAGGCAGAGGCTCAGTTTGGATATTGTCTGAGCAAGCTTGTGGTTGTGGCGGCTGGGGCTGCATGGCTGGGCAGCCTCCATTCTGTTCATACATGTGGATCTGGCCATAGTAGTATAGCGTGTTCTGATCTTGTGCCCGCCCTGTGTCCTGAGGTGGCTGAGGAGCTAGGGTTACCACAGTCCCTGCTGGTCCCTTGGGCATAGCTTCTGCTGTCTCTTGGTTAGCTGATGTGACCATGGCTTGGCCAGCAGTCCTGGCATACAACTGCTGTTGCCCAGAACGTACTCCACGGTGACGGCTAGCCGTGTTGGGTTCCGGGGGTGGCCGAGGCTGCATGAGACCAAAGCCCGTGTTCTGCTGGGACTCCATGAAGCTAGGCTGATGGGATGACAGAAGGTTGGAGCCCTGTTGGTAGCTGTCCTGCTGGGGATAGCTCAGGACTGGGTGAGGTTGTGACACTGCAGCCAGGGATGAATTGGGAACCCCAAGCTCCCGCTGATGGCCACTCATGATGGTGGCATTGGGGACAACTTCCATTTGCTGAGGGAGTCCCAGGTGGCTGGGCTTGGCTGCCATATTGCTGCAGGAGGGAGAAAACTGGTTCAGAGATGCGCTGACAACGTTTGGACTCAGCTGGGGGTGGGCCTGGCTGTAGCTGGCCTGCGGGCTCATGGCCGCACTCATACCCAGGCACTGACTGCCTGCAGCTGGCTGCCGAGGCTGTTGTGTGTAGCTCCCTCTTGATGCAGAGGGGGCTCCTCGAAGCTGTAGGTGCGGTTGGGTGCTGTCTAGACCTCCGGAGCTGCTCTGCACAGATTGTGGATTATATCCTGGATACTGGCCAAAGGCCGGCTTCTGTTGAACCACAGCCAGGTTGCTGTGAGGGAAAGGAGGCTTCACCTGGGTAGGTAGGGCATCCACGGTGCCAGAACTCACCTCATTCCACTGCACAGGCATGTTGCTCTTGTTGAGGTTGGAGGAGGGGCTGTAGCTCAGCTGGCAGCCCCCAAGTCCAGGAGCAGAAGGGCCCATGTTGGAGTCGGCAGCTGCTAGCCTGCGGTGGCCTTGTAGCACCGGACTGGGCAGTTTAGAGTTCTCGGGGAAGCCAGTACCTTCTGTGGGATACCCCTGCCGAGTGCCGTCATCCAAGGTACCACCGGTGTGAGCCTTGATATACTGGACCACATCATCCGGGAGCACCAGGTCATCCTCCACCAGCCCCAGGTCGCACTCTAGCCCTGGACCGTCTACCCCAGCAGCCACGGCCTCCATCACCACGTTCTCATTGATGCTAGGGGGTCTGGGAGAGTAGGCGTTGCGGGTCAGGTTGCTGTCTATGCTGGGGTGGCTCTGTACGTGCAGGCCACGCCGATCAGCGCAGGGTGGCAGTGAACCTGGATTCATGTTGTGGGTACTATGGAAACGTTGCACTCGAGGCAGAATAAGGGGGTCAGGGCGCCGCACAGGGTCGCTGGCCCGCCGTGTGCTGCTGTTTGGCCCCTCGTGGGGGAAGGCAGGAGCCGCACCTACGTAGCCATGGCCATGACCATGACCGTGGCTATAGGTAGGCCCATCGCTGCCACGCCGTGGCCCCAGTGGATGTGGGCAGGCGCCAGGCAGTGCACGCTCAGGAGCATCCAGTAACGCTAGGCGGGTACGAAGGCTTACGCGATCGAGGCCCGGCAGTGGCGTGGGTGGTGGTCCACCTGTAGCCGCTGCGTACTTGGCACGCAGGTTGTACTGCTGTGCAGGTGTGAGGTTGAGCAGCCCTGGGCCACCGCCGCTGCACTGGCTGGCCTCACTGGAGCGCCGAGAGGCATCTGTGGAGATGGGGTCATAGGAGTCCGCTGAGCTGGCGTTGTGTGGGCGTAGGCCACCGAGAGGCGAAGCCTCGCTGGAGCGACGGCTGGAGAAGTATGGGGAGATGCCAGAGGAGCGGCGGCTCACAGTGTAGGCCGAGCTCATGGTGCTAGTGGAGCTGTCCCTTCGTTCCTGCAGCTGGCTCAGCATCGTCACTTCGGTCAGCTCTGGTAGCCGCTGGCTGGGCAGCAGTCCCGCTGGTCCACCGCCCCCAGTATTGTTGAAGTTTTCCAGGACAGATCCTAGGGAAAAACAGAAGGTCACAGGAAGCCAAGGGCTGTGCTCCACAGAACTCAGACTCCCTGAGCTGTTCCCCAAAACTATAGGATCATCTACATCTTGTCTAGTAGAGGTAGTAGAACTAGTAACCAGTTCCTCTATCACCCTCCTTGACCAGACTGATCCTGGAGCCCTATCACAAGGCCAGGTACACAGCAGGCACTCTATAGTAGAAGAGTTCTGGGTTTAAGAAAGGAAGATGGAAACCAGGTGAGGTGGCACACATAATCCCAGCACTTGGGAGGCAGAGGCAGGCAGATCTCTGAGCCCAGCCTAGTCTACAAAATGAGTTCCAGGACAGCCAGAGCAGCACAGAGAAACCACCCCAGTTTCTTTAGCTATATATAAAATTCATCTGTACCTATGGGATTACTGACAGCAGGGCTCAGGAGGGCCCTGGCTTGAAGACTCAAGGCCTTAGATATCCCGGGTTGGCCTGTAACCAAAGATGACCTTGAACCTCTGATCCTCCTGCTTCTACCTTTTGAGTGCTGGAGTTACGGGAGTGCACCACCACTCGCTGTTGAGTTGGTACTGAGAATTGAACTTAGGGCCATGTGTGTATGAGGTTAACACTCCACCAACTGAGCTATGCATCTAGCATTTGGTTTGTTTTGAGGCAGGGTCTCTCTATACTGTATAGACTGATCTTAGAGTAGGCAGAGGAGAAGTGAGCCCAAGATTGCAGAGGCCAATCGAGGCCTCTCATAGCACTTCAGGGCTGAGACGGGTGGTCACATTCCCGATGAACAGTCATGACCTGAGTGCAGGCAGCTGTCTGCAATCCAAGAGATCCCAGACGTGCAATGTTCACAGACTCGTGGCAGGAATCCTTCTAACAATGGGGCTCGTGGTGTGCCAATGTACACCACCATAGGGGGTCAGCCTGGTGTCTATGTGCCCAACAGCACTCCAGAGATGCTCTTGGAGATAAAAGAACCTGCTGGACACAAGGCTACCTCCTCTGAGAAGCCCCCTGCCCGTTCCCCATGGAAGGTACCTCCTCAGTACATCAGTAACCCAGCTCTGTGATGCTTTGGTGTTCTGTGGCTTGCTCTGCATGTGACTCTGACCCTGAGTCTTTTGGGACAGCAAGCATACTGCCCTTCTTTCTGTAAGCCTTTGCCTTGATGCCTTAAATGCTGAATGGCTAGATAAGGAAGGAGCCACAGCCTATGTTTAGGGGCTGACAGCAGCACGCAGCATGAAGAACAGCATGCACACTGGAGCTGCACAGACCTGAGCTAAGTCACCCTTGCTGCTGGGTTTGATTAAGGTACCTTCACCTCTCTGAGCCTGTTTCCTTTTCATGCTGCACAAGGTAGGGCTGAAGCAGGCAAGTGTATGGATGGCTTAGTAGTCGGGCATCACTTGGATCACAGCACACACGCTCCTTTGCCAGGAGAGTGTCTCTACACTTGCAGCTTGCCCTCCACTGAGCTTCTTCCATACCCCTCTCCAAACAAAAGAACCCGGTCACTTTGATCTCTCTCCCTCCCTACCAACCCTTAGGTACCTTTAGAGGCCAGACATACAACCTACAATCAATGAACCAGGTTGATCCAGCTTGAACTTGTTTGGGGTACTCATGCAGTAACATAAACTATATCCTTTGAATGAACTTTTAGGGAGAATTTCCCCCCCCCCCCCATTTATCATGTTATACTTGTGTATGAGGAGGTGTGCATATGGTTAAAATTAGGGCATGTCCAAAGAAGTAAGGCTTATGTAACCTAATAACCTAAGGCTGTCAATCAAACACAAAGCATCATTCACACCTTGCCCTTAGCAACCAGCTCTTCCTCTTCCTAGATTTCCTAGAGGAAGCCCGGGGAAACACCCAGGAATCGTAAGCTTGTAAACCGGCATGTGCTCATGCTTTGTTCGATTCTGAATAAAACTTTTCTCTGCTTTGCTATTTTTGTGGGCTTCTTCAGTTCTTTGATTGAATAAGACACCAAGAACTTGGAAGCATCTGATCCGCCTCGTTGTGGGCAGCCAGTCAGACTGTGTGTGGAGCCGGGAGGAAACAGTCCCAGGCTCTCTCCCACTGGGTCTGTACCACCTCACTCACCATTGGCTGGAAGGGGAGGCAGCTTGGTGTTGCGGGTGTGTGGAGCTGGGCCGGCCCATGAGCAGGAATCCTTTAGTGACTTGAGCTTCTCTCTCTTCAGCTGCTCAAAGCGATGCATGGTGGTCATGTGTTTGCGCAGCTGCAGGCCACCAGTGGAGGGTGCAGCCAGGGCTGAGGTGTCAGCTCCTGGAGACGTGTCATCCAGTGCTGTCAGGTCTCCCAGACTCCCGGGCCCTGTCCCGGGCATCTCCATGCCACTGTCATTGTTGGGGGCACTGCCCAGGGGAGAGGGCTCGCTGCTACAGGATGACTGGGCTCCGGGGCTGGACTGACACAGCTGTAGGGACAAGGTAGAAGACACAGGGTCAGAGGGCGTGAGAAGTCGCCCGGTCCTGTAAACATTTCCACACTCCTACCATGCTCTGCGTGCTTAGACAGGGGCATGAGGAAGCAGGGAACTGCTTTAGAGAGGCACTTGCAACCCGTCCCTTGTGTGCCTGCCTGTGTAAGGCCATTACGTCTAACCATGTCCCTTTTCCCCAACTATGAGTCTGACCAAGACTGCCTTCCATAGAGCAGCACGTGCAAGGATTTGTCGTATTGCAGGTAGAAGGTGGCTAAGTTCATCCAGAGAGAAGGTATTGAACCCAGCATGGCTGGCATGCCCTCAGTGAAGTGAGGGATAACAGAGCTCTGGTGACGTGTTGGCCAGCTGCCTTCTACTGCACAGGGTACAGGCAGGTGCTCACGAAGACAAAGAGTAGGGGGAGCAGGGAACTCTGGGGTGTGGCCATTGCTTGCATGGCCACTCCAAACTGGCATGTTAGCTAGCTTTACCTATCAACCTGACACAAGCTAGATTCACCTGGGAAGAGATCCTTAATAAGGAATCTGTGTGAATCAATATCTCTCTCTCTCTCTCTCTCTCTCTCTCTCTCTCTCTCTCTCTCTCTCTCTCTNCTCTGTCTCTCTGTCTGTCTCTGTCTCTCTCTGTGTGTCTGTCTCTGTCTCTCTCTCTCTCTGTCTGTCTCTGTCTCTGTCTCTGTCTCTCTCTCTCTCTGGGAAGACCTACGCAGAATGTGGGTGGCAGGGGCTGTGTGTGTTCTGGACAGTCTAAGAGTGAAGCTGAGCGAAGCAGCCGACAATGACACATCTATTCTCTTTGCTAGGGACTGTGGATGTGATGTGCCTAGCTGCTTGAGTTCCTGCCTTGATTTCCCCTGAAACGGTGGGTAGGAATGTGAACTGTAACTCAAATCCTCACCTCATGCTTGCCCTGCCCTGCTTTTTCTCAGGGTCTTTACCATAGCAACAGAAGTGAAACTAGACTATTTGGCTCTCCCTCTGGGCTGGGCTGGGGCAGGCAGACAGACAAGGAACACCACAGAACTCTACAACACCCGGTGCTGCCTGAGGTCTGGGCTGGGAAGCAAATTCTGTATGCAGTAGTTTGAGGCTCATCTCTGGGTCAGATGATTTCCTTCTTCCTTGGGAAGATGCAGTAGCGCTACACTCTGAGATTAGCAGAGACAGTCCCAACAAGCAGGAAACTCCAGTCTTCACCATGGTGCCCTTCACAAGTCTTTGCTCCATCTAGTGCAGACACACCCCTGCTCTCCCTTGATCTCCACACCTCACCCCTACCCTCCCTTCTTCCCCGTACCTGCCAGCCTCACTCTTGCCGTCTACCTCCACCTATTCCCACAGCGCCACCCGATACTTGTCTCTCCAAAAGCCAGTTCAACCTCTGCCCAGCCAGGAGCACTAGACAGCACCCAGCCCACCCTCTCTCCCTGGACGCTCCCACCCCCACCCCGTTCCTCTGCTCACCTCAGTAGCGTCTATCCTTAGGGGAGGTACAGTTGGGAAAAAGAGGTGGAGACAAAGAACAGGTGGTTAGAACAGAAGGAGCACAGGGTAGAGTGGGGAGGACACAGACAGGGACAGAGGGCTGGGGACCCACAGTGGCACCCGGGTACTGGAGAAGAGGCAATTGCATCCTGTGCAGACTGGCCTGGAGGAAGGGCGTCTCTCAGTCTCAGCCTCAGCCTCAGTTGCCCAGCAGGAGCTGGGTCAGAGAAGGTGAAGGAAACAAGACAGGATTCATGAGGGGGTGCAAGGTGATAAATGAGGAGAGCTGAGCTGCAGTGAGATGGGCATCGTTTTGTTCTGAGAAGGGGATGCTCTAGCAGGACCCTCAAGAGGAGGTTGGGCTTCTGGGCCTCGTGTAGAACTGAGCTCTGCCAGCTGGGCACCCAGCTCTGTCTTACCCCGGAGCTCTCTGTCTTGATGGCTTTGATATGTAGGCAGTCCTCCACAGTGTGGCTGGTGCTACTGGCCTCCACACTCTCCTCAGGTCCCCGGCCACCTGGCTCAGCGCTGGCCTCATTGTCCCCATTCTCCTTGAGCAGTGGAGCACGGACGTGCACATCATTACGCTGTTTCTTGGTGACATGGGCGTCTGGCCCATGGACGGTCTTCACATGCTTGCGCAGTGAGCTGGGGTCTGTGTACCTCTTGGTGCAGCCTGGGATCTTGCAGATGTAGGGTTTCTAGGAAGAGAGCCAGGCCTGTGTTATGGACGGGGACCCAAGGACAAACTCTGAATGGGTGCTATAGCTGTTCTGAAACCATTCCATGTTCCCTGGCTTCCCTGGAGCAGGGGCAAGTGCTCTAACACATTCACAGCCTGTGGGTTGAGTGCACCAGGTCAAGTCCGTAAGGGCCTGGCCTTCCATCTGCCTTGTATACTACCCTTTGCAGGGGGGATTACAGTGTCAAAAGAACTGCCTAAAGAGGCTGGTGACATAGATCAGAAGGAGCATGGGAAAGACTCACGTGCTCCCGGGAACTAAGACAGGGATGTCAGTCTCATTAGACCTCAGCAGATAGTTCTTAGCAGTTCTTAGTCCTTAGCAGATAGGACCAAGAAAACTTTTAGTCACCTGGTCACTTGAGGCACACCTGAGCATCCGAATATCTTGTTTCTGTCCTAGTCTTGCACACACTCAAATCTACAGACACAAACCACCACCTAATGTCCCTAACCCTGCACATATCTTCACACATATATAACATACATACACATATGCACATATACATACAAACCACCCTCATTCATATCCACACAAACATGGATATACCTACAAACCCACACTCGGCCCCATATACACTACATATATGCACCCCACCACACACATGCAAATGCACAACACACATGTAAATACCTCCATACATGTATGCATGCTCCTATATCTACGCGAGCGTCAAGTAGTTATACACATGAACACCTTTCATCTGCACTGACATATGTACCATGTACACACACACACACACACACACACACACACACACACACACACACGTACACGCCAATCTTTTAATCCAAGCATATGTAACATACCTTACTCCCACATCTATATATCTGCATATAGATACACACATGTCCCCACATCATCTACCTGCATAAGTGCACACATACCTATCTGCAGGAGCCACCCCCCCCCCAAGGATGGCTTCAGTCTGAAGAGACCCCAAGGCACCCAGAGTCCTTTGGGAATGCCTCTCACTTCTAACATGCACTGAAGCAAGGTCTCTTTTGGAACAAAGTGCATCTAAGCTGTTAGAAATATTCCTTCTCCCAGGGCTGGAGAGATTGGTCAGTGGTTTAGAGCACTAATTCTTGCAGAGGACCTGGGTTCAACTCCAAGTTTCTATATGGTGTCTCGAAGCTGTCTGTAACTTTAGTTCCAAGGGATCTGACCTGCCTCTTCTGGCTAGGCACATGCACGATCCAAAATATTCACACGCACACACACACACACACACACACACACACACACACACACACACACACACACACTGTTCTATCTTTGGTCTGCCTGAATACAGAGATTGCATAACTGAGCAGGGACTAGGGAGTCCTGTTGTGTTCCCTCTCTCTTGGCCCTGTCTAGGGGCTCCACTTGCTCCGGGCAGACAGTCGATGGCCTAGTGGAGCCCAGGCAGCACTGGCCTCCGCAGCAGGAGTTGCCTGCCACATATGCCATGCACCTGTAACACTAGGGCAGCTGTTCTGTAGGGGCACACCTACTTGTGGGTAAAGTAATGGCCCAGGATGGTCTCATAGCTTCAGAGTGGCCAGCAGGCCTGCCAGTAGGCCTGTGACACCACCGAAGGTTGTGTCCCCTCTGAGTGTTGGTTTCCTTATCTGCAGCAGAATCCCTTCAGTGGCTAGAGAAGCAGGCGGGGGAGGGGCGCCTGGCATGTGGTTTGTGCAGGTTAGCTGTTTAGAGTCATGTGGGCAGAGAGTCTCAGTGAGAGACTGTTTTGGACTGACCTGTGGACAGGGTATCTCTTAGGACATGCTCAGAACCCTGAGGCCAGAGCTCTCTTTGGCATCATGCACCTTGACTTTTGAGAAGGGGCTCCCATTGTCCTGGATCATGCTAAGCTAGACTGGTTGACCAGCAAACCCCAGGGATCTGTCTGTCTCCAGCTCCCCAGCACTGGGATTAGAAGAAAGCACCACTACATCCAGCATTAAGGCCATTCTGTTTTTATCTCAGTTCCTGCAGACCTCGTGGTGGCATCTGTAATGGTTATACATCCAGCATTAAGGCCATTCTGTTTTTATCTCAGTTCCTGCAGATCTCGTGGTGGCATCTGTAATGGTTACAGACACAAGGGAACTGAGGTACAGAGAGTCTCAGTGTGCTAAAGGAACTTTATGGAGCACCTGATACAAGGGGGAGAGGCTGTGTGTGGTACATAGAGGGAGACCCGCTGGCATGCAG
The DNA here is from genome assembly GCF_900095145.1 of Mus pahari. Lineage (NCBI taxonomy): Eukaryota > Metazoa > Chordata > Mammalia > Rodentia > Muridae > Mus > Mus pahari. Next base: position 93,740,833 of record NC_034594.1, read on the forward strand.
AACTTGCGTAAGGAGTGTGGCTGGTGGGGGAGGGGTACCTGCATATGGTTTGTGATGGTAAGCTTTACCTTATTAGAATTATGTGGGCAGAGAGTCTCAGTGGGAGATTGTTTTGGTCTGGCTTGTGGACAAGTTTATTGGGTATTGTCTTAATTAAGCTGATTGATATTGGAAGACCCAGCCCACTGTGGGCAGACCATTCCCTAAGCAGGAGGTTGTGAACTGTATGAAAAGAGAAATGGAACCTAGTACAAGAAATCAAGCAAGTAAGCATGCATGCATTCATTTTGCTCTTGAAGAATATGATTAACTGAAGTTCCTGACCTGACTTCCCCACAAGACCGTAACCTGGAATTCTAAGTTGAAGTGAATTCCTTTCTCTCCAAGTTGCTTTTTGTCAGGTTTTTTTACCACAGCAATAGAAATGAAACTAGAACACGGTTATCCACTAGTCAAGGGTGATGCATTTACACATGCCAGGGCTTCTGTATATATTTCTGCATATCGCAGCCATGCGTACCTCATTGGAGTGAGTGCGGTTCTGGTGCTTGGCGCGGTCCGAGGCATTGGAGAAGGCCTTGTTACAGCCTTCATGTTCACACACATATGGCTTCTCCCCTGTGTGCGAACGCAGGTGTGTCTTCAGGTTCTCCAGGCGAGAGTAGGCCTTGGAGCAGCCTTCGAACTGGAAAGAGGTGGACTGGTCAGATAGGACACTCCAGATGCACGTCAGTCAGCTAGACCCAGGGGCTCCCCTGCATCTCCTTCCCTGCCTCCCCACCCCCCGTGGCACACATTCCCACTTGTGCACCCCAAAGCATGTGTTTTAGTAATGACAGTTACTCTCTCTTCTAGAAAATACTGAAAGGGCTGCAGTGTAAAAGTAACTCAGATGCATCAAAGTCCTTGGTGGGAGAGCTTTACTGTGAAATACAGGAGCATGCATGTATGTGTGTATTTGTGATATTTATATAAACAAAAGCACACATTTATAAGATATCCAGTTCTTCACTATTTTATATACCCGTCCGAAGCATATGAAAGTTTGCATTTCTCCATAGTCTAGGTCTTTTTTTTTTTAATTTTGGTTTTTCGAGACAGGGTTTCTCTGTATAGCCCTGGCTGTCCTGGAACTCACTTTGTAGACCAGGCTGGCCTCGAACTCAGAAATCCGCCTGCCCCTGCCTCCCAAGTGCTGGGATTAAAGGCATGCGCCACTACGCCCAGTTCCATAGTCTCCAGGTCTTATTATCTTATTATTAACTGTCTTTTGTTTTGAAAGACCTTTTTTTAATTCTATGTGTACAGGTTCTTTGTTTGTATGTATGTCTGCACATTACATGTGTGCTTGGTGTCCAAAGAGTCAAAAGAGGTTGTCTGAACCTGAAGTTCCAGATGGTTGGAAGCCAACATGTCGATGCCAGGAATTGAACCTGGATCCTTGGGAGGAACAGCGAATGCTCTGAAATGCTGAGCCATCTCTCCAGTTCCTGTTTTGTTTTTATTTTTGAGACAGGATCTCATAGAGCCCAGGCTGAAACTCAGTGTGGCTAAGGATGGCCTTGAATGTCTGACCTTCCTGTCTCCACATCCCAAGCGCTTGGGTTATAAGCACGCACTACCACCTCAGTGTATGTGGCCTGGGGATGGAAGTCAGGGCTCACACATGCCAGGCCGGCACTCTTACCGGCTGAGCTATGCTTATCTCTACTCCTGCCAAACTCTCATAAGAACCAGAGCAGGAGAGTGGGCTAAGCCACTGTGACCATGGGTTAGGCAATCATTTCTTAGATTTGGCAGCTAAAAATTGGATTTCGCTAAATTAAGCTTTTGTGCTTCAAAGGAAATCAAGAAAGTGAAGACAACACACAGAATTGAAAAAAATATTTGCAAAAACTGTATGATTGATAATGATCTGGAACAAAAATAATTCTTATAACCAAGCAACAAAATGACAAGTATTGATTCCCAAAGAAGTTGTACAAATAGGGGCTGGGGGGACAGCTCTGTGGATAAAGGGTCTTGCTGCAAACCCTGATGCCTGGATGTGTCTCTGGGACACACATGACAGGAGAAAAGGTTCTGACAAGCTCTTCTCTGACTTTATTTCTCCCCCTTCTCCTCCTCTGCTATATAAATAAATGTAATTAAGATGTTTTCAAGTGTTCAAATAGCCAGTTCATTATCATTGGTCATTAGACAGCACTAACCAAGACCATAACGAAGAGAAAGGGGTCAAGGGACATAGGGCCCAGCAGTGTCCAAGCGTCTCTGCAGGGGGAGGAGGCTCACCGTGCACTTGTGTGGCTTCTCACCCGTGTGTCTGCGCATGTGAACGACCAGCATGTACTGGGCCTTGAAGGGTTTCTGCTCTCTCGTGCAGGCCTGCCAGCGGCACACGAACTCCTTCTTCTCTCCATGGATGTGCTCATTGTTGATATGCTGGAGGGAGGGAAGACAAGGCAGGGTGGGAAGGTGAGCGCGGCTCACTCTCTCCAGCTGGGTCCATCCCGTGTGCAGAGCCCCTCCTCACACAGACCACCTCCTGCCCTCAGGGGACCACCAGCCTACATCAAAGCCGCTACCCTGGGACCCACGTAGCACCCGCCTTGGTGAGGAGCATTGCAGTGGCTGTGTATCTGTGTGTGTGGGGGGGGATGGGGGTTATGTGTGCACCCAGGCGCAAGCTTGAGTACGCATGCATTCTTCTATGTGTACACAGCACATATGTGGGTGGGGCTGAGGACAGCTGCTGGGTCCCTCATGGCCTTGGTGGGGGTGTAATGACACGGCTCCTGCCCCTGGGACAGGGCCAACAGGGCATTGGGGGGGGGGTGTATAGCTCAATGGTAGAATGCTTGTCTATCACTCATGAGACCCTGGATCCAACCCCTCCCAAATACTTCTGTGTGATATACGAGTGTGTACATGTTTGTATGTATATGTGCTTGTGTCTACAGGTGTGCATAGAGGCCAGAGGTCAACACAGGGTGTCACCCTATCACTTTCCACCTAGATTCTTTGAGACAGGGTCTCTCGGTTCTCCTGGGTTTACTAATTCAGCAAGATCAAATAGCCAAGTGGGCTTCAGGGAGCCTTTGTGTGCGCCTCCGCAGTGCTGGGATTATAGACATGCACCACTGCACTCGGCTTTTTATGTGCCTGTCGGGGATCCGAACTCGGGTCTTTAGGCTTGAATGACAGGCACTTGTCCCAACTGAGCTATCTCTCTGGCTCCTCCTCTAAGTTTACTGATGATTAAAGGAGCCTACACATCCAGTTGAAGCTCAGGGCCTGACCTGTGTGGACATGGTGACTATGGGGTTGCTCCTGATGTACAAGCATCAGGTGCCGGCTAAGTGTGCAGTGAAGCAGACATACTGATCCTCTGGCTTGTGAGATGTATAAAGGAGGTATCCTATCAGCAGAAAATAGAGCTTCCTCAGCTCCGTTTTTTTGAGGGAGGCTAGAGCTAGATCCTGACTCTCAGCTTTGGGCTCTAGGCACAGTGCCGGACTGACCCTGGGGCTAAACAGCCCTAATGAGTGAGGCGGGTCAGCCAAGGTCACAGCAAAGCCACAGCCTGACTTTTGCCTCTGTATTTTTACAAGATGCTCCGGGAAAAAGTGAACCCGTGAGCTGTAGTCTCTCCCAGACAAATACATTTGCCATCTACACTGCTATCCAGGAGCTGAGTAATAGGTTCTGGCAGCACCATGCCCTAGAAGAGGAAAGGCCACTGGCCCGATGCCCTGTGCAGCATCCCAGCTGTCAGCACAGATACCACCACCTTGGGAGCCTGTAAGACAGCAAGCAGCTCTTTGAACGTCCAGAAAAATCTTCTCCTATCAGCCTCCCTTTCCATTCACAAAGCCTTTCAAATGAGAAAAATGCTTCCTGACTACGCCTTTCATTTTTTTTCTTATTGGTTTACTTAGCGACAAATTGTTAATAATGGACGGGGAGTCTGGCTTGCCATCCATCTTCCCAGAGAGCAGAGAGGCAGTGCTAGGCAAAGGCAGGTCCTCTTTGTAGAGCAGCCTTCTCTTTCCAGGGCCAGGTAGGTGTGATCCCCTAGGGCCACAGAAATATCCCTCAAGCAGTCCTCCTCAGGTCGCGGCAGGAATCTAACTAGGGGATCCTGTCCACTGGGTACTGGGGCAGAGACTCTCACTGGTCTGGAACTCATCAGGCCGGCTAGGGTGTTGACATGCGTCTTTCTTGGCCGCCTCACCAGTACTAGGATTAAAGGCATCTGACACCACCCTCAGCCCCTTTGTAAAGGGTTCTTAGGAGCTGGAGCCAGGTCTTCCAAGCACTTTGTCCACTGAGCGGTCTCCCAACCATGGAGCACATCTTTTTACATTGTCACCTCTGTATTTTTGCTCGAGTCTACTCCTAGCCCAAGCATTGTGCCCGTTTCTCCAACGTGAGTGCTTAAACCTGCAACGCACAGTTCTGATTGCTACCTCTGCCTTCGCTTGCTGCAAAGAGGTTGGAAATATAGATTCAAGTTCTAGAATGAACTTCATGTGCACGTGGATGGCAGTTCAGAGCACTCAGTTTTGCTGTGCACCTCCTGTGGTGTGTGTGTGTGTGTGTGTGTGTGTGTGTGTGTGTTCTTCATTATTCCTTCCCCTTATTCTCACACTTCTGTATTTTCTTGGATCTTCACGTATACTACATATATGTTTGGGGTAGGGTGAGGGGCCTCCAAGGCGCCTGGTCACCATACCTCCCATTTTCTAGGGGTGGGGCTCCCCCTTCAGCCCCTTTGAAACACAGGCCTTGGAAGGCTCTAGGCCCATTGTGGTTGGGGCTCTGCATTCCCAGGTGGGGGCTGGCGACAGAGGCTTACATGCACCAGCTGCTCCTGTGTGTCATATTCCTTGGTGCAGTCTGCCCAGTGGCAGTTGGTCTCGTAGATGACCACCTCGGCCTCCTGCTTACAGTCATCCCTGTCCAGGTCTTCCTTGAGATCGGCCAGCTGCTCCTAGGATAGGAAAGAGCATATCCACATGAGCCAGGCCTGGTAGCCTGGTCCTGAGGCTAGGCTGAGATTAAACTCAAGGGTTCATACCAAGGGCCTATGACTGCGCACGTGTGCATACACATGCACACATACAGTATATGTACTTACGCGCACACACACATACACGCATATGTACACAATGCATGCATACATCTATACACATACAACATAGGCACACAGAATCACACTCCACAGCCTTTGCCTCTTTCCTCAGCCCAGCATAAGGGAACCCCTTGCCACAGGCAACTGTCTTGGGCCCTTCCTGCTCTCTGGTCATCATGAAGAGATTCTAACCAGCACTGCTCCCTGCTCCCCACCCCCCATTTGCAAGTGGGAGAAAAGAATGTGGGTTTGGTTTCTGTTGTGGGTATCTGAGGTGAGCCCCACAATCACTGGTGATGTGGAGATGGAAACTCCGTTAAGTGTTTGGGGTCCCTGCCTGGAGAACCACCCCCCCTCCAAGTCTTTTTCCTTCCAAATACTTTTTGTCACACTGTTTCTTCTTTCTCCAGTGCACTATGGGCACTTGGCTCACATCAGCCCAGTGCCAGCATCTGCCAAGTGCTCTGCAGAGAGAACGCACACCCCTTAGACCCTGAGCACGCTTCCCTGCCTCAGCCCTCCTTCGCTCCTGCATCACAGCTAGGGAATCTGAAGCTCAGGGAGATGTAGCTTCTCCTCTCCACGGCCGATATGGGGTCTGGAGTCACTTAGATATGGTCTTGAGTCTTCATTCCTATTAAAGGAGCCTCAAGGGAGGGACTGTCTAGATCGGAATGGCCTGTGGGCCTGCTTGGGGGATTGTCTTGATAATTGATGCAGCAGGACCTGCGGGTGGCACCATGCTCCATAGGAAAGCTAGCTGAGCATGAACCAGCAGGCAACGCCGCCACCCATGGCTTCTGCCTTGAGTTCCTGTCCTGGCTTGCCTCGGGGATGGACCTAACCTGGAAGTGTAAGGCAACGAACCCCTTTCTCTCCTACTTGCTTTTGGCCAGAGTGTCTTTTACAGTGAGGTCACAGGAATGGACCACTCATTCGACCACATTACTGTTAGGAGGCTATGTCAAAGTTGAAGCTTAAAGAAACAGCCTTAGGTCACAGTGGACCTGCCTGGAATGGGGGTTCTCCAGGCTGGGAGGCGAGGTCCAGGCCCGTGAAGTCGAGTGTGGACAATCCAGTGTTTAACAGGTCCCAGGGACTCTGGGAGCCAAAGTACGGCCAGAAGATATGTTACAAAGACAGTTCACCTTCTTTTTTTATTTTATTTTTTTTGAGACAGTTTCTCTGTATAACCCTGGCTATCACATACCTCACTGTATAGACCAGGCTGGCCTTGAACTCAGAGATTCTGCTTCTGCCTCCCAAGTAGGGTGCTGGGATTAAAGGCATATGCCACCCGGCCATGTTCAACTTATTTTTAAAAACAGCAGGAATGTATCCCGACTCTCCTGGGTTGTGGCTTTAGATCAAGAGCATTTGCCCAACACACCAGGTTTAATCCCCTGTGCTGCAAACCAGGAAAACAGGCAGAAGGAAGAGCTTCAGGGGAACAAGGACACTGCTGGCTAACCCCTGTTAGGCTCTCTGCCAGGTTAAGGACTGGGGTGTCCACTGGCACCGTCACTCACGAACAGCAAGCTCATCTCAGAACTGCAACATTTCCCATGGTGGCCCACAGACACAGGCACTCTCAGGTATTGCCACCACCTCTTCCAAAAGGGACCCCGGTTTCACCATCAGGGACCCTCTGAACAAGCGCCCTGGCTGTGCTGAGAACAACACTGCTGCAATGTCGATGTAAGCAACCTCTGCACTGAGGTCAGTCGGAACACCTCACTTCCGGGTAGCCAGCAGCCAGCGGCTGATGAGATCAGAATGTAGAAGAGGTCTCCTAGTGCCCACAGGGCGACAGACGAACATCTGGGATTATCTTCACTACACATACACTGCAGGCTCTGCTCATTGCAGACCAGCTGGCCCAGCGGTGGGCTGCCCCAAGGCCAAGGCAAGAATCCTCCCAGTCTGCGATTTGAGGGCTTCAGCAGAAAGCACCATTACCACACTGTCCTTTCTGCCAAAAGGGAGGCAAGTGAACCACACATGGAACGGCATGGACCGACTCTGAGGGAAGGCCTCCTGCAGTGCCTGTGAAATGACTGCCTTCCTGGGCTCCCATCCCTCACTTGAGATGGATTCATATGAGAGGGATTCATAGAGCCCCAGCCTTGCAATACTAATGCTGCCAAGGCTGGCCTCCACCTTCAGGGCTGGGATCCTAGGAACGTACCACCATGCCCAGTTTGCTTTCATGGTTTCTCTCTCTGCATGTTACTGGTACACAGGAAGGTTACTGATTTCTGTGTGTTCATTCTGTATCCTGCCGTTTTGCTGCAAGTGGTTTTCAACTTGGAGAGTTTTCCAGTGGAGTGTTAGGGGCTCATCCATGTCATCTGCTAATAAGGATGTCCTGACCCCTTCCCTTCCTATTTGTATCCCATGTATTCCCCCTGCCATAAGCTCATGTGCTCACTGAAACTCTAAGCACTGTGCTGAACAAGTGTGGGGAAAGCGGACACCCGTGTCTTCCTGACTATAGTTTCATCTAGTATCATACTGGATGAATGTGACAAACTGATCACAGTAAGGAAATTAATCGATCTCAATACTGCATTCTGTCTCTCACTTGTGAGACCTTGACTTTATAGGTGCATAGAATCCTGTCTGTACAGGTGACACGAGAGTAGCAAGGCCATCAGGGGGGTGGGGGCAGGGCTTGGGGTGAGGGAGGGGTGATAGTGAAGGGAGGGAACCAGCGTATAGGGAGAATATGCTTGAAATGCCGTATGCACTTATACGAAAGTGTTCTTATGGAACAGTGTGTGTGTGTGTTCAGGTACACTGTTGTGCATGAATAAAGGGCCAGCCTTAGCTATCACTCTTCATTGCCTACTTCGTTTTTGTTTGTTTGTTTTGTTTTGCTCTTTTTGAGACAGGGTTTCTCTGTGTAGCC